>NC_060138.1:594770259-595076606 GCF_021461385.2 Schistocerca piceifrons | reverse complement strand
AAAGGAAGTGGGAGTGTTGTGTTGTCAGCAGCAAAGCAGAAACAGGAGAATGGGCCAGTCAGGACAGATTAGTGACTTCGAACGTGGGCTAGTCACTGGCTGTCACCTAAGTAAGAAACCCAACACAGATATTTCAACCCTTCTAAAGTTGCCCAAGGCGACTGTTGCTAACATGACTGTGAACTGGTGATGCGATGGTACAACCACAGCTAAGCAAGCCCAGGCAGCATTTTGGGGGCGTGATAGTAAAAAATCGCATTAAGTAAGCGGAAGAAATCATTCGTGAGTTCCAAAGTGCTACCAGCAGTCCTACTAGTACAGTGACTGCGCTTATGGAGCTAAAAACAATCCACAGCGGGCAAGCAACGTCTCATAAGCCACTCACTTCTGTATCCAATGCTAAGCGACATTCGTGGTATAACGAGCGACGCCATTGTGCAGTGGATGACCGGAAACGAGTGATTTGGAGTGATGAATCACGCTATACCATTTGGCAATCTTATGGAAGGGTTTAGGTTTAAGGAATGCCTGGAGAACGTGACCTGTCGTCGTATGTAGTGTCTCCAGTAAAGTATGGAAGGAGTGATGTTACGGTATGGGTATGCTTTTGGAAAAATTTGGATTTTTGTGGTAAGGTTTTATGGGACCAAACTGATGAAGTCAGCGGTCCCTGAGCTTACGCACTACCTAATATAACTTAAACTAACTTATGCTAAGGACAACACACACACACACACACACACACACACACACACACACACATATACCCATGCCCGAGGGAGGACTCGAACCTCCGACGGAGGGAACCGCGCAGGGAATGCTTTTCGTGGTTAGGGTGTGGTCCCCGTACTGCGCTTAAGAAAACACTAGATGGGTAAAGATACGATTATCTTTTAGAGCATTGTGTACTGCCTGTGACAGAGGAACAATTCGGGGGCGATGATTGTATCAGCATGACACTGCACCCTATCATAATGTAGCATCTGTGTGGCAGTTGTTGTGGACAATAATATTCTTGAAATAAATGTCCTGTCCAGAGTCCCAATCTGAACCCAACTGAGTGCCTGTGGGATGACTTACTATGTCGAGTTCCGCCCATACCCCAGTGTCCGATATCACTACCTTCTCTGGCTCAAAAATGGTTCAAATGGCTCTGAGCACTAAGGGACTTAACTTCGGAGGTCATCAGTCCCCTAGAACTTAGAAATACTTAAACCTAACTAACCTAAGGACATCACACGCATCCATGCCCGAGGCAGGATTCGAACCTGCGACCGTAGCGGTCGCGCGGTTCCAGACTGTAGTGCCTAGAACAGTTCGGCCACTCGGGCCGGCTACCTTCTCTGGTTTCAGCTATTGAGAAGAATCGACTGCCGTTCTTCAACAGACACTCAGACACCTCATTGAAAGTGTCCCCAGCAAAGTTCACTCCGTCATAAAGGTTAAGGATGGAAATAGCCAACATTATTGTCTGCTATTGGGTGTTCGGGTACATTTGACCAGGTTGTGTAGGTATCTGCAGGCTCACCGAATGCTTCCACTTGTTCGGCTACATTATCCGGCAGACGACCTACACTAAGTGGTCAAAAGCATCCGGACACCTGGCTGAAAATGACTTACAAGTTCATGGCGCCCTCCATCGATAATGCTGGAATTCAACATGGTTTTGGCCCACTCTTAGCCTTGATGGCAGCTTCCACTCTCGCAGGCATACGTTCAATCAGGTGCTGGAACGTTTCTTGGGGAATGGCAGCCTGTTCTTCACGGAGTGCTGCACTGAGGAGAGCTATCGATTCCGGTCGGTAAGGGCTGGCACGAAGTCGGCGATCCAAAACATCCCAAAGGTGTTCTATAGGCTTCAGTTCAGATCTCTGTGCAGGCCAGTCCATCACAGGGATTTTATTGTCGTGTAACCACTCCGCCACAGGCCGTACATTATGAACAGATGCTCGATCGTGTTGAAAGATGCAATCGCTATCCCCGAATTGTTCTTCAAGAGTGGGAAGCAAAAAGGTGCTTGAAACATCAATGTAGGCCTGTCCTGTGATAGTGCCACGCAAAACAACAAGGGGTGCAAGCCCCCTCCATGGAAAACACGACCACACTATAACACAACAGCCTCCGAATTTTACTCTTGGCACTACACACGGTGGCAAATGACGTTCACCGGGCATTCGCCATACCCACGCCCCCATCGGATCACCACATTGTGTACCGTGATTCGTCACTCCACACGTTTTTCCACTATTCAATCGTCCAATGTTTACGCTCGTTACACCAAGCGAGGCGTCGTTTGGCATTGACCGGCGTGATGCGTGGCTTATGAGCAGCCACCCGACTATGAAATCCAAGCTTTCTCACCTCCCACCTAACTGTCATAGTACTGGCAGTGCTTCTTGATGCACTTTGCAATTCCTGTGTGATGGTCTGGATAGACATCTACCTATTATACATTACGACCCTCTTCAACTGTCGGCGGTCTCTGTCACTTAACAGACGCGGCCGGCTTGTCCTTTTGTGCTGTACGTGACCCTTCACGTTTTCACTTCACTATCACATCGGAAACTGTGGACCTAGAGATGTTTAGGAGTGAGGAAATCTGGCGTAAGACGTATGACGCAAGCGACACCCAATCACATGACCACATACGAAGTCCGTGAGTTCCGCGAAGCGTCCCATTCTGTACTCTCACGAGGTCTAATGACTACTGAGGTCGCTGATATGGAGTACGAATGTTTTTGGGGGTGTCCGGATACTTTTGATCACATAATGTATATGCAGCACATCATCGTTCCTCAAAGGTGTCGGAATGAGTGTGCTTATACTATTATCTGTGTGTGTGTGTGTGTGTGTGTGTGTGTGTGTGTGTCCGTTTCCTGTTTCGCTTGACCATAATTCTACTGAAAACACCTGGGAACCCATCGAATGAGATGTCTGCCCCTTGGGTTTAGCTCAGTCCAGTAGGTTTGAAGAGGCTGTTGAGTGGTCATGGATCAGAATCGCTCCCCAACATTTCAGTGTTTCGTAGAACCCATACCGCAACGCATCGCCATTGTCATCTGTGCGAAGTGAGTACTATTTCTTATTTCGTTGGTTGCAAATAACTGCAAAGTGGGTAGTGGAGTTAAGTTGCATGTGCATCTTCATATAAGAGGCGTTTTGCTTAATGACACTCTATCTTCCTCTTTCATTCACAATAAATAACACTGCACGAAATGACTAGAAATTGTTGGACACTGATTGTGCTATAGTGTACAAGGTAATAACGTACTCTGTATTGATTTCAATAACGCATCATGAAAATAAAATTGTCTTGGCGACCAATGCAAGTGTCTTACCATTTAGTGCCAATTTGCATCTACATGGATACTCCGCAAATCATCCTTAAGTGCATGGGCAGAGGGTTCATGGAACCACCTTCACAGTAACTCTCTATGATTCTACTCTCCAACAGCGCACGGAAAAAACGAACACTATGTCTTTTCGTGAGAGCTCTGATTTCCCTTATTTTGTTATGATGATCATTTCTCCCTATGTAGACACTTCAAAACAATATTTTCACATTCGGAGGAGAAAGTTGGTGATTGAAATTTCGTGAGAAGTTTCTACCGCAACGAAAAATGCCTTTGTTTTAATCATGTCAACCCCACATCCTGTATTATGTCCGTAACCCTCTCTCCCCTATTTCGCTGTAACACAAAACGTGTTACTCTTCTTTGCACTTTCTCAATGTACTCCGTTAATCCTATCTGCTAAGGATTCCAGAATGCGTGGCAGCCCTCCACAAGAGAACGGACAAGCGTAGTGTTGCAGTCTCTTTAGTAGATTTTCTGAGTGTTCTGCCAATAAAACGCAGTCTTTGGTTTGCCCTTCCCACAACGTTTTGTACGTATTCTTTCCAGTTTAAATTGTTCGTAATTGTAATTCCTAGGTATTTAGTTGAATTTACGACCTTTAGATGAGACTGATTTGACATGTAAGCGAAGTTTAACGGATTCCTTTGAGCACTCTTCATTTTTCGTGGTTAACTGCCAATTTTCGCACCATTCAGATATCTTTCCTAAATCGTTTTGCAATTTGTTTTGATCTTCTGATAAGTTTATTAAACGATAGCATTATCTGCAAACAAAGCCACTTGCTCGGATTGTCTCCTAAATCGTTTACGTAGATAAAGAACAGCAAAGGGCCTAGAACGCTATCTTGGGGAACGCGAAAAATCACTTCTGTTTTACTCGATGACTTTCTGTCAGTTACTACGAACTGTGAACTCTCTGACAGGAAATCACGAATCAGCCACGTAACTGTTTCAAATGGCTCTGAGCACTATGCGACTTAACTTCTGAGGTCATCAGTCGCCTAGAACTTAGAACTACTTAAACCTAACTAACCTAGGGACATCACACACATCCATGCCCGAGGCAGGATTCGAACCTGCGACCGTAGCGGTCGCTCGGTTCCAGACTGTAGCGCCTAGAACCGCACGGCCACTCCGGCCGGCTGTCACATAACTGAAACGATATTCCATAAGCAAGCAATTTCACTACAAGCCGCTTGTGTGGTACATTGTCAAAAGCCTTTTAGAAATCTAGAAATACATAGTCAATTAGAAATCCCTTGTCAACAGCACTCAACACTTCGTCTGTGTAAAGAGCTAGTTGTGTTTCACAAGAACGATGTTTTCTAAATCCGTGTTGACTGTGTGTCAATAGACCGTTCTCTTCGATGTAATTCAAAATGTTCGAACACAATGTATGTTCCATAATCCTGCTGTATATCAACGTAAATGATACGGGTCTTTAATTTAGTGAAATACTCCTACAACCTTTCTTGGATATTGGTGTGACCTGTAAAACTTTCCAGTCTTTCGGTACCGATCTTTCGTCTTCTTAAGTTTGGAACTATTGCATCAGCATACTCTGAAAGGAACTTAATTGGTATATAGTCTGGACCGGAAGACATGCTTTTATCAAATGATTTAAGTTGCTACCCGAGGGTATCTACTTCTAAGTTACTCATGTTGACAGCTGTTCTTGGTTCGAATTCTGGAATGTTTACTTCGTCTTCTTTGGTGGAGGAATTTCGAAAGGCTGTGTTTAGTAAGTCTCTTTCGTAGCACTGTCGTCGATGGAATGAGGGTTGCCCAGAAAGTAATGCACCGCATTTATTCTTCAACAATTCTTTATTGAATATAATGAGAATTACACACACGAAAGAATGGAGTTTTATCTACACACCCTATTTTTCCACGTAATCTCCACCTCTCTTCCTCCAGGGCGAAGCAAGGGCGTGTATGCCCTGTCGGTACCAATCCTTGTCCTAATGGCGGAGCCAGTGCTTCACTGGGTGAATCGCCTTCTCATCGTCATCAAAATGTCTTCCACGAATGGCATCCTTTAATGGGCCAAAAAAGTAGAACTCCGAGAGGGCTGGGTCAGGTGCGACAGCCGTGGATGGTCCCCCCCACCACTGCAAATCGTGGATCTCTGCCGAACCGCCTTCTGACGACCTCATCCTCCATGCCCAGTGGCTAACTAACTGCATTTCTGTCGACGGCAGATGCTCCATAGACTTCGCACAAGCGTTTGTGAATATTCACCACACTTTCTTTCTCTGCAGTGAGAAATTCAATGACAGCACTTAACATCACCTACAGACGCCAGTTTGAAACTGTCCTGCAGCTACGCTATCTGTCGGAAGAGGCGGAAACTTGTCGCGCTCACTCAGGAGACTTCAAATAATACATAAGTAACTTTTCACATTCATAGCATTGTTTACGGCTGAAAAAAAATGCGGTGCATTACTTTCTGGGAAACCCTTGTATTTCCATTGTTATCCCGCAGAGAAACCATTGACTTTGTCTTGCCGTTAGCATACTTTACATACGACCAGAATCTTTGATTTTCTGCCGGGTTTCGAGATAAAGTTTCGTTGTGGAAACTACTACAAGCATCTCCTATCGATGTCCTCGCTAAATTTCTAGCTTCTTTAAAAGATAGCCAGTCTTGGAGATTTTGCGTTCGTTTTAAATTTGGCATGCGCTTTTCGTTGTTTCTGTAACAGTGTTCTGACATGTTTTGTTTACCAAGGAGGATCAGCTGCACCGTTTGTTAATTTATTTGGTATAAATCTCTCAATTGCTGTCGATACTATTTCTTTGTATTCAAGTCACATCTGGTCCACTCTTACATTGTTAATTTGGCAGGAGTGGAGACTGTCTCTTGGAAAGGCATCAAGTGAATTTTTATCAGATTTTTTGAATAGGTACATTTTTCGTTTATTTTTGGTGCTTTTGGGGGTTATTCAGTCTCACTATGACAACCCTGTGTTTATTAATTCCTGTATCAATTTTGATGCCCATTATTAGCTCAGGATTATTCGTTGCTAATAGGTCAAGAGTGTTTTCTCAATCGTTTACTACTGACGTGGGCTCATGAACTAACTGCCCTAAATAATTTTTGGATGATGCTTTTTTGCGTACCTCCGAGTTTAAACATGTATTTTCGCCAACATATCGAGGGTAAATTAAAGTCACCACTAACTAAAATTGTGTGAGTCGGTTACGTGTTCGAAATTAAACTCAATATGGTCTCAGACCTCTTTAGAACTCTTCTAAGCTAGAAAACTAGCTTTCTCGACATCTTCCGTTTGTCCAGTTTTCTAGAGCTACTACAGAAATCACGAAAATTTTCCTAACAAATTGATGCATTTCACGGTGCGAATGAAATATTGAGTAAGAGTCTGCAAAAAAGTAGAACATCATGTCATGCGAAGTTTTCGCATATTGTTTCCAGGATGTCTGTTTAAAATTATTTTATATTATTAAAAAGCGGACTGATGGCAGTGTAAGTACTTATAATACAAATAACAAAAAACGAACACAAAGAAATTAGAAATATCCATAAAGACAATAATTTCGAACATTCCTTATCGCTGATAGTTGTGATACTGGCGCTCTTACGCAAATTACGGCTTTTTCTACAGATAACTAAATAATACATAAAACACAATTGAAGGTAGCGAACTGCTTTCACACAAGAGCGCGCAAAAGAAGTGTTAAGAGCACAAGTTGTTCCATCGCCTAAATTGTGTTGCACAAAAGTGTGAGGGAAGGTAGAAAAACTACGCCTGCGAATCCTGCTCACGTAAGTATAGACCATTCACAAAATACATGCTTGATTCGAGAGTTTTTATTAGCATTTGGAATGAAATAAACGCGAATAAAGCAAGAACGTCGATGTTAAACATATAATCTCCATGAACATCTGCTTCTCATGAATAATATCTTTGATGTATAGATGTTAGGTTTTGTATTGGTTATGGTCATCTTGCTTCAGCAATAAGGAACAAGTTACTCCAGTGTGGTACACATGAGAATATTTTCTCGTCACCATCCACCTAAATCGGGATGTCATTTACAGAGTCAAATGCAGTCTGAATTTCTGTAAGCAATTCTCAGTGTCACGTCAGCTATGTCGCACCTTGCTTCTGACGACAGTGAGTACTGTTCCGATTTTTCGTGCGATTCGCTTACTTTGTCCACCGCGGGGAGAGGGGAAGATGGAGAAGCTGTGCCTTCAGCAGAAACTTCTGTAAGTGTGAATGACGCTAATGATTCAGCTGAAGCTATGGAAGCAGGTCCTCAACTGCCGTGGTATGATGCCACTGAAATGTTTCTGAGGACAGCAGATCGTAATAATACAGAAGTTGGCGATAGCCCAGATCCATCTCGAAATGCACTCTCTGATGAAGCATGGACTGCAGGGTACGATGAAGCGTTAATGCAACCACCTAATGAAAAGGATGACATGCCTCAACTATTAGACAGGTTGGTGTTGGCAAGTGGTGGTATCACCAAGACTGCAAGATCAGATGATGGATACAACCGGCGAAAAAGCTGCAACATACGCTTGGCAAGATCTTGGTCCTGTCTTCGTACCGGTAGCATGTCGCACAGGAGAACTATGACTGCCCCACCTGCCTCCAATTCGAAACAAATATCATACCTCGAACTCTATAGGAGAAAGATGTACCACATAGGAGCAGCTACGCAGCAAACTGTAAATATAGTAAAACAAGAAGACCAGCAGCATCTGCTAGTGACTTCTAAAGAAAGCTCACAGGAAAAAACCCAGCAATGTGGACCTGAATGTCCCAGTAACACATCAGCCTCTAACGCAAGTGACATACCGGTAGGGAACATCGACAGAAAATCAGACGAATTTTGCGCTGTTGAGTCCGAAGAAGCAATTGAAGAGCCTTGTACTAACTGTCTTCGAGCGAAACAATTCATTCAAGCTGCCTGCGAATTCACAAAAGCCGTCGGTGACCGTGAGACAGATAACAAAAAACCGTGCATGAAACGCACCACCACCAATGTTAAAAATTTCCGTCAAGCGCCTTTAAAATTAGGAAGTCTTGGATTCGATAAGCAAGCGGTGAAAGAGAAATACGAACGCTTTAAAAAGCAGCAATGTTATGGAGAACAAGTTAACATAAGAAATCGAATAAAAATGTCGCAAGCCCAAAAGACATATGATAAATCAGTCGAGGATAAAAAATATGTAAATGTAGGGAAATCAAGTGTGCAAGTGTCAGATGTCGTTTCCAAAAAGAGTGGACTTGTTAGCATAGAACAAAAATCCGGCAGTCGACAGAAGAATGAAACTTCAAAAGCTGCACGTGCGAAGAACTATAGTGAAACTGTTCGTGCTAGTGCATTAGCTGCTCGCCGTTCTGGTTTAAAATCCGTGATTTTACCATCACGTGACTCAGTGGATTCGATTACGCCATTGGTTGAAAGACACATGAAGGAGAACGAAATAGTAGACACAATTCGGCGTAGCTTTGGGAGAACAAAATTAAATTTGAAGCCGTAACAAGTGTCACAGCAGTCTTTTCCAATGTTGAAAATTTTCATGAAATTCTTACGTGAATGTTTCAGTATAATTAAATGGACTGATAATTGTAATCCAGTACAGTCATCTACATAACACAACCTACCGACGACGGGCAACAGGCAGTCTACAGGACCTCACACTGATATCTAAAATGACGTGAATACACATATAGATGTCACCTGCCAATTCCTCCAGAGGATATGCAGAATGAAATTAATAAATTATAAAGCAAACTCAATAAAGTGTTTTCTGATTTAATAACTTGCTGTTAGTTACCTGTAGCACCTTGATATTTCATAATGGCTGGTACTGTTCACATGATTTCCATCAAGATCAGTTTAGCCTATAACAACGTCACTGAAGCAATCTGTGAATATACATGAAGCTGTAATTGTTATTATTTGTAGCCTATTCTTTGTTTAGTTCAAATATTATGTGGTCACATATATACTTGCTACATTCAGTGGCAAGGTTTGTTAATCTAAAAATCCACCAAATATTTGACCTGGTGATGCAGAATATGTTTCTTTATTGTATAATTAAGCAGAAAAAATGGTTTATCCACATCTCAACTAACTTTTTGTCATACATTCTTAAATCAGCAGCAGTTTTCATTTTCCTATAATAATAAGTACTGTGATCATAATCCATCTTGTTTATTCGTGTCAGATAAAGGTTGCCTATTTGTGCATGGTATAAGTTATTCACCAGCCTTCTGCTAAGGCTAAATAGCACTGGTAGCACTACAAAACCCTTTTGATATCAGCTATCTACTATTTTTAAGCTTTACCATATGTTAATGATCTGCCATTTTTATTTGTAGCAGGTATCAGAATTAGTCCTGATTGCAGATGATACACATTTTTCCTTTGTGCTTGCATTGCTTCAATCCAAGCTTCTTCCATCAGTGTTATTTTAAAAATGCCCATGTTTTGCATGTTTATAATTGTAACTTCTCTCTTGTCTTGTTTTATTTCTGTTTTTGACCTATTTTTGTAGATATATGACATTAACCCATGAAAATCAGACATTATTGTTTGCAGAACTTTTGCTTCACATTCACTATTTTCAGTAACCAGTATTAATGATAATTTTATCAATGATGGTCTGGCTAAGATCAGTCACTGTTCTAGGAACATTTATTATTATTCTCATATTGCATTGTAATACGTTCATTTTAAATTTTGTTTTGGTTTTGATTCTTTACCTTTATCTATTTTGTAGTTTTCACATGTTACAGCATCCTTCATTTTAAACTTCAGTAATAATTTTGCTAATTGTTTTTTCATAAATATACCCAGAAAATTCTTACTTCACTCATCACTCCAGTAATTTCAAAATCTCTTTCAGTGTTTGCTGGAAGGTTTATTCATTTACTATTCAGTATCATGTAGACTACCAATTTGCTTCTTGTATATAGCAACACCTCCACCTGTATATTTTCGACTAATAATAATTAATCATCTAATAATAATTAATCAGATCATAGCCTCTTATTATTAGACTACAAAGTTCTGCTTCATTTAACCCATGCTCACTGAGGTGTAGTACATCTGGTCGTTTTTCACTCAGGAGCATTTCTACTTCTAGTTTCTTGTTGCCTAGGTATTGGATGTTTTTGTGAATGCTTAAATGTTATTTTCCTTCTGATGACAGGATGTAGCATTTCGCAAACAGCTGACATTGCTGCTGGTAAACTTTTTGTGGTATACGGTCCATGAAACTGATCTGTTCCTAACATTTCATCCAGAATGGTGCTGGATTGTGTACAGTTGTTTTTTTTTTTTTTTTTGTTTTTTTTTTTTCCTTCTGTTGACGTGATCCACATCATAATGTTTATCATGAATTGGATCTGTGGAACTATCTAACTAATTAAAGCAACTTAATAATCAGCAGTGTCATCAGTGATGTAGGATCTTTGGAGAAAGATGATAGAAAATAAGTTAATGTAACATTTATTTAATGTATAGAAAACAGTTAAGCGTAACCTTTGTTACATAAATAATAATTGCATTGCATCATTGAGGCAATGCTCATATTACTGGAAACATTATGTTACTTCCAGAATGTTATTGCAAAGCCATGATGATATCTTTTGTGCTAGTTGAAAGTTTAGAGGACTGTTTTGTGCATATATTTGACTATGCACCTCTCCTCACTTAGTCGTATCAAATGCAGTTTGGTCTGCACTTGAATCCATCTTATTGTAGCTATCTACATGGATCACTGCCAGAGGCAATCTGTATGACCTAGACAGTATCCTAATACTAATAGCATCAGTTTTTAAGAGGCATTTCAATGAACATAAATTCTTCTTAAATACAGAGCTGCATAGCAAATATTCTTTATTTGTCCATGGATCATTTCTTACAATGATATTGGACACTTTCATTTTTACATAAAATCTTGCATGTACATAGCTAGTTACAAAAAGGTAGTACATATACATATATTTTATAGAATATTTGCAGAAAATTACATCAAAGTACATTATAAAAATGTATATATACACACTATTTAATTTTTTATTTCAAGATATATTTAACACTGTAAGGGCAAGTATTCATCAGATGTCTTTTTAATTTTCTTTTAAAAATAGACATACCTTCTATCATCTTTATAAATTGTGGTAAACTGTTGTACACTACTTGCCCAGGGGTTATAGGTTCTTTGTCTGTTGACTTTAGCCTGTTTCCTTCTATATGATAGTCATTTTTTAATTATTGTACTATGTTCATGATATTCCTTGTTTAGCAATGCAGTGCAGTAGCTCCCTGAATTTATTTCTGCAGGGTTCTCTAGGGGTGATACTTTTGTGATACATTGTACAGCTCTGTTTTGTAATCTTAATACCCTTTGTGTGTGCACATTTGCAGCATTTCCCCATGCCAGGATGCCATATGAGAGGTGTGAATGGACTAGTCCATAGTAAATTGTTTGTAGAGTGTGTCTGGTTACTAACTTTGGCATTTTTCTCATCAGGAATATGCTTGAACCTACTTTGCTGCACATGTTATTTATGTGATTCTCCTATGTCATATACCTATCCAATGTTACACCTAGAAATTTATAGCTGGCTGTCTCCTTTAGTTCTAGGCCTCCAAGACTGACTGTGATGTAGTCCAAAGTGTGTTGTTTGTTTGCATGTATCTGTATATATGTTGTTCTGGTTACATTTATAAAGAGATTGTTTTCCCTGATGTAATTGTTTCCAGTTTTCATATTTAGCAAAGCCTTCTCTTGCAGGTCATCTGTTGTATAACTGGTAACAACAAATGAAGTGTCATCTGCATACATGACTACACTATCGGATACTGATTTGTTCATATCGTTGACATACAAAATGAAAAGTAGTGGACCAAGGGATGGATCCTTGAGGAACTCCATATTCAACAATTTCATAATTTGAAAAGACACTTGTAATATTATTTTTCACTTTTTGCTTTATTTCTAGACACTGCTTTCTCTATTTTCCAAAAATGATTTAATGATGTCTGCTGCTTTCCCCCTTATAGCATAAAGATGAAACTTTTCTAACAGGATGTCATGACATACACAATCACATACCACAGACTTTCTTCTGTTCATCAAGTGCTTTAGTTACCAGTGTTACAAATTCAGCTATTGCTGTTTTGGTAGATTTGCCCTTTCTGAATCCATGTTGTTCATCGTTTAGAATATTTCATGTTTATATAAAATTTAATATTCTGTCTTTTATTATGGTTTCTATTATTTTAGAGAGTACAGATATAATAGTTATAGGCCTGCAGTTTCCTGGGTCTTTTTTGCAGCCTCCTTTATGTATAGGGATTATTTTACTCTTTTCCAGGCACACTGGAAATATTCCTTTTTCTATAGATAAGCTCATCAGACAGGCTAATGGCTTTACTACCAATTGCAAACAGCATTTAATTAGTTTAGTGGACATACCATCAAGTCCCTCAGTGTTTTTGTTTTTACACTATGTATTATTTTTACAATTTCTGATTCATTAGTTGGAGTCAGGAATAAGCATTTTGTCACACATGGAATTTTTATTGTGTATATTTTGGAAATATTATTTTGAGTTATTAATTTGTCCACAACTTCAATATAGTGTTTGTTTAAAGTATTGCTGAGATTTTGTGCATCCCTTAGTTCCCTCCCATTTTCCTCAAGTGTTCTGTTATCAATGTTTTCAACACCTACACCTTTCCTCTTTTCATTTATGAGAGACCATATGGTCTTAGTGATATTTGTTGAGGTTGCTCTTTTATCAGTTTCGTGTATGTTTTCTTCTTTTCCCTATATACATCCTTATTTTCTTGGTTTGGCCTTAACTGACACTTTTCATACATGTTTTTCACCTCTTCCCTCTCCCTTTTTACCTCTACTGTGACCCAATTTTTATTCTTCTTCTTATTTATTTCTCTAGGTACTAATGGACATGCAACATCCATGTAATGACCTAATGTTTTGCAGAATGATTCTCATCCTTTATCTAGATTTTCTGTTAAGTATACTTCACTAAAATCTTCGTTTTCCAATAGCCTTTTTAGCCTATTTATATTTGTTTGCTTTGTTTGTCTAAACTCTTTAAATATTTTTTTCTTGCTTTCCTATGTTGCCTGCTAATTCAACTACTACCCCATAGTGGTCTGGGATGGTCGTGTTTATGACCTGTACTCTCTGCCTGCTCTGTTGTACATTAGAGATCAAGTGATCTATTAATGTTTCTGTATTTTTACAGTATCTCGTGGGACTGTCTACTGCTAAATAAAGTCCGTAAGATTTAATCAGATCTTGAAAACTTCTTATATAGCAGTTGTCATTTAGTGTGTCAATATTTAGGTCACCAGCTACAATTATATAGGAGAATTCTCTGCTAGCCTTGCCTAACAGTACTTCTAACTCTTTTAGAAATCCATTTATCTGACTGTTTGGTGATCTGTAGATGCCTATTGTCACACATTTCTCCCCATAATATGTTGTCTGTATTGCTGCAGCTTCAAACAGCAAATAGTTGCAAATGGAACAACTCTCAGCAGAGCAATACTTTGTAACTTAGACATAGCCATGGGTATGATGAAACATTCACTCAAGATATGCACAAATATTAGAAAGCCAGTATAACATTATTGTAGAAATATTAAAAGAAAAGGAAAATGACAGTTAATAAAAAGAAATGAAGTTAAGTGCTAATCCCAAAAGGTTATCTAATAGTATACTAAACCTCTTTTTTATGTAGAGCTTCAACTATAGTTCTGACAGAACACAGGCTACCATTGGTAAATAAACACACTGGAGAAAACATCACCTGCAGGACACATCAAACTGATATTGCATATCATTGCCTTTAGCCTTGAAAATGACCTCAGTTCTCTGAAGAAAAGAGGCTAGAAGTTTCTTTGGTTATGACATAGTCATATGAAGCCACTCACTGATCCTAGAAGCTACCAAATTGTGGGGACATCAATTACTATGTTTCACACACTGTTCCAAACAGCCTCAAACTTTGAAAGCAGGCAAAAATTTTGACTCATCAGACCATACTACATCTGTCTATTCAGCCACTGTCCAGTTTCTGTGTCATTTGGCCCATTGAAAGCAGGTACCTTTATGTGCCAATGAGGGCACTGGACTTTTATCAGGTACTTGCTTCTAGAAGTCCGCTGCATACTGTTCCCTTCACAGATGTCACTTTGAAACTGGTTTAGATGGACTCACATTTACTGATGGTAGTAGTATCTATTAGGTTTGCAGTTGATCATTACTGACAAGTATGATACCCAGCAGTCTCACTATTTTTGTAACAACTGTACTTAAAACCAGGCTGTGAGTGATACACTATCACTTTTAGACTTGTTTGACAGTTCATGTTGATTGGTGAACTTCGTCCACAGTACCGGTATGTCCTTGGGTAAGTCCAAACACAACAGCTCCTTTCTGTCATTTTTTCAGGTCTCCAGTGACCAATCCTACTGTGCTGATGGGCATATACACACCACTTCCAACCCATGACTTGCATCAGCTGCAGAGGGTCACATGAGAGCTTGGTACCAGTTGCACACAGGCTACGCAACTCCAAAGTAACCCAAGTGCTCCTTTAAGGGATGACTAATATTTTGTTATGTGTGAATGTCATCAGTTTCATCACCTGACAAAATTACCTGGAGAGTAGCAGTCTGTGAAGAATTTTATGTTGGTTTTCAGCCAGATAGTATCAGTTGAGTATAACTGTAGTGTTTCTTTCAATTATTCAATACCTTAAATTTACTGGCTATTGGAAAATTAAAATTCTGAGTGGCTGATATTGTTTATCTTAGCTATCTTTGTAATGACACAATGACTTAAGATAATTCCACTACAGCATTTCTAATAGTTATACCTACCTATGAGAATGGAGGTAAGCATATCATCCATAATAATGAGATTCACTAGTGTCATGCCTTCCTAAAATTTTTTGAAATGCTGGCACGAATAGGGAAGTAACCCTTTATTTCCAAGCAGAAATACTTAGTGCCTTGCAGTTAGGATTTAGTGAAAGACTCATTTCTAAAAATCTGACAGTAAGTAGACACTGGGATTGATATAATCTCCTTGTTGGCATTTAGTGTGTCAGTGTCACCCTTGTTTTGTCTATAAAATTGTACCTGGGAAACTAAAATATTATGGCATTAAGAGGACATTTGTTGTATAAATAACAAATGGAGAAAATTAGCTAATTTGTCTACAGCAGACCATCAACCTTAATTGTTTGCTTGTTACAGTTGTTTTAGCATTGGTTCAGTTAGCTGAATTTTCTTTCTGAGTTATTAAGTGTGAAATTTAGAAAATTCAACTTATTTGCTAAGCATCAAACGTTTTTAAATATTAGTTGTGTCACAAGAATCATGGTGACTGCAAAGCTTATCATACAATCCATATGTACTTGTATGTGAGTGAGCTAAATGGTAGTTACAATTACACATATGTTATTTGGGATTTACAGAAAAACAAACTGTCAGCAGATACTTTGGCAAGCTTCCTCCTTCTGGGATTGTGTGATTAAAGAAGCCATTGAAATTAGGGTCCAAAATGGCCCAACAAAGGTAGTGGCCTACAAGCTGAATCAGATGTGAAACCCTGCACTGACCCTAGAAAAAGAAAAGTGTTCCCCTTCAGTGAGATCCACATCCAGCACTGATAGTGCAGACATTGGAGATCACAGACTGCAGCTGGGTGCCACTACCTCCTCCCCCCACCATCTACCATAGCGACTACAGAGATAGTGACAGGAACAGAGTGATGTAGGGGTAATGGCCAGTTACATGGGACTCTAACAAGAGCAGAGCAGCAGTCATTAGGAACAACCTGAAGATGACAATGAGTCTGTTTGCCAGAGTATCATGGGAACTCTTGGTGGGACCACAGGCAGACACCCAAGAATTCCACAAGTGAGGAATCCCCCAAGAAAACCTCAGATCACAAGGAGCTAAGCATTTTTAACTGCTTGTTCACAATGTACATATTTGCTAATGAAATTTCTCATTAAAAAAAAAAAACATTGGTTTGAGAAGAATGTTAATGTCCACATCTACAACACAAGAACAAAAATTAACCAATAGCACTCATTATTAAAGCTGTCAGTATCTCAGAAAAGAAATTAAATCACTGGTACAAAAGTCTTTGACAATTTGCCCTGTAACATAAGATGTCAGACAGGTGTTATTGGTAGTGCGATCTACCATCTGAAAATGGGTTTGGTCTAGCTTTCCAAGCTATTGCGTCCTGTGCAAGCCTCTTTATCTCTGCATACCACCACAGCCTATTACTTAAACATAATATTTAAAATTCAGAAAAGGGTGCTGAGGTGTCACAGTACAGCTGTTTTACAGTTCACAATAAATGTTCAAATATACCATCACCAACTTCAGTACATATGTGACTAGTATTATTGGAAGCAAAAGGTGATTGCCATTTAAACAGGTACAAAATCAACATATGTGGCATTGTTGCCAATGTGGAGATTGCAGACATACTGTATATGAAATGGGTACACATTTTCCACATGTAATGTTGTCTATAGAAAGTCACCATGTGCTGGTAGTAGTACTATGCTGCACTGTTTCAGTAATGTGTTGCTGTTCTTGCAGAGGTTGTTGAACTTCATATTCAGAGGAAAAATGGGAACTCAGAAGAATACCTGTTTCACACAATGTGCTGAAACTCTGGTAAACTTCTATGAACAGAAATTTGGTTTGTCAGATAGTGCCAATGGTATTCTTTGACTGCAGCAGGAGTACTACCACTGCATAAGCTGTAAAATACACTACATATATTTTTTCTCCATGAGAGCAGATTGCGCCATTTTAATCAGTGTATGTACAAAAACAGTTAACTGATTCTTCTCTCTGAGACACTCTCAATCCCTTGCACTACTTCACTCACAACACACCATGGACACATGTGCGCACTACAGATTAGTTTAATGAGAGAAGGACATGCCAAACAAAGAGGTTGAAAGCAGTGAGATAGGATGAGCTAGAATAAAACATCAAAAAGGTTGAATTAGTAAGACAAATACGTGCATGCCACTAGCCCAAAACAAATATACATTAAATGGTTCTATCTCGGAAACCATTCAGAAAAGCATAAATGTTATTTGAAGTTTCACGCTTCAAATGAGTATTTCTGTCATATCCTTGAATATTGACCATTCCTCCTGGAACACCTAGTGTTTATCAAAATATTATGGTAGTGAGAGCAAGTGATAAACACTTCCTAAATAAAGACATGCCTGACCATGAAACAAGAGGAAAGGAAAATTACTGCACAAGGCAGTGAAATCTTAAACTGACAATGAATGCTCCAGATGAAGCTGGCAAAAGATTTCTTCACAAGCTACAAAACTCAATTAAGACAGAAAAGGAATTCAGATTTTTCAAAAATTATTTAAAAGTGTATGTCTCAGTAAAACGTGCATACAACATGTGTGAGTATTAAAATGAAACTAAATGTTAATGCTATATTGCAACAGAAACTATGTAATAACCTTTTATGTGACTGTAAAGTATAATCCTATTTCCTTTTCTGTACATTTATTGTGCATATGATGTATTTTTACATAAAATATGCAAAACCTTTTTATTTGCCTATAAAATGTAATCCTGAATTCTTTATTGTCTTTAGTTTAATGTATCATGGTAAATGCAGTTTGATCACATATGTTACAACTGCCTTAGTCTGTCAGTCTACAAAATTGCATAGCATAACCATTACTCTCACCTGAAAATTATCAGTTAGACTCCATGGACAAACAATAAATAAATATCAGTTTGAACCTGCTCACTACATTCAAGCCTTGGCCTTCGTCAGTAGCTTTTACTCCTCCCCCCATATTGTATTGTATTGTATTGAACTGGGGACTAGAAACGTCTCCACCGTAGCCCTAAGTGATTCACAACCCCACAAGAGGCTACAGCAGTCCACTCATCCCACCGCCACCCCACACCGAACCCAGGGAATTGTGCGGTTTTGCCCCCAGTGAAACCCCCCCCCCTCCCCCCCCACACACGGGATCGTCACACACCAGACGAGTGTAACCGCAAATGTTTGTGTGGTAGAGTAGTTATGGGGTACACGTATGTGGAGACAGTGTTTGTGCAGAAATTGCTGGCATAGTGTAACTGAGGCTGAATAAGGGAAACCAACCCACATTCACTGAGGCAGATGTAAACCCCCCCCCCCCCCTGACTTACTTCATTTATGCAATTGACAATTCCATGATGCTGAGTAGATGTCCTACTAAGCAAACTCATCTTCTAGTAGAAGTACATCATAAATTTCTGTTTTTCATAATCCGATTCAGTACCTCCTCTTTTGTTATTTGATTTCCCTATCTAATCTTGAGCATTCTTCTTGAGCACCATATCCTTTCTCCCATTCCATATTCTCTTACTATGTTCATTTTGTGTCAATAAAAATGTACTGAAACTTACCAAAAGATAAAACCTTGGTCTTTCGTGGGCAAGTGCCTTACCATCTGTGCTGTGCAAGGACAACGCACAGCCCATCCTCACAGCTTTGCATCCACCAGTACCTCATCTCCTACCTCCCAAACTTCACAGAAGCCCTGCTATGATACTTGTAAGACTAGCATTCTTGGAAGGAAAGCAAAGCTCTTAAGTTTGAGTTTTGGTATGGCACACAGTTTTATTGCACCAGGAAGTAACATACCAGCACACACTCCACTGCAGAGTGACCATTTAATTCTGAAAACATCCCTGGGCTGTGGCTAAACCTTGTCTCCTCTTCCAAGTCTCTCAGGAGAACTTCTGTGAAGTTGAAAGGTAGGAGATAAGGTACTAGTGGAAGTAAAGCTGTGAGGGCGGGTCATGAGCTGTGCTTGGGTAGCTCAGTCAATAGAGCACTTACCTGCAAATGTCCCAATTCTGAGTCTTGGTCCAGCACACGGTATTAACCGGCCAGGGAACGTCATAACAGTGAATACTTCACTGCAGAGTGAAAATATCATTCTGGAAACATCAATAAGATTGTGGCTAAGTCATATCACCACAATAGCCTTTCTTCCAGGAGTGCTAGTCCTGCAAGTTTCACAGAAGAGCTTCTCTGAAAGTGGGAAGGAAGAAGACGAGGCACTGGTGGAAGTAAAGCTTTAAGGACATGTCATGAGTCATGCCTGGGTAGCTCAGTTGGTAGAGCACTTGCCCTCAAAAAGCAAAGGTCCTGAGTTCAAATCTCGGTCTGGCAGGAAGTTTGGAATCATTGCACACTCTACTGCAGTGTGAACATTTCGTTCTGGAACCCCTGTACTGACCTGACCAGAAACTGTGTTCTTCCTGCCACTACACTTCACTAATTCACACAGTATGTAACTTCAACCTATCCATTTCCCTTTCTAAACTCTCCAGTCTACCTACCTGATTAGGGGATGTAGCATTCCACACTCTGACCTGTAAAAGTACAGTTTCATTATTCCTGATGACAACATCCTCTTGTATAGTCCCTGCCTGCAAATCCAACTGGAGAACTGTTTTTCCTCTGGAAATTTTACTCAAGAGGGTGCCATTATCATTTAGCAATGCAGCAGAGCAGCATGCTGTTGGGAAGAATAATTAGGGCTGTAGTTTTCCCTTGCTTTCAGCCATTTGCAGCACCAGCACAGTGAGGCTACATTACAACGTCAAGTTGGTCAACCATCCACAGTGTTGCAACTACTGAAAAGGTTGCTGCCACTCTTCAGCAATCACAGGTTAGTCTGGCCTCTCCACAGATTCCCCATCATTATAGCTGCAACTGTGGTAAACCACTTGTGTCGCTTCCTCAGCTCATTCATTCGGGAGAGGGGTTCAGATAGTTACCACAGTAAAATTTAAACCTTGCTTTACAATATTTCTTTTGGCCAATTTCTTCCATTCCATAAACAAATATTTATTAAAAACTTGTAGCCTGTGTAGCTAAATAAAATAAATTTGTTTATCATTATTTACATGAGTAGTATTAAACTCTGGTAGTATGCTGTTAGTGATCTCTAAATGGCTATAATGTAGCTACGCTCATAAACATATCATGAAAGCCTACATACTCCATAAAGATACATCATTTTCATTCAAAAGAGGTCTGCATAAAAGAAATAACACTTTCAGCAGTGTTGACTGTTAGGAGCTGAAACATACTCGGACATTATCTAGAAATTATCTGCCAACTGCTCAGAAATATGCTGTTTTATGTAATACTCAATTGCTTTGGAGAAAATAAGTACCCGTTAAAAAAAAGTCACCTGTTTTATAGAGGGAAATCAACACAGTGTTTGTAAGACAGTCTGGAAAATGATCACTTAAATATCCAATTTATATGTGTGCAAAGCTGATACGATATTAAATCCATTATATTTCTTGCACAAAAGTTGACAGGCCATATATGTCACATGTGGAGCATCTGTTTCACGACTAATTTAATTTGATGTGGTTTATTAGCGTCCTTTGCATCACTTACATGATATAGGAATTGTCATAATACTGGACAGAATATGCACAGCATGGCTCTACAAATTAATGCAATTAATATAAAATTAACATTTTACAAAAGTTTAGAAAATGACACAATGAAGCAAAATATTGGTCTTATACCATATATGCTCTCTGAACAAGTACATAATGATTTGGCATAGATGCAGTACACTTTGAGAAACACATTTATCACATCAATTAGAGGTAAAAGAGTAAACAAACAAAATAAAAAATTTACAGTGCAAACAGCATGATTGATGACAATAAAAAAATACAAGTGTTTATTAGTGATTTAGGATTTCAAAATATTTCTCTGTGATATAAAAACAGTTACTTAATAATTAATTTTTTAATTGTGACTTAAAATTTCCCTCATCCCTAATTCCTTCCATAATGACTCACATGTTTTTAATGTTTTGTTTTTCTTGCTCATTTTACATGCAAATTCTTACGGATACATGTAGTGTACTTACGAAGTCTGAATTTATACAAACAACAATATAAGAGGAAGATAGGTTGCTTCTCACTGTAAAAATGACATGTTTAGTTGCAGACAGGCACAATGAAAACACGCTTAAACATTACCTTTCAGCCAAAACATTCCTCATAAAAGGAAACACACACACACATATTCATGTAATTATAGGCAAGCACACCTCACACACACTACTGCCACCTCTAGTGTATTTTCATCAACAATGTAGTACAATTTATTTAAAAGATACATTTTAGAGCTAATTTAAGATTCATTACAGTATTTTGTTTTTTATGCAATGTGCTAAGTTGTTCTGAAGTTTTCTCCCTGCATATAGAAGCCCATCTTGCCACAGTTTTGTTTTTGCATATTATTCACTACGCAGTTCCATTTTGTGTCATGTATTATGTTCAAGAACTGATACATTTTTATACACTATCTGGTCTTCTGTGTTCATTATTTTCTTATTGAAATATGTAACTTCCAAAATATATAAGCAAAGTAGTAGTAGAAATTGCAGGTCTTAAACAATAGCTTGCTTAAGCCTCTAGTACTTAGCATTCCCTATGGCCCTTACAGTTCATCTTGGGACAATAAAGCTACTTCTGCTGGCAGATGAGCTGCCACAAACAAAAATACCAAACTTTGACAGTGATCCCACCTGTGTATACTATACATTGTTTATCATTTGCTGTGTCATGCAGCTAGTGAGAATCTCATACAGGTCTCACACTCAGCAGCAGATGGTATTCAATCTTTTATTGATGATGTTGACATCCTTATCCCTCTTTAGATTTTCTCAGATTCACATTCCTAGAAATTTACTGAGGTTTACAGTTTCTGTTTACCAAATAGAATTATGGCAATGCCAATTATTACATGTACCATAGACAATTTCAGTGGGAATGTGATGCTACAACTATTTGGTGTAAGAATTCTAATGATCTTCCCTGTAATCTCCTCAGTATCTAAACAGGCTTGGACTAGGGGTCCAGACTCATTCATCATGGTTAGATTCAAGGTGATTTCAGGTTGTTGGATTCATATTGATTAATTTTAATACAAAATTTGGCACGGATATACCACTGTTATAGACAGACAGAAGATTTACATGCTTCTTGAGAAGTCTGCATGTTCATCTGCATTTGTAATCTGCAAACCACTGTGAAGTGCATGGCAGAGGCATATCCTACTATACCAGTTGTTCGGACTTTTTCTCATTCCATTCATATATGGAGTGTTGAGAGAATGGTTGTTTGAATGCCTCTGTGAATGCAGTAGTTTATTAATCTAACCTGACTCTCATGATCTTTACAGGATCAATACATAGGGAGTTCTAATATATTCCTGACATTGTCATTTAAATCTGGATTTGAAACCTAGTAAATAGGCCCTTTTGGGATAGCTTACATCTGTTTTCAAGAGCCTGAAAGTGGGTAAGTAGACTTTTTGGGGTGATTTAGAACTGTCTTTGAGAGTCTGCCATTTTAGTTTCTTCAGCATCTCCTTGTCACTCTCAGATGGGTCAAACAAACCTGTGACCATTTATGCTGTCCTTCTGTGTATGTGTTCAATACCCCTCCTAGTCCTGTGTGGTTGGCCTACAGGTCTCACACTCTTGAGCAATATTGTAGGATGGATCACACAAGTAATCTGTAAGCAATCTCCTATGTATACTGATTCTGTTTTCCTAGCACTCTATCAATAAATCAATGTCTGTACATCTATAACCCACTACTGAGCCTATGTGATCACTGCATTTCATATCATTACAAAGTGTTACACCCCAGTATGACTCGTCCAGTTCCAACTGCAGCTCATTGATATTATAGTCATTGGATACTTTTTTTAGTGAAGTGGACAGTTTTAAATTTCTGAACATTTAAAGCAAGTTGCTAATCTTTTCATCACTTGGAAATCTTATCAAGATCTGATTTAATATTTGTGCAGCTTCTATCAGAAATTACTTCATTATAGATAAATGTATCATCTCCAAAAAGTGTGAAGTTATTATTAATATTGTCTATACAGGCATTAATACACAGCAAGGATCTCAGCAGAGTTCCCTATTGCACACCCAGAGTTACTTCTACATCTATCATTGACTCTCCATCTAATTTAACTGGCTGTGCTCTCCCTACCATGAAATTTTTAATCCAGTCACCCCATATAGTCATACTTTTGATAACAAGCATAGATATGGTTCTGAGTGAAATGCTTTTCAGAAATTGAGGAATACTGTATCTACCTGACTGCCTTGATCCATACCTTTCTGTATGTCATGTGAGAAAAGTGTGACTTAGGTAACACATGATCAATGTTTTCGGATTCCATGTCAGTTGGCATGGAGAAGGTCATTCTCTGCAAGATAGCTCGTTACATTTGAGATCACGAGTTCAGAATATTTTCTAAGATTCTACAAAATAAATTGTATCAGTGATATACAGCAATGGATTTGTGGACCACATCTAATACACTTCTTGTAGACAGGTACCTGTGCTTTCTTCTGAGTACTGGATGTGGTGCTCTCAACAGCTCTATGAATGATTATAGTTGAAGGAGGGGCTAACTGAGCCACAAATTCAGGATGGACTCTGATAGGGGTTCCATCAAGTCCTGAATCTTTGTGTAATTTTAACAATTTCAGCAATATCACAACGCCACTGACATAGCAGTTACTTCACTCATCTTTTCAGTGATACAAGGATTAAACTGTGGCAATTCTCCTGGGTTTTCCTTTGTAAAGGAACAGTTGAAAACAGAGTCAAGAATTTCTACTTTCACTTTGCTGCCTTCAATTTCAATCCCTCTCACATGCACTCATGGCCTACGGTAGCACCTTTCACTACTGATCAAAATGCCCTCAGTTCTACTTAAATTTTGACTAAAGATCATCATGGAAGAGGTGTGAACCAGATCTTGCAGGAGAAATCAGGTGACAGGTACCAGGTCACAAGCTTTTTAAGCCCACTGCATATTTTAGCCAAGTGATAGATGATGTAGGATTATTGTGCAAGGGTTTTACAAATCAGGGTCACGTTGTGATAGTTGGTGAAGTGGGAGACTGTATTGATAATGATCAGAGCTACAATATTGAGTGTGACATGGTAAAAATAGTGTCTGCAACGGACCGTACAAATGTTGGCTTGGATCCTGTTTTCATGCAGTATGATTGACCCCAATTGGACATCATCATCGGGAGGGTCAATATGGAGCTAGATCAGCTGCTTCAGGTAGCTCCTTTGTCAGGCATAGGATTCCTATTGATGGTAATGGTAGGTGGGACTTCACAAGACATGGCCTGCATCTCAATAGGATAGGGAAGGGTAAATTTGCTGGGATAACAGCAAAATTTTTAAGAAGGGGCACTGAAACTCATGGGAGTACCTATTTTTTAGTCTAAGATCAGTTTCCAGTGATTCGACATTGAATGAAATTAAGCTTTATGAGAAGCTTAGACAGGCAGGTACTAGATATGTTAAAATATCACCAGATTCTTGTAAAAGTACAGTGAAAATAATACTAGTATGTCACAAGATTCCCATAAAAGCACAGTGAATAATAATGGTAGTCTATTGCATCAGACTATCAGGGTATTACAAAACAAAGTAGATGAGTTTCTTGTTTGTTTAAAAGATTTAGAAACTGAGGTGGAACAAATGTACCATGCCTGTCTGAACATAGTCACAATTATGGCAAAGGTAAATGTAGGTGGATATAAGCTTTCAGCACATCTAAGCAGAGACACTGTGAAGAGAGGAAGAGTTGCCATATAAGTTAAAATTTATCACAGTGTGAAAAACTTAAAAAAAAAATTCTTTGTACAGCAACATATAGAAGCGTGTGCACGTGACCTTAAACTACATAATGGTACTTATATAATTGTAGCTGTGTATAGGTCCCCATTGGGAAATTTTCAGCTATTTTTGATAAACTTGGATTCTTTGTCATGTTATCTGTCAGTGGTGATTTCAATGCAGATTTTCTGAAAGAGTCCAATACAAAGCTTGACCTAGAAGTACTACTTGGTTCTTTCAATTTGACATCACTTATTGATTATCCTACTCAGGTGGTACAAGAAAGCAGCACACTGATAGATGATGTTTTTATACATCAAGATAAATTTAATCAAATAAATACTTTCCCTGTTAAGAATGGTCTGTCTGTTCATGATGCATAGGTAGTTACAGTATAATACATCACACAATACAGTAATGCAAAACAGTCCTCCAAAATAATGCTTCAAGTAACAATTTAACAACTGCTAATTTTACAGAAAGATTGCAACTGTTAGACTGGGATAATGTGTACAGGGAACTTGATGCTAATTTACATTTTACATATTTTATTATACCTTTGTGAATATATTTGAAAACAGTTTCCCTAAGAGAACAGTGAAATACATCTGGAAGAATCCATCTAAAAAGCCATGGCTTACTAAGGCTCATAGCCTTCTAGATAAGATTAAGTAATGTGGTATAGGGATAAAAATATCTTGTCAACAGAAAATAAAAATATATCTTATAGCTAGGAGAAGTAATGATCCAGAAACAGTGAAACATTATAATAACTACGCACTGAACAAAGAAAGGTTATTAAAAAGTCCAGAAGTCTGTGCATCATGTCTAAGATTAGAACCTCTGATAATAAAATTTTCAAAAGAGTACTAAAAGCTTGTTCCCAGTAGATAAGTAGGATTCTCAGCCACATACATAGTTTTTTTTTTTTTTTGGGTCATCAGCCTACTGACTGGTTTGATGCGGCCCGCCACAAATTCCTTTCCTGTGCTAACCTCTTCATCTCAGAGGAGCACTTGCAACCTACGTCCACAATTATTTGCTTGACGTATTCCAATCTCTGTCTTCCTCTACAGTTTTTGCCCTCTACAGCTCCCTCTAGTACCATGGAAGTCATTCCTTCATGTCTTAGCAGATGTCCTATCATCCTGTCCC
The DNA here is from genome assembly GCF_021461385.2 of Schistocerca piceifrons. Classification (NCBI taxonomy): domain Eukaryota; kingdom Metazoa; phylum Arthropoda; class Insecta; order Orthoptera; family Acrididae; genus Schistocerca; species Schistocerca piceifrons. The sequence continues at coordinate 595,050,292 of NC_060138.1, read as the reverse complement.
TTTTCCTTATCAGTCTTTTCCACATATTCCTTTCCTCTCCGATTCTGCGTAGAACCTCCTCATTCCTTACCTTATCAGTCCACCTAATTTTCAACATTCGTCTATAGCACCACATCTCAAATGCTTCGATTCTCTTCAGAGGAGAGGAGCACTTGCAACCTACGTCCACAATTATTTGCTTGACGTATTCCAATCTCTGTCTTCCTCTACAGTTTTTGCCCTCTACAGCTCCCTCTAGTACCATGGAAGTCATTCCTTCATGTCTTAGCAGATGTCCTATCATCCTGTCCCTTTTCCTTATCAGTCTTTTCCACATATTCCTTTCCTCTCCGATTCTGCGTAGAACCTCCTCATTCCTTACCTTATCAGTCCACCTAATTTTCAACATTCGTCTATAGCACCACATCTCAAATGCTTCGATTCTCTTCTGTTCCGGTTTTCCCACAGTCCATGTTTCACTACCATACAATGCTGTACTCCAGACGTAAATCCTCAGAAATTTCTTCCTCAAATTAAGACCGGTATTTGATATTAGTAGACTTCTCTTGGCCAGAAATGCCTTTTTTGCCATAGCGAGTCTGCTTTTGATGTCCTCCTTGCTCCGTCCGTCATTGGTTATTTTACTGCCTAGGTAGCAGAATTCCTTAACTTCATTGACTTCGTAACCATCAATCCTGATGTTAAGTTTCTCGCTGTTCTCATTTCTACTACTTCTCATTACCTTCGTCTTTCTCCGATTTACTCTCAAACCATACTGTGTACTCATTAGACTGTTCATTCCATTCAGTAGATCATTTAATTCTTCTTCACTTTCACTCAGGATAGCAATGTCATCACCGAATCGTATCATTGATATCCTTTCACCTTGTATTTTAATTCCACTCCTGAACCTTTCTTTTATTTCCATCATTGCTTCCTCGATGTACAGATTGAAGGGTAGGGGCGAAAGGCTACAGCCTTGTCTTACACCTTTCTTAATACGAGCACTTCGTTCTTGATCGTCCACTCTTATTATTCCCTCTTGGTTGTTATACATATTGTATATGACCCGTCTGCCCCTATAGCTTACCCCTAATTTTTTCAGAATCTCAAACAGCTTGCACCATTTTATATTGTCGAATGCGTTTTCCAGGTCGACAAATCCTATGAAAGTGTCTTGATTTTTCTTTAGCCTTGCTTCCATTATTAGCCGTAATGTCAGAATTGCCTCTCTCGTCCCTTTACTTTTCCTAAAGCCGAACTGATCATCACCTATCGCATTCTCAATTTTCTTTTCCATTCTTCTGTGTATTATTCTTGTAAGCGGCTTCGATGCATGAGCTGTTAAGCTGATTGTGCAATAATTCTCGCACTTGTCAGCTCTTGCCGTCTTCGGAATTGTGTGGATGCTGCTTTTCCGAAAGTCAGATGGTATATCGCCAGACTCATATATTCTACACACCAACGTGAATAGTCGTTCTGTTGCCATTTCCTCCAATGATTTTAGAAATTCTGATGGAATGTTATCTATCCCTTCTGCCTTATTTGACCATAAGTCCTCCAAAGCTCTTTTAAATTCCGATTCTAATACTGGATACCCTGTCTCTTCTAAATCGACTCCTGTTTCTTCTTCTATCACATCATACAAATCTTCACCCTCATAGAGGCTTTCAATGTATTATTTCCACCTATCTGCTCTCTCCTCTGCATTTAACAGTGGAATTCCCGTTGCACTCTTAATGTTACCACCGTTGCTTTTAATGTCACCAAAGGTTGTTTTGTCTTTCCTGTATGCTGAGTCTGTCCTTTCGACAATCATATCTTTTTCGATGTCTTCACATTTTTCCTGCAGCCATTTCGTCTTAGCTTCCCTGCACTTCCTATTTATTTCATTCCTCAGTGACTTGTATTTCTGTATTCCTGATTTTGCCAGAACATGTTTGTACTTCCTCCTTTCATCAATCAACTGAAGTATTTCTTCTGTTACCCATGGTTTCTTCGCAGCTACCTTTTATGTGCCTATGTTTTCCTTCCCAACTTCTGTGATGGCCCTTTTTAGAGATGTCCATTCCTCTTCAACTGTACTGCCTACTGCGCTATTCCTTATTGCTGTATCTATAGCGTTAGAGAACTTCAAACGCATCTCATCATTCCTTAGTACTTCCGTATCCCACTTCTTTGCGAATTGATTCTTCCTGACTAATGTCTTGAATTCAGCCTACTCTTCATCACTACTATATTGTGATCTGAGTCTGTATCTGCTCCTGGGTATGCCTTACAATCCAGTATCTGATTTCGGAATCTCTGTCTGACCATGATGTAATCTAATTGAAATCTTCCCGTATCTCCCGGCCTTTTCCAGGTATACCTCCTCCTCTTGTGATTCTTGAACAGGGTATTTGCTATTACTAGCTGAAACTTGTTACAGAACTCAATTAGTCTTTCTCCTCTTTCATTCCTTGTCCCAAGCCCATATTCTCCTGTAACCTTTTCTTCTACTCCTTCCCCTACAACTGCATTCCAGTCGCCCATGACTATTAGATTTTCGTCCCCCTTTACATACTGCATTACCCTTTCAATATCCTCATACACTTTCTCTATCTGTTCATCTTCAGCTTGTGACGTCGGCATGTATACCTGAACTATCGTTGTCGGTGTTGGTCTGCTGTCGATTCTGATTAGAACAACCCGGTCACTGAACTGTTCACAGTAACACACCCTCTGCCCTACCTTCCTATTCATAACGAATCCTACACCTGTTACACCATTTTCTGCTGCTGTTGATATTACCCGGTACTCATCTGACCAGAAATCCTTGTTTTCCTTCCACTTCACTTCACTGACCCCAACTATATCTAGATTGAGTCTTTGCATTTCCCTTTTCAGATTTTCTAGTTTCCCTACCACGTTCAAGCTTCTGACATTCCACGCCCCGACTCATAGAACGTTATCCTTTCGTTGATTATTCAATCTTTTTCTCATGGTAACCTCCCCCTTGGCAGTCCCCTCCCAGAGATCCGAATGGGGGACTATTTCGGAATCTTTTGCCAATGGAGAGATCATCATGACACTTCTTCAATTACAGGCCACATGTCCTGTGGATACACGTTATGTGTCTTTAATGCAGTGGTTTCCATTGCCTTCTGCATCCTCATGTCGTTGGTCATTGCTGATTCTTCCGCCTTTAGGGGCAATTTCCCACCCCTACGACAAGAGAGTGCCCAGAACCTCTATCCGCTCCTCCGCCCTCTTTGACAAGGCCGTTGGCAGAATGAGGCTGACTTCTTATGCCGGAAGTCTTCGGCCGCCAATGCTGATTATTTATCAAAATTTAGGCAATGGGGGGGGGAGGGGGGGGGGGGTGTCGAACGTCGAACCCGGGACCAAAGACGTTTTGATTATGAATCAAAGACGCTACCCCTAGACCACGGTAACATATGTAGTAGTTCACTGAAACAGGGCATTTTTCCAGATATACTGCAATATGCTATTGTTAAACCATTACATAAAAAAGGGGATAGGTGTGATACTAACTGCCAATGTCCAATCTCACTTCTGACAGCTTCATCCAAAATTCTCGAAAAAGTAATGTATTCAAGAATAGTAGGCCTACTACCAAAATGTCAGTGTGGTTTTCAGAAAGGCTTTTCAACAGAAAATGCTATATATGCTTTCACTGATCTAATATTATATGCTCTGAATAACCAAATATCTCACATTGGGACATTTTGTAATCTCTCAAAGGCTTTTGACTGTGCAGAGCACGAAATTCTTCTAGATAAGCTTAAGTAATGTGGTATGAGTGGGACAGTGCACAATTGGTTTAATTCATATTTAACTGGAAGGTTGAAATCAACAGTATAGGTAGCCTGAAAAAATCAGCATAATTCACTAACTGGGGAGGTATCAAGAATTGTGTTCCACAGGGTTCAGTCTTGGATCCCTTATGGTTCTTAATACATATTTGTGGCGACTATCGACCAAGCCAGTATAACATTTTTGTTTGGCAAGCTCTTTGTGAGCGGTCTGTGGTCACATGCAAAATGGTAAACATGTACCGAGAATCAAGAGATGTGTATATCTGCAAATGTGCACTTCGGACCAATAAAATAGAGCTTTTCACATGTGGTATAGTTTACATAATTGGATCCAACAATCTGCGACACTAAACCCATACTGGAGACCCCAAATTTATTCGCGTGTGCTACAACGAACTCTCGTTCTGTTGAGCCGTATGCAATGGATTGCTTGCTGCCCGCTACACTGCACAGTTGTCAACTAGATTTTCCAACAGATGCTTTGGCGTCCACCTTGTGTTCCCAATAGTTCAACGCAGTTTCCGAACACACCGGCTAGCTGTACTCAACAGGACAGTGCTTCTACATTCCCTTAGCCATGTGTGCCGAGCTTCAGGTATGAACAATAACTTTTCATTATTGTACATCAATCAGCAGTCGTGTGGCAGTGTTCCATACCAACAGAATGTTTTTCGAGCACAAAACTTCACATCTGAACATTTTACATCGAATGTGAACTTTCCACATGTTCTGAGTGCTCAACAATGACCAACACAATGGGCTCAAACCCCAGTGACTATGTTTACAAGTTTCCCCAGTGCCTGTTTGAAATTTCCACCTGAGTCAGTGGCACTACAAATCGATCCGGACGCTCAAGATAGGAAATTTCACGATGATCCCGGAACTCTGGATTTTGCACCAGCCACCCTACTCCCCGCCCCCCCCCTCCTCCCCCATACTAGCGTCTGCTTTACAAGTGTTTCCGACAGCACACACCGTTCCTGCTGTGTCTGTTCCCCAAAGTTAGGTGATTTTTACAATTTTAGTGCACCTGTAGGGGCAGCGCCCGGAAACTGTACACTGTTATTTTCCGCACTTTGGTCGACTACAGTCGATTCTTCCACGCTGGTCCATTTTATTTGAGCACCACGACTATGTCGCTGCTTTTGTGGATGGGTCAAAACAAGGGGGCTCCGTTGGTTGCCCTGTTGTTTTTCCGGATCATGTCCTCAAGGTCCAACAGCCTCAAGCATTTACTATCTTTGATGCAGAATTATCTACGATGTTGCGGGCACTGGAGCAGATGAGATGCTCTTCCTGTCCTAAATTTCTTGTCTGTTCCGACTCACTGAGTGCCGTTCACTCATTGCAACGTTCGTATCCAGCAGATAAAATAGTCCAGACCGTCCAGGATGCCCTCCTCCAGCTACAACGACTGGGGAAGGAGGTGGCTTTCTGCTGGGTTCCATGGTTCATCGGCATTGCTGGGAATGAAAGGGCAGATCTTGCAGCCAAGGAGGCATGTCTCGATTCCCAAATATTTCAGTGTGCCATCCCCCTGCACACACTCATCTCACTGTTGAGCTCATGAGTCGTGCATCAGTGGGAGGATGAGTGGCTGTAAATGACTCACAATAAGCTCTGTTTAGTCAAGCCCACAATGAGTGTGTGGTGGACTTCCTTCCAGCCACATAGACGGGATGATGTTCTCCTCACTCGGCTTCAGATAGCCCACTGTCCTATGACACATAGCTTCCTGCTCTGGCGAAAGGACCCTCCAATGTGTGGTACTTGTGGCTTCCAGGTCACTGTGCGCCACGTTTTATTGGACTGCGTTTTATTTTCTTACCAGCGGGCCACGGCTGACTTGCCAGCGGATCTGCCATTTCTGTGACTTGTCCAATGTTTTACCAAGATTTTAGGGAGAGGGTCTTAATTTGTTCACAGGGTGACTGGCTCGCCCACATTTTACGTAAGTGGCCAGCCAGTGACAATTTTCAGTGGCATCCTTGACGCTCTTTTCTCGTTTACCTTACGTTTTATTTTCTTATACAGCATTTTTCGTCTTTTCCAGTTTTCTTTTCGTGTATGCATCCATTTTACTAAATTTGTCCACATTCGTTTCTTTTAACGTGTGTCAGGGCACTGATGACCTCGACGTTGAGGTCCCGTAAGCCCCAAAAGACACACACACACACACACACACACACACACACACACACACACACACACACACACACTGTAATATGTGACACAAATACAAAAAAATTTGTGTCCACAAATCAGTGCTCTTGCCTATCATTAATAAGTGGGATTCATCAATAAAGCATCAAATAAACAAGGAGCAGTAACATGTTTGATGAGAGTACAACATTTTGTTCTGTAAATTCTAGTGGTGTTTCCTTTAGCTATCTTATTTATTAAGACTCTCAAATGATCAATAGTTTTTATTACTGAGTACTATATGCACATCTAATAATGGCGTTTTCTCTTTCCCGATATCATTAATGACTTGTACAAAATTGTTTAATACCTATTGCTATTTTTGAGAGTACCAGAAACTGGGGTGAATAGGGACAGTTTTGTGTTTCTTTTGTCACTTGTGAACAGTAAATAACTTCTGTACTGAAGGTAATATTTTTATATTGTGTAACACTGTTCATGCAATCCATGCCATATAATAAAAATCTGTTCTCCTTTTTCTTACACATGTATATATTTCTTTTGTTTGTGTCCCTATTCCCCCCAATGTCGGGGTGAAAAGGGACATGTATTTATTTATCACTGTGTTCCCTATCCAAATATCTGGTGGGCTGTATAGGGACATAATTTTTCTTTTTAAGACGAATTTCATGATATTTATTACATAAATGTAGCAGTACAAAGGAACTTTTGTTCATTTTAAACCCATCACTATAATTTTTACAATACAATTTACAATTATACACATAAAGGCTAGCAAAAAATGAGCAAATTGATTATCCAAAGAAATCAATCATTACATAAATGGGTTTGGTTTGAAGGTGTAACATCCTCTTCGCACAGTTGGTGTCTTCAAAACACCAAGAATATCAGCTTTTGAGAAAACACACTCATTGGGCACATCAGGAAAAACAAACACATCGGAGCACTTGTTCGATTGGCAAAGAAATGTTCCATTGTATTGTCTATTTTCTTTATCAATTTGAAGAACCTTTCCAATGAATACCTTCACACACTTATCATAAGAAAACTTGACCTTAACCCAGTCTCCTTCCTTTAAATTGTTTATCTCATCATCTGCAGTGGCTGCATCACCATTTTGCCCATCTTCCACAGAAGAGTGTGGGTCATCTGGAATGGTTTCTTCTTCTTCATCTGATAACTGTTCATGGTCATCTACATTAGTTTTCTGAAAGTCCACTAGAGTAACACTGCGACCGGCTGGGACATTCAGTCTCTTTTTCCGACCCCTTGTCTGCTCTGTGTCATCTTTCCCATAACGCATTATTTTTAAAAATTCTGTCAGACTGCCTGTTGTAGAGGTTGGGGCAGCAGTTCCTTCATTTTCTTCATGTTCAATTGGCAAGTTGTCAAGTACTTTCTTCCGGTTAAGAGGAAATATACCTGTCTTTTGAAAACCAGATTGGATATTATCTTCCAATGCTTCTTCCATTAAATTTAATGTTTTCTTCAGAAGAGATGGAATATACTTTTTCTCAAATGCTCTACATTTGTCATTTGCATTGGATTTATTATTCTCAAGAACTTTTCTCCAGCTTACCTTGAGTGGTCGGAATAGGGCAATATCTAATGTTTGTGTCAGATGCGTCAAATTTGCGGGAAGGAATACAGACGAGATGTTATGGTCCTCGCATAGTCTGATAACAATTGGTGATAAGTGAGAACTTAAATTGTCACCTATCACGAGCTTCCTCCCCTCAAATCGCCGACAGTAAGGTATTATAACTCTCTGGAACCAGTCAAGGAAGCAATTTCCATCCATCCAGCCAGACTTACTGTGGTTATAAAAGGCATTTGGTGGGCTGCCTCCAGTCCACAAGTCATACATATAAGCTGCTTTGTAGATTACATAGTGGGGTAACAGCATCCCAGAAGCAGATGCTGCAAACATGACAGATACACTGGACTTGCTTTGATTCATCACCCTCTCTGGGTATTTGCAACCTCTTTTAAAAATACGTTTTCGTCGGCCTGGGTCATCAGAGAGGGCAATCTCATCATAGTTTATTATCAGATGTGGCGGTACACTGGCTCCAGTACCTTCCACTGGTGCTGTCAACTCATCAAAGTAAGTGCTGATAATTGTTGGGGACACTTGTGCTCGGCACCTTTTAATATTTTGACACAGTCGTTGGGAGAGTTTAGTTTTGTGTCTAGTGAGGAAGCCAAGTGCCCACTCATATCCAGGAATGTTATCTTTAAATTTAGCTACATTCTTGCGTAATGGATATCCCCAATCTGCACAAACTGTAAGACATTCAACAAGTTCTTCTTCAAGATGATTAGGAAGGCAAGTCTGACCACCATTCTTCCTGAACTCAATATTCCCAGCAAGCGTGTCTCTTGATTTCTTCACATAACGTTGTAGGGCTGATTTAGAAATTTCAAATTTTTTTCTGCTTTTGTTATAGACATTCCACGAGCAACTGCCTGAACTGCCTGCATTATAATCTTTTCATCAACAGGACGATGTATGTTCGATCGAGAATCTCTTTTATATGTCCTAGGCATCGTGAAACACTGGAATGAGGTTAACATTGAGGTTAGGGTAACCAGTAAGTAAATGAAGTTGTTAAAAGTAAATTTTGTTTATCATCAAATTAAATATTTTTAAGTTAAATATGTCACCAGAACTACTTCCAGTATTTTTCGCCTTATCCCTATTCACCCCAATATAGCTACACAAATGCTACTTGAAACAAACAAATTAAATGGTTGCTTTCAGAATGAAGATCACTAAACATTTATTATGTGTAAATACTCACAAAAATACACTGAACTGAGAATATAACTCCAACAACACGTCAATCCAGTCACTAGCTAGCATCAATCAACAGTTTAAGAGGTATAAGAATTTAATGCAGATTACCAGCAGATTAAAATGTTTGCCAACATGTCAAAAATAAAAACACGATTTTGGCGCCAAAGCATCTTGTAGACAACAGAATGGCCATCTTAACTGCACTCGTCCCAACACCCTAGACGAAAACACGAGTGAGAGGTTTCATATAATTCGATTTTCGCAGTTTTTGTCCCTATTTCACCCCCCCCCCCCCCTGTCACTATTCACCCCAGTTTATGGTACTGACTTTTCATTTTTTAGACGTGAGATTTCCCTGTTGCATGCTCCTGCAGGTCAGTCTTATAGTCACACAGATATTTCCTATAAACACTGCAATAGATTTCTTCAAAGCTGTTGGCATCCTTTGAACACACTGTGAGCCAGCCTACAACACAATATTGTAAATATTTATTAGTATAATAGCTAACTATAATTAATAAGCGTGCAATGCAATGGTGGAATAAATAAAAAATGTAGTACTTAATTCCTTTTGCTCAGTCCTTTGCTTCCCATTCTGGAAAATATTTGCTAAAGCTCATTCTTGCATGAATCTGATAATGCACTAATTGTAACACATGCTCCACAATTCTTTCTCTACATGAGCACATACAAATGTTAACTGTTGTGTCATTTCAATAACAATAGGTTCCGACAACAAGAACTAGGGTTGAGTGTTGTTGCATCATGGAAGAATGCAATATCAGTGCAAGTAAGGAGAGAGCACCATTGTTTTGCTAGTAGAGTGTCAGTTTTTGTTACATCATGAAATAATACAAAATCAACCCTCAGAACAATGGGGAAATTATTGCATATTTAGCTGGTGTAAGTTACCAACGATATCCTGAGAGGGAACATTTTCCATTCATTGTATTTACGTTAAAAAAATAAAAACATCTATTAAAGTCACCAACTAATTCTTTAATCCAGAATGAGATTTTCACTCTGCAGCAGAGTGTGCGCTGATATGAAACTTCCTGGCAGATTAAAACTGTGTGCCCGACCGAGACTCGAACTCGGGACCTTTGCCTTTCGCGGGCAAGTGCTCTACCAACTGAGCTACCGAAGCACGACTCACGGCCGGTACTCACAGCTTTACTTCTGCCAGTACCTCGTCTCCTACCTTCCAAACTTTACAGAAGCTGAAGTATTATACCTGTGCCATCTTTTTCTGTTGTGCAGGTTTAAGATTCCTCAGCTGTTGTGCTACTGAGTCTCCAAAACATGAAAATTCATCCACAGTTCTTGCATGAAGTTTTCCTAAATTTGTAAACTGCTTCTTTTCTGTTTTCCTACTCATCTGATTTTTTACAGTGAAGTGACCATACCTTCAAATAATCTTTAGAGGAGAGATTTAATATGGCTTCTCTTTATTAGTAATTATCTATAAATGACAGTGCACTTTCTTTGGAATCAACAGACATCATTCCACATTAATCGCCTTAATAATCCATAACGAAGTTCAAACGAAATGCAGGTGCACCTAGCTGCCTGTTGTCCGCTTAACAGTGCAAGAGATTCCCACAAAACTCAGGAAACATTGAACTATTGTGGCACACTCCATACGCATCAACAAATCTGCATACGTACTGTGCTGTAGGAGCGCATATGAAAAACTGAAAAGGAGAAATGCATTATAATAGTTTTTGCTTGTTCAAGATGTAGAGTATTCAAATGAAAAAAAAAGGTCGACTTGAAAGGAAGAAGCGTTAAGACAGGTTCAAGAACGTCTACACAGTTTGTGACACACTGCAGTTGCAATGTAGTTGTGTGTGTGAATCCTTGGTTTTAGTGATGCACCATAAGAGACGCAGCATTTGTCATACCACAAAAAGTTCAATTTGGTTTCACTCTGTTGCTCCACTTTCCTACCACCACTGTTCCCTGGTGGCTGCATTAAAAAAAAAGAGCATTCTGTCGCAGTTATCGGGGAGTGACTGCTGCTGTACACCATTGGATTTGAGTGTGTTTTCATTTTATCACTGAAAAAGCCAAAGCAGTTGTCGGCAGATACACTTTCGTAACTTCTGGAACAACAGGAACCTTTGATTAATTTTCTGTGTGTGTGTGTGTGTGTGTGTGTGTGTGTGTGTGTGTGTACGCAATATTTACTAGCCAAAGATGTATCCCTTAATCCTGACAGGTATTCGGGATGCTTGAATAAATAAACGTAATACGTAACCAAAAAAGTGAGTTATATAAACTTTCTAATTTGTGAGACCAAGCCCTGTAGAAATTGTGGATTACTATACATTCAGGAAATAGCCCCCGAGTGTGATCTGGCAGTGGTTAAACTAAAATTAGTCATTCAAAATGCTTACATCAATGAATACAACAAGAATCTAAAATCTTGGAAGAGTGACGAATTTCCTGATGATATTTACATTCCAGATGTTGGTTACTTTGCCACAGAAGACAGAGTTTGTGTCTTCAAGTATTATTTATTTTGTAAATGCGTTTTTGGTTATTGATTTATCCCTGTGCGAAAAATATGTTCGATTCCAGCAGTAAGAGTGCACCTTCCTTGTATTTAACTCTTGTCTCAGCTCTAATGCCATAACCTGCACTATAACATTGATACCTGATACTTCAACTGACGCTACATTGTCTTATTTGAACAGTAGGTCACGGTGTCGCTATAGAAACGCCACAAGTTGTGGCCTCACATCAGTTACACGTGTGAACCAGGCTTTACATGTTGTTGTTGTGGTCTTCAGTCCTGAGACTGGTTTGATGCAGCTCTCCATGCTACTCTATCCTGTGCAAGCTTCTTCATCTCCCAGTACCTACTGCAACCTACATCCTTCTGAATCTGCTTAGTGTATTCATCTCTTGGTCCCCCTCTACGATTTTTACCCTCCACGCTGCCCTCCAATACTAAATTGGTGATCCCTTAATGCCTCAGAACATGTCCTACCAACCGAGCCCTTCTTCTAGTCAAGTTGTGCCACAGACTTCTCTTTACCCCAATCCTATTCAATACTTCCTCATTAGTTATGTGATCTACCCATCTAATCTTCAGAATTCTTCTGTAGCACCACATTTCAAAAGCTTCTATTCTGTTCTTGTCTAAACTATTTATCGTCCATGTTTCACTTCCATACATGGCTACACTCCATACAAATACTTTCAGAAATGACTTCCTGACATTTAAATCTATATTCGATGTTAACAAATTTCTCTTCTTCAGAAACGCTTTCCTTGCCATTGCCAGTCTACATTTTATATCCTCTCTACTTCGACCATCATCAGTTATTTTGTTCCCCAAATAGCAAAACTCCTTTACTACTTTAAGTGTCTCATTTCCTAAAACAATTCCCTCAGTATCACCCAACTCAATTCGACTACATTCCATTATTCTCGCTTTGCTTTTGTTGATGTTCATCTTATATCCTTCTTTCAAGACACTATCCATTCCTTTCAACTGCTCTTCCAAGTCCTTTGCTGTCTCTGACAGAATTTCAATATCATTGGCGAACCTCAAAGTTTTTATTTATTCTCTGTAGATTTTAATTCCTACTCTGAATTTTCCTTTTGTTTCCTTTACTGCTTGCTCAATATACTGATTGAATAACATCTGGGATAGGCTACAACCCTGTCCCACTCCCTTCCCAACCACTGCTTCCCTTTCATGCCCCTCAAACTCTTATAACTGCCATCTGGTTTCTGTACAAATTCTAAATAGCCTTTCGCTACCTTTATTTTACCCCTGCCACCTTCAGAATTTGAAAGAGAGTATTCCAGTCAACATTGTCAAAAGCTTTCTCTAAGTCTACAAATGCTAGAAAAGTAGGTTTGCCCTTCCTTAATCTAGCTTCTAAGATAAGTCGTAGGGTCAGTATTGCCTCACGTGTTCCAACATTTCTACGGAATCCAAACTGATCTTCCCCGAGGTCGGCTTCTACCAGTTTTTCCATTCGTCTGTAAAGAATTCGCGTTAGTATTTTGCAGCTGTGACTTATTAAACTGATAGTTCGGTAATTTTCACATCTGTCAACACCTGCTTTCTTTGGGATTGGAATTATTATATTCTTCTTGAAGTCTGCGGGTATTTCGCCTGTTTCATACATCTTGCTCACCAGATGGTAGAGTTTTGTCAGGACTGGCTCTCCCAAGGCCGTCAGTAGTTCCAATGGAATGTTGTCTACTCCGGGGGCCTTGTTCCGACTCAGGTCTTTCAGTGTTCTGTCAAACTCTTCACGCAGTATCATATCTCCCATTTCATCTTCATCTACATCCTCTTCCATTTCCATAATATTGTCCTCAAGTACATCGCCCTTGTATAGACCCTCTATATACTCCTTCCACCTTTCTGCTTTTCCTTCTTTGCTTAGAACTGGGTTTCCATCTGAGCTCTTGATTTTCATGCAAGTGGTTCTATTATCTCCAACGGTCTCTTTAATTTTCCTGTAGGCAGTATCTATCTTACCCCTAGTGAGGTAAGCCTCTACATCCTTACATTTGTCCTCTAGCCATGCCTGCTTAGCCATTTTGCACTTCCTGTCGATCTCATTTTTGAGACATTTGTATTCCTTTTTGTCTGCTTCATTTACTGCATTTTATATTTTCTCCTTTCATCAATTAAATTCAATATTTCTTCTGTTACCCAAGGGTTTCTACTAGCCCTCGTCTTTTTACCAATTTGATCCTCTGCTGCCTTCATTATTTCATCCCTCTAAGCTACCCATTCTTCTTCTACTGTATTTCTTTCCCCCACTCCTGTCAATTGTGCCCTTATGCTCTCCCTGAAACTCTGTACAACCTCTGGTTCTTTCAGTTTATCCATGTCCCATCTCCTTAAATTCCCACCTTTTTGCAGTTTCTTCAGTTTTAATCTGCAGGTCATAACCAACAGATTGTGGTCAGAGTCCACATCTGCCCCTGGAAATGTCTTACAATTTAAAACCTGGTTCCTAAATCTCTGTCTTACCATTATATAATCTATCTGAAACAGAAAACTACTATTATTTTAGAAATGAGAAAATGATTCATAGAAATAACTACACATAAAGTACAGTCAGTTTATAACATTTGAGCTACAATAACAGGAGTTTATTTTCTTATTGCAGAAACAAGAAAGATGTGGTAATGTATTTTTTAAAATTAAATATTACTCATATATTCCGCATAGAAGTAATTAATAGTCATTATAATCGTAAAAGAAATAAACTTTCAAGTACTTTCAGAAATGATTACCAGTCGACAGTTATGAACGTTTGCGCCAGTTTTCGTAGTGTTAAGCAATGTGACTATACGATGCAGCGATGTTAACTTTCTTTGATGCTAATGAACTTCCGCAGTACTAATGTTTTGACAACAAATGTAGCAGACGACTGTTGTGAATGGCAAGATCTTTATTATACCTGGAAAACATGAAGCGAAGTTTAAGTCTGAAGCATGTAATATATAGTTGTAGAAACCTTTGTTCTAAAAAGATCAAGGAAATGAAACCAACGGCAGGGATTGTGAGTAAGTTTTATATTTTGTTGTGAGGTGTAACTCTTAACTTGCGCGTAAGAATTAGCGGATAGATTTTAATATATATGAAGAATCCTGCGTGCAGCTTGATGAAGAAAACAGATCGATTGTTTTCCAATTACACAGAAAAAAATCGAGGCGCCATTATCAAAGATGCAGCACAAAAAATGATCTATTATGTGAAAAGTGGATGGCAAGACTATTTGCCGCCGACAGCTGTGGCAGAGCGGTTCTAGGCGCTTCAGTTCGGAACCGCGCTGCTGCAACGGTCACAGCTTCGAATCCTGCCTCGGACATGGATGTGTGTGATGTCCTTAGGTTAGTTAGGTTTAAGTAGTTCTAAGTCTAGGGGCTGATGATCTCAGATGTTAAGTCCCATAGTGCTCAGAGCCTTTTGAACCATTTTGAACACTATGTGGCAAAGGACAAAAGGACTGCAATCAGCACCAGCCATGGCTTGTTATGTGTTCAGACAGATTTCCCAAAGGTTATCCTATCCAAAATGTGCCAAAAGAGAATTTTGAAGACACGTCATGATTAATGCAGATGTTTTTGGCGGCCAAAATGTGCAAAGAAAATTAGTCTCTTTTGTGTGTGTGTGTGTGTGTGTGTGTGTGTGTGTGTGTGTGTGTGTGTGTGTGTGTGTGGTGTTGTGTTGTTGTTGTTGATGATGATGAAGGCCAGTGGCCAAAATCTTTGATTGTGAAAGTCTTTTTGTTGTGCCTATCTGTGACTCAGCATCTCTGCTGTATGGTGAGTTAAAACTTTCCTTCTCATCATGTTATAAAGAAAGGAAGAAATGGTATCACAATGTGAATCCTTTGAAACAGTAAAAACAAATCTAAAAGTGATTTTTATTACTAGCCCCCAGCAACAGAACCATAGGAAAGAATTCTCATTGATTGTGGTGGGCAATTTTGAAAAGCATCCTGGTTCATATGTGTGAATGCATTCTCATAGTTCCTATATGAGATATATTTGACATGGTGTTAGCAACTTCAGACACCCAATAAAGGCACTTAAAAAAATCATTGCCATTGAAGGATTCCCCAAGTCCATAGTTTCTGATAATGATACACAATTTGTATCAAAGGAATTCAATGATTTCTGTGGAAGGAATGGCATAGAACACGTGAAGACTACAGCTTCATTTCACCATGAAGCAAAAAGATTTGTAAGAAATTCCAAGGAAGCCATGAAAAAGGCCAACTGAGGAGGAGAGAAGAAGAAAGATGAAGCAGCAGTTTTAAAGCTCAAGAAGGAAATTATCAAGAAAACTAAATTGGTGCACTTTGGCACAACTGAAACTGTTGTAATAGTCACTGGTGCATCTTCGTAGTCAGAGCAGTATTGTCTCACAAGTATTCAGATGGACCAGAAAAACCCATCACCTTTGCTTCCAAAGATTTAAATGAACTTCAGATAAAGACAGATGCTATCTGTTATTAATGGGGTCAAGAAATTTCATCAATAATTGCAGGAAAGAAGATTTGGATTGATCACAGCTGGCCAGGGTGGCCGAGTGGTTCTAGGGGCTACAGACTGGAACCGCGTGACCGCTACGGTTGCAGGTTTGAGTCCTGCCTCGGGCATGGATGTGTGTGATGTCCTTAGGTTAGTTAGGTTTAAGTAGTTCTAAGTTCTAGGGGACTGATGACCTTCGATGTTAAGTCCCATAGTGCTCAGAGCCATTTGAACCATTTGATTGATCACAAGCATCTGGTTTCAATATTCCATCCAAGCAAACAGCTGCCAGTAAAGTCAGTTCAGAGACTACAAAGATGGACAATCACATTGATGGGATATATCTGTGAAATTGGATACAGATTCACAGAAGTACCTTGCAATGCCAATGCTTTATCAAGACTGCCCTATGGTTTGAATGAAAAATTCTGCGTGTCAGAACAACCGTGATTTCAACTTTATGTAAAAATTAGTAAGCAGAGTGATTCATTTCCAATTTACCAGAGAAAAATTTGAGAAGCCAAGAGCAAAGATGCATCAGTAAAAATGATTTTGCATTATGTGGGAACTGAATGATGAGATATTTGCTAAAAAACAAACAGTTCTTGCAGCCACCTTTTAACAAACAGATTGCTGCCAGCACCAGCTATGGTTTGTTACCTATACAGACAAATTTCACAAGGGTTATCACATCTAAAATGTGCGAAAGTAAAATTTTGAAGACTCTTATGATGGCCACTGTTGGAATGAAACAAGTGACTGCTAACCTAATAACATATTATAACTGAAAACAGAGGGCCCAAAAATGGTCTATCAAAAGCAGATGCAATAAATTACATAGACAGGCAATGAATTCTCTACCAGAACACATCAGTTTCGCCAACTCATCTGTTAGAGAAATCACAAAGATCTTAAATCACCAAAAAGTGGTAACACTTCTGGCCATGATAATATCCGCAAATGTTTTTTCCTGGCTTGATTTCTCCACCCTTGAGATGTTTTCAATGAGTCAGTGTGTATCTCCCGAAATACTGAAGCATGCAGATGGAAGTATAAAATATACAAAAGTGGAGATTATGGATTTCTTTTTGTAGAACAGTCTCTATCCTTTCCTTCTTATCAAACATTTTTGAAAATGTAGCTTACAACAAAAAACTGAACCATCTGTTGTGAGAATAATCTCTTAACAACAGCTCTGTTTGGCTTTTGTAAAAGGCTTCAGTACCAATTAGACAATGTTTGATCTCGTGAACTCAGTTCTAGTACAAATACACAATAAAAGTTATGCTATTGGGGTTTTCTGTGACCTTTCCAAGATCTTTAATTTTGTGGAACATAGGGAAACAAAAATGGTATAGCATTTATAATTTCCAGAAATCATTTCAATACATAACTGGAAGAATTCGTACTTCAAATGTCAACTGTCCATTGCTACTGTACATATTTTACATAGGTTAAGTAACTGCTATTTAAACACCTACTTACACCACATTGTTAAGCCAATAAACTCTGTTAACTGGTTCGGATTGTGTGAAGGATTTGCATATGCTACACTTTTCCATATTTACGAAAACATCATATAATTGTTTTTCTTTCTCCCAGCATAACAATAATATCATCCCTTTAGAAAATGTGAGAATTTCATCCCAGACATGAAAAAACTTTTTTACAGTAATTGGAGATGAAGTCTTGAAGGGCCAAACATTGGATACAAATTCACATTTTATAGCAAAAAAGCTGTTTGATATTGGAGTAAAGGTGAAAAAGGTAAGATTTCTTTGTAACACATCATTCTTTTTATTGTAATATCTGTGTTTTAGGTAAAGAGAAATATGTAGCTACAGGTAATAGAATTTTTGTTAATAGTTAGCACAAGGTTGCGCCTTTGTAAAACATGAAATTTCTCCGATCCAATTAACCGTAGATAAATCTCTTACACATTCAAAACAGTGTATGTGTTTTTAGTTTCTTAGATTTTTCACTTTGTGTCAGTTCTCCATTTCCATGCAACTGAAATGATTCTTGATTCATAATAATGTGTGAATCTTTGAAGCTGTCAATTCCTGATATAAATAGAATTTCAATGCAGAAATTTATTTGACCATCTCTGTCCTTTCTAACAAAGATTCTCATGTGGCTGTAGTTTGGACTAAGGTGTGGAAAGATCTCCACCTGAAATGTTGGATGTGGTGACAGTCTGATCAGTAGTGCAGTCCAGTGTCAACATTGGCGCCATATTCAATACTCTTTTCATTAAGAAAGGTGAAACTGATGGGTAAATTCAGAAAAGCGGTGTTTGCTAATAGACAATTCTCTGGGGAGTATTTTGGTGCATAGATCTGATATCAGTAACTTGTAAGAATGCTGATGTTTGTGGCATGGACCTTAAAGGGCTGTGGTGGAGAAACTCCTCTGTTGCCAAATTGTCTTCTGTGGAGAATCCGAGCTCTTAAAAATGTCTGCTTTTGTGAACCTCCAGGTGCAGTACTAGTAAGCTTCTCTGGATACAAAATTACCACTGCAAATTATCCATCTATTCTTGTGTATTGCAGAATACATGATGCTTTTTCATACTTATTAACACCATGTTTACTTCTTCATAGATGAAAGTGTGGCAGCTCACGTTAGTACTGCAGGCCCCATAAATATTTTGACAATTTTTCTTTGTACTAGGATGAGACTACACTGTCCATTCACGTTAATATGACTGCCAGTCGAAAGCCTGAATGTACACCTTTTGCAGCGTAGACAGCTAAAAGATGTATTGGAAGAGAGTTATGGAGGTTTTAGAAGGTACTGACAGCGATGTGAAATAATTTCTACTCTGTTGCATTGACCATCTGCACTACACACTACGTTTCTCAGTTGAGGATCCCTGGTGCTTACAGCCCGACCGAGATGCTCCCACAGATTCTATGTGGTGTATTTGGTGACCAGGGAATACAGTGAAATCCCCCCACCCTGCAGATCCGTGTTTTAGAATAGGCCCAAGGTATTCCTGCCTGTTATTAGAGGCAACTAAAAGGAGTCTCCCACTTTTCAGCCCTATAAGTTCAGATCCCATTTTATGGTTTGACCTCCTACTTCACAAATTCTACAGAAGTGCAGGCCGTTTGGGGAAGGATGCCTTACGTGGTGCACCAGTTATCCATAGTGCCATTACCGGTAGATTCGATTTCCTGCACCTTTTCTTGTCATGGCTTTGCATGTCCACCTGTAATTCAACTATTTGGGCGAGGACACCTTCTGGGACATGTCATTTATTCCATTGTCTCCTCTCCTCTTTCACCCTCATGACAATATCAGATTTCTCTGCACCCAGTATTCAGCATGGTAGCCAGTCCCTTGTGGTGGATCTGTCATGTACCCGTTTGTCGGTAGCCCCCTCACAACACAGGGATTGCTCTGCTGATACCTGAGCTGTAAACTCCCCCTGTATGCCAAGGAGTAGATGCACCCATCTTCCTGGGGCATCAG
This sequence comes from Schistocerca piceifrons, assembly GCF_021461385.2. Lineage (NCBI taxonomy): Eukaryota > Metazoa > Arthropoda > Insecta > Orthoptera > Acrididae > Schistocerca > Schistocerca piceifrons. Next base: position 595,031,035 of record NC_060138.1, on the reverse strand, counting down.
GAGTCCTGGAAATGGCCGTCGTGCCAGGTGACCTTTGCTGTGGCTGGGTTGTGCCTGTGGGGAGAGCCCCTGATCGGAGTGGGTGGGCAAGGAAGCAGACTAACTCATCTTTTGCTATGGACCGAATGGCCCCAGCAGTCTCTAAGGAAGGAAAGGTTGAGTTCAATGCTTATAGGTATACCCTAAATCATTCCTCTCTATATGGATACGAAGCCTCTGTTTTTTGTTGAGCACCTGGAGGATAAGTTTGTGGAAGTGACAGTGCTGTCCAAAATGCGCAATGGGTCAGTTTTGATTCAGATGGCATCCCCAACCACCCCTGAGCATTACTCGCCAGTGACAAGCTGGGTGGGATTCTTGTTTCGGTCGCTCCCCATAAAAACCTAAACATGGTCCAGTGAATTATTTTTCATTGCGACTTCTGTTGCAGTCTAGTAACGAGCTATGTGCCAATTTAGAATGGCAGGGTGTTCATTTCGTCTGGCGCGTTTACAAGGTACCCAGAGACAATAGGGTTGCTACCAATGCCTTCATCTTGGCCTTTGAGGGTGCTTCGTTACCTGAAAAGGTCAAAGTGATGGTGTACCACTGTGACATCAAACCTTATGTCCCTCTCCCTATGCGATGCTTTAAGTGCTGGGAGTTCAGGCACACGTCCTCTTGGTGCAATTCCAGTGCCACATGTAGAGATTGCGGACATTCGCTGCACCCAAATACTCTATGTTCGCCTCCTCCCACCTGTGTCAACTGTGGAGAACACCACTCGCCCTGCTCACTGGACTGTCTGATACTCCAAAAGGAGTGGAAAATTATGGAGTACAAGACCCTGGACAGGCTGTCTTACCATGAGGCTAAACTCAAATATGAAAGGCTAAACCATGTTCACATGCTGTTTTCCTATGCTGCCGCCAAGATGGCGTCGCCATCAGTGACACCATTACACCCATCATCTAAGGTTACTCCAGTAGGCCCTCAGGGTCACCCATCTTCCTTTCCGCTCCAGCTGGCTGGGGGAAAGTCTTCTTCTGTTGCTCCCAAAGCTTCTACTTTTGTAGCATCACCCCCCCCCCTCCCCCCAAATGCCAGGGACATAGGTCCCATCCCACCAGCCGGAGAAGAAACAGCCTCCTGTCAAGCAGAAGGGGTACCTTGGGTCTCTACATTTGACGGTCCGCCCCCCCCCCCCCCCCCCCCCCCAAGTGGACAAGTGGACATCAGCCAGTGGCTGAAAGAGCTGGTCAAAGGGCTTCATGGTCTTTTGTCCCTGAAGCAACTTCTGAGAAGCCCTCCCAGCAAGCCCCTAGGGACCGGTGAGAGGGCAAACCACCAAAGAAGGAGGCCACTAAGAAAAGGGAGCTACAGTAGCCCCTGCACCAGCACTCCCCCATGGCTTTGCGACTGAGGAATGGGGTGGAGATTCTGAAATCCTCTGAAGAACTAGATCTTGCCAATGCCTCGGATGCAATGGGACTGGATGCTAACACTCAGTTGGTGGCAGCAGGTGATGCTGAGGCCTAATTTTCCTCCTTGGTCACTTCATGCCTCCCCATACGACAGAAAGTGTCATTCTCTGGTGGAACTGCGGCAGTTTTTTCTCCCACCTGGCCAAGTTATGTCAACTTTTAAGTGTTACACCTGTTCTTTGCATTGTCCGTCAGGAAACCTGGTTCCCAGCAGTGCAGACTCCTGCGCATTGTGGCTATAGGGGATATTACAAAAACTGTAGTGACTGTAATAGTGTGTCAAGTGGAATTTGGGTCTCTGTCCTGCAGTCGGTATGTAGCGAACCTGTGCCCCTTCATACTCCTCTTGAAGCTGTGGCTATCAGAGTAAGGACAGCACAGGGAATAACTGTCTCCAACTATATCTTCCTTCAGATGGTGCAGTACCCCTGAATATATTGGCCGCACCGATTCATCAACTCCCTAAACCTTTCCTACTTTTGGTAGGTTTTAATGCCCATAACCTCTTGTGGAGTGTCCGCCCCTGGTAGCTGAGTGGTCAGTGCAACAGAATGTCAATCCTAAGGGCCCAGGTTCGATTCCCGGCTGGGTCAGAGATTTTCTCCACTCAGGGACTGGGTGTTGTGTTGTCCTAATCATCATCATTTCATCCCCATCAGTGCGCAAGTCGCTGAAGTGGCGTTAAATTGAAAGACTTGCACCCCAGCAAATGGTCTACCCAATGGGAGACCCTAGTCACACGACCTCTTGTGGGTTGGCACTGTGCTTACTGGTCGAGGTAGAGATGTCGAAACCTTATTGTCTCAATTTGATCTCTGCCTCTTAAATGCTGGGGCTCCCACACATTTCAGTATGGCTCATGGTGCTTACTCAGCCATTTATTTATCACTCTGTAGCCTTCTCCCATCTGTCCACTGGAGAGCACATGATGACTTGGGTGGCAGTGACCAGTTCCTCATCTTCCTGTCACTCCCCCAGGATCATTCCCCCTGGACACTTACCCCAATGGGCATTAAACAAGGCACACTGGGAAGCTTTCACCTCTGCAGACACTGATGAATCTCTCCCACACGATTACATCGATGTGGTGGTTGAGGGAGTCACCAGAATGATTATTTCTGTGGCAGAAAATGCAATCCCTTGCTCCTTAGGGTGCCACCTTGGTGGTCGCCAGAAATCGCTGAGGCCATTGAAGAGCGTAGGCAGGCTCTACAGCAACATAAGTGACACCCTTCCCTGGAGCACCTAATAACTTTGAAATACCTCTGTGCCCGTGTTCACTGTCTCTTAGAAAGATGGAAACAGAAGTGTTGAGTTAGGTATGTCTCGACCATTGGGTACTGTATGTCGCCTTCACAAGTCTGGACAAATATCAGACGTGTCTTTGGGTACCAGACCCCAACAGGTGTCCCTGGCATTCATATAAATGGAATGTTATCTACCGATGCAAATGTAATTGCAGAGCACTTTGCTTGGCTCTCTGCATTGGAGAATTACCCCCCCCCCCCCCCTCCCCCGGCCTTTGTACCCTCAGATGGCAGATGGAAGCGAAACTCCTCTCGTCCACTACATGCCACAGAAAACCATATAAGACTGCATTTACTAAGTGGGAGCTCCTCAGCACCCCTGCACATTGCCCCGACACAGCTCCTGGGCCAAATCAGATCCACATTCAGATGATTAAACATATTTTGTCGGACTACCAGCGACATATCCTCATCAGCTTCAACCGCATCTGGAGCGATGGCGTCGTCCTGTCGCAGTGATGGGAGAGCACCATCATTCCACTGCTCAAACCTGGTAAAAACCCACTTGATTTTGATAGCTATCAGCCCATCAGCCTCACCAGCATTCTTTTTAAGCTTCTGTAAGCTGCTACAACGTCTGGTGACTCGGCGGTTGTGTTGGCTCCTGGACTCACAAGTCCTATTGGCTCCATGTCAGGTTTCTGCCAGGGTTGCTCAACTGCTGATAATCTAGTGTCCCTCGAGTCTGCCATCCAAACAGCCTTTTCCAGACAGCAGCAACCAGGTTGCCATCTCTTTTGATTTATGAAAAGCTTATGACACGTCCTGGCGACATCATATCCTTGCCACACTGTGTGGGTGGGGACTCCAGGGTCCTCTCCTGATTTTTATCCAAAACTCCCTGTTGCTCCATACTTTCTGTGTTCAAGTTAGTGCCTCCCATAGTCCCCCCCCCCCCCCCCATATCCAGGATAATGGGGTCCTGCAGGCCTCTGTATTGAGTTTATCTCTATTTTTAGTGGCCATTAATTGCCTAGCAGCTGCTGTAGGGCAGTCTGCCTCACCTTCTGTGTATGCAGACGACTTCTGCATTTCCTACTGCTCCTCCAGTACTGGTGTTGCTGAGCACAAGTTGCAGCCATGGGCTCTAGCCCATGGCTTCCAGTTTGCAGCCGCGAATCTGCCTGTTGAGTGCTTGTGTCGGTGCCATACCATTCATCCGGAACCAGAAATTTACCTTGCTGATGACCTATTCACTGTAGTGGAGACATATCAAGTCTTAGAAATGGTTTTCAGCGCCCAATTGACTTGGCTTCCTTGTCTTCATCAGCTTAAGTGGAAGTGCTGGCAGCACCTCAATGCCCTCCACTGCCTGAGCAACACCAACTGGGGTTGCTCTACACTGTTGTGGCTCTACAGAGCCCCTTGTTCAATCCCGTCTTGACTATGGGAGTCTGGTTTATGGTTCAGCGGCACCCTCAGCCTTGTGGTTGCTAGACCCAGTGCATCACTGTGGTGTTCGATTAGCGACGGGAGCTTTTAGGATGAGTCCAGTGACCAGCGTACTGGTGGAGGCTGGAGTCCCTCCATTGCAGATCAGATATCCATAACTGCTTGCCAGTTATGTTGCACACATTCGTAGCTCTCCTGAGCATCCAAATTACCGTCTCCTTTTCTCAACTACAGTGCTTCACCTCCCACATCGTCAGCCCAGGTCAGGGCTTATGATCGCAGTTCGCCCCCAAACCCTTCTGTGTGAACTAGAGTGCTTTCCTTTACCTCCTCCCCCCTGGGTCCATTCGCATACACCTCCAAGGTGTATATCTAGGCTGCAGCTTCACCTGGACCTTTCGCATGGCTCTAAGGACTCAGCTAATCCTGCGGCTTTCTGCTGTCACTTCCTCTCAATTGTCGACGTGTCCCAGGGCTCTGAAGTGGTTTACACTGACTGCTCAACACCTGATGGTCACATTGGCTTTGCCTATGTTCACAGGGGACCTATTGAACAGCTCTCCTTGCCAGATGGTTGCAGTGTTTTCACTGCAGAGATGGTGGCCATATTTCGTGCTCTTGAGCATGTCCGTTCTTGCCCTGGTGAGTTGTTTCTTATCTGTATTATCTGTAGTGACTCCTTGAGCAGCCTACAAGCTATTGACCAGTGCTGCCCTCGCCATCCTTTGATATAGTGACCATTCATAAGTCTGTCTATGCCCGGGAACAGTCCACTCATTCAGTGGTGTTTTCTGGACCCCAGGACATGTCGGAATATCAGGCAGTGAACTTGCTGACAGGCTGGCTAAACAGGCTACACAGAGACTGCTTCTGGAGATCAGCATCTCTGAAACTGACCTGCGTTCAGTATTACACCTCAAAGCTTTTCGGCTTTGGGAGACAGAATGGCATAACCTCGGTATGCACAACAACTGCGTCCATTAAGGAGACTATGAATGTGTGGAAGTCCTCCATGTGGGCCTCTCGCAGGGTCTCTGTGGTCCTCTGCCAATTCTGCATTGGCCATGCTTGGGTGACCCATGGCTATCTGCTGCGCTGTGAAGACCCGCCTCAGTGTCGGTGTGGTGCCTGGTTGACAGTGGCCCCGGACTCGTTACTGTTAATTTTAGTTGACAACACCTCATCAGCTGATCTATGTTTTATACGTGAGGGTAGGTTTTATCATTCTATCTAAGTTTTAGTGCATGTCCTTTGCCCCTCTGTCTTCTTGACCCTAGTGGTTTCAGGCTGGAGGTTTTAATGCGTTGCAGAGTGGCTGGCCTATCCGTTTTACTCTGGTGATCAGCGAGCCATGGTGATCTGCTCTCTTGTTTTAATCCCTTCTACCTGTTTCTTGTGTCTCTATGGTTTTCTTGTCCTATTTTGTCCATTGTAATGTTTGTTGCCCTTCTGTCATTCTCGTGATTTTTTCTTACTCGTGGTTTTGTGCTGTAAGTGTAGTTTGTTTTATTCTTTCCCTAGAAACAAGGGACTGATGACCAAGCAGTTTGCCTCCCCCCCCTCCCCCGACCCGCACTCTCCCCTTTAAACCCTTACAGTAACCTCGTTCCAGTGCTCTTCGAACCATGCGCGTGACAGGTTGCATTGTCCTGCTGATAGTTGCCACTGCGCTAATGAAAACCAAACTGCTTGTAGGGGAGGACATGGTCCCCAAGGATAGATGCATACTTGTGTTGATCCATTGTTCTTCCCAGAATGACATGTTCATGCAGCTAGTGCCTCGAAAACATTCCTCAGATCATAATGTTCTCTCCTCCATCATGAGTCCTTCTGACAATTGTTGCAGGCTGTTTGCTTTCAGACATTTCACGCTGTACACGCCAATGACCATCTATCCGATGGAGCATAAAACATTTAATCTGAACTGGCCACCTACTGCCACTCAGTGGACCTCCATTTGCAGTACGAGCATGCAAATTCCAAGCTTCATTGCCGATGAACAGCAGTCAGCGTGGGTGCAAGAACCAGGTGCTTGATGCATGGGCCCTTGTGCAGTAACGTTCACTGAAATGTCGTTGAGGAGACACTGTTGGCGGCCCCTTGGTTCATATGGGCAATCAGTCATTCAATAGTTGCATGTCTGTTCACCCAAACACATCTGCACAGCTGTTGTTCAACCCTGTCATCTATGACCCATAGTGCACCACACTTACCACAGAACCCATTTTGGATAGTGCCATTTTGGCATGCGTGGAATACTTTAGTCAGAGTGTCATACAAGCTATTTACAAACTTAGCCATTTTGGATATGCTTCCACTCTTGGCCCGTCAAACGAATCATTCCAGCGTATATTTTAGGAAAACCACAGAAATGCAAACTTGTATGGTTAGGTGGGGATCCAGACCCTGTTGTCTTAGGGTGCAAATCCAGTGCTTTAATTAATGTGTCACCTCATTTGATAACCCCAACAATAAACCTACTTCTCATCCAATCATAAAATTATCTTTCTGAACACAAAAAAATATTAAACTTGTGGCAAAGAGCGAATACTCCGACACATCTCCACTAGAATGAGAAGAGACAGGTTTTGGTTTCAGAGTCTGTTTGTATGAAACTGGTAAGCTTTCTGGAAGAAGTGACTGGTAGGGTCAACCGTAGATATAACAATTTCTGATGTACCAGAACTGGTAAAGTAATCAATTGCAATACTGGTATCCATAATTTATCTTTCAAATGATATTAATTTAATTGGCCCATCCTATTAAAAGAACATAATTATTAATGTGCTTGTGAAACATGAACTTGCTAAGCATAAACCACGAAACAGATCACAATTACTTGGTCCAGTGACCACCACATACATTCTACATCTACGTACATACTCTGCCAGCCACTGTACCACGTGTGGCAGAGGGGCCCTGTACCGCCAGTGATCCCTGCCTCTCCTGTTCCACTCACAAACAGAGCTGTGGAAAAATGACTGCCTCCATATGAGCCCTAATTTCTCATATCTTATCTTCATGGCTCGTACACGAAAAGTCTGTTGGCGGCAGTAGAATCGTTTTGCAGTAAGTTTCAAATGCCTCTTCTTTAAATTTTCTCAACAGCGTTCCTTAAAAAGAACATCACCTTCCTCCAGAGATTTCCATTTGAGTTCCTGAAGCGTGTCTGTAATACTTGTGAGTGGATCAAACCTACTGGTAATAAATCTAGCTGTTTACTTTTGAATTGGATTCAGTGTCTTCCTTTAATCCAACCTGGTGTAGGTTCCAATCCCTTGAACAGCATTCAAGAATAGGTCTGACTAGCATCCTACATGCAGTCTCCTTTACAGATGAACCATACTCTCACAAAATTCACACAATAAACCGAAGTTGACCATTCGCTTTCCCTACCACAATCCCCACATGCTCATTCCATTTAATATTTTCTGCAATGTTTTGCCCAGATATTTAGACAATGTGACTGTGTCAAGCAGGACATTAAACCCTAATAATGCTGTAGCTAAATATTAAAGGTTTGTTTTTCCCACTCAACCACATTAAGTTACATTTCTCTACATTTGGAGCTAGATGTCATTCATCACACCTACAAGAAGTCATCTCGTATCGTCCTACAATCACCCAACTTTGACACTTTGCTGGTACACCAAAGCATCATCAGCAAACAATCACAGATTGCTGCCCACCTTGTCTGGACCACAGATTGCTGCCAACACCATCCGCCAGATCATTTCTGAATGTAGAAAATAATAGCAGTCCTATCACACTTCCCTGGGGCACTCCTGGCAACATTGTCTCTGACAAACACTCGTCGTTGAGTACAACATACTGCGTTCTATCACTTAAGAGGTCTTTGAGTCAGTCACACACTGTGGAACCTTTTCCATATGCTCATACCCCTGTTAAGTCTGCAGTGGGCACTGTGTCAATGACTTTCAGAAACCTACACATTTGACATCAATGTGCAATAACCAAACACAGACACCAGGCAGCAGCACTAGCAGTGGAGGGCATATAAAGCATTTAATGAGCATTTTCGTCCATGTCTAAGTCCAGTTCTATCACGTGCTCTGTATCTAATGACCCGATCGTTATTGGAATGTTAGTTTATTACTTGAAGCCTATGATACAGGGATAAACTACAGATTGATGTCTCACACATCCACTGTTGTAGTCTAGCATAATGTGTGAATTTAATGCATACACATGCATAAGTTTGCACCATATGCTGCTGTAGCTACTTTGTGAAGCTTGAAGTCATGTGACTGTAGATACTACTTGTATCTGGCCGAGAGTTCATGATCACAAATGATTCTGGAGTCCATGCACACATCCACTGACCCGTTGTCTCCACACCAGAGGACTTACCCACAGATATGTAACTGTTCTTTCTAACACAGGAATGTTGAAAATTAGGAAAAGATTGCAAAGTTATGTCTGTTAGTAGGTGATGGCCTTGGGAAAAGAATGGGTTACGATATGTGGCAGGGGTATATTTCACATTCCAGAAGATAGCATCATAGAGCTAGGTGGTGAATATGTAGAAAAATAATTTGTTAAACTCATTCATATTCTTTTGTTGCATGCGAAATTTGTAGTTTTTGTTAATTTTTTGTTTTGTTTTAAGATGTAGAATTCTACATGTTTGACTGTTTCTTTGCATACTTAGCTAGGATTAGTCCTATCCATCAACTGACATTTTTTTTATTTTTTTGGGGCAATATATCATATTTTGTAACTTCTCTGGCTAGTGCCTGAGTGTAACAAAGTAATTTAAAAAATCGTAGTAATTTTAGAGAAAATAATGTCTCAATTGTTAATACAGTGAAAGCCCTGTTTTACATTTTCATGTGGTGCAGACTTAAAAAACACAAAGTTCAGGAAAATACAGAATTGAGAAAAACATTAAAATAACCAAAATAAAAGGGAAAACATATGTAATTGGCATGTATGATTAAAAATTTTTACCCTCTCCAACACATTGAATGAAGTCTGTATAAGTGAAGGACATTAAACATAAAATACAATGTTTATACAATCATTTGTTGTAATGAGTTTCATTAGTTCTTAAAAAGTCACAGGTGTGTAACAACAAGTGAAAACTCATCAAAAAACTGAAATTGATATCTTGTACAAGGTAATCAAGCTATTTTCCAATGTGCTACAACCATAATTTTACTTCATTCAGGAATTGCTGAACGAAGGCAACAAGTATTTAGATGAAAGAATTACTGTAAATTTGATACAATGAGGCAGACTTTTGCAAACAATAATAGACCTGGACATACAAGTTTGTAGCAGTTACAAGCTAAAGTGTCCGAGCGGTCTAAGGAGCTGCAGTCATGGACTGTGCTGCTGGTTCCGGCAGAGGTTCGAGTCCTCCCTCGGGGATGGGTGTGTGTGTTTGTCCTTAGGATAATTTAGGTTAAGTAGTGTGTAAGCTTAGGGACTGATGACCTTAGCAGTTAAGTCCCATAAGATTTCACACAAACACAAGCTAAAGTGTCATCCAATTTTTATTTTATGCATTGTAGAAAGGTAAAATATCACAGCACTGATCATTGACAAACTTCATCAACATTGCTGTTATTGTTTAACGCTTTTCTTACAAGTCACACTTCGTATGTTCACTGCACTTCATGTGCTCCACCCCATCAAAGTGATATTTTAGGCTCAATGAGAGAAATGTCAAAAAGTGAGTTTACTTCCTCAGTTGACATTACAAACTTATTCGATGTCGCCTCAGTGAATTTCTGTACACTGAGTAAAATATAAATTTAAAAGAGAGCTCACACGCTACAGTTTCACTTCTGCCTTCTATCACTGCTGTCAATCTTTAGGATCTATAGTGTGTTGTGCAAAGTATATACTGAGCAGTGGTGGCTTCTGTGGAAGAGCACAAGAGCATGTGAACACCCTAACTTTTGACATCTTGCAGATTTATTGGTTATTTATCTATGAATGCTGTTAAACACAACATAGAAGCTGCAGTCTGAAGGATACAGCACTTAAATCTACCATGCTGCTGCTCCTCTAGACTCCATGAAACATAACAGTAGAGTCATGAGCACAGCTTCAGTTGTGCACATTTTAAGTAATTTTTGCACATGCACATTACACATGATGTAATAGCCTTACGAGCCAAATATGTACAGATTTGATAAACAATCTGTACAGTTCACAAAGAGCACAGCTAGCCCTTGCCACTCAACTAGAAATTTACGTCAGTGCCACCAGGTGGCAGCACACAGTGGCAGACTTTTGCCACCATTTGCTTGGCATAAATCCTACTAGATGATAGAACACACCACAGATATTCTAATTCACTTACTATATACTTTAGTAAAATTAAATTGGATGTCAATATATGTTAAAGTTGTACACACGGTAATCCATTTGAAGTGCTGGCAAAGGAAACACTCTAATGCACCCCCCCCCCCCCTCCCTCAGATTTAGTGGTGATATGGTCCAGTGGATAGCCTGTCAAAAACTGAATGCAAATCAAGCTTCAAAACAGGAAGAAGGTGTACTGAACTGTGAAAAAAAGCAAAATAGAAACAGCAAACAGTTCAAGCTTAAGATGTACAACATAAAGTGTTGTTGAACAGCCATGGCTTCATAGTTAAGTGGTCATGGTATTGGACTGAAAAGTGGATGAGAATTGTTCAAAACCCCCCCCATGTCAAATTTTTTTATTTTTATTTTTTTATTTTTTTTCCCACAACATTATCAACTGTCCATCCAGTCATTGAAATGTTTGTTTTATTTCTGTAGTCTTGGCAATTGTCATACTATACATTGGTTATAGAATATGATTCGTGATAAGAATACATTACTCTGGAAGTAAATGTGATGAATAGTGAGGGCAGGAGAGATACCACATAGACATCTCACAGAAATGATGACAAATAAATGGGTGTGATCAATCTTACAACAAAGCGATTGGAGAGTCAAAACTTCCAAAAATGGAACACAACTTCAAAAATGTTAAAAACATACGAGGTGCTATCCAAACGTTTTTGGACTGATGCTGCCATCTGGACTAATGGTCACCATCACCCTCAAAGTAGTTCCCATCTGCTTGTACTCACCGGTCCTAGCACTTCTGCCACAGGTCAAACATTTTCTGGAAGTCCTGTTCTTCGAGGGTGTTAATCACTGCCAGCCATGCTTTTTGAATCCTCTCTAGAGTGTCAAACCAACGGCCTTTCAACTTTAGTTTCAGTTTTGGGAATATCACAAAGACACAAGGTGCCAAATCTGGTGAGTACGGTGGGTGGGGTACAACCGCCATGTTGTTTTTTGCCAAAAAGGTCCTGGTGAGCGAGGACGTGTGACAGGGCGCATTGTCGTGATGCAGCAGCCAGTTCCCTTGACGCCAAAGTTTGGGCCATCATCACTGCATGTTTTCACGGATCCATTGCAAAACGTCACAGTAGTATGCGGAATTCACTGTGTGGTTAGGTGGGATGAATTCTTTGTGCACAATTCCCTTGGTATCAAAGAAAATGATGATCATACTCTTCACTTTGCTCTTCACCTGTCTCGCTTTTTTGGGTTTTGGAGAGCGTGGTATCATCCACTCAAACACACGCGTACGGCTCATGCTCTGTCCCCCAAACAATTGTTGAATAATTGCAAGGGTCTCCATAGCACTTTTTCTGAGATTCACACAGAATTTGACACACATGCACTGTTCTGTTTGCGGATCCATTGTAAAACACCACACACCAAACACACAGTATTACGGAAATCATTGTGGACACACAACATTTGCTCGCAGCTGAATGCCACTCCGTCCACTGACTCATCAGATATGCAGCTCTCGCCACCTGGCAGTGCAAAGATCTACTTTCCAGATGGCAGCACCAGTTCTGAAAATTTTGGATTCCACCTTGTATGTTTTGATAAAACAGTGTGATTGTGAAACTGTTGAGTTCATTTGTTGCAGCTTGTGTGACAAACTGTTGTGATTTCACCATTTCCATAGGAGTGATCACATTCACATTCATGATGATGATGAGGTCCCATACTCCGAGGAGCGTAGGGAACGATGCGGGAAACCCGCACCGCCGTACTAGACAAGGTTTGCCATTGCCTTCTTCTGACCATTATGGGGATGAATGATAATGATGAAGATGACACAACAATACCCAGTCATCTCGAGGCAGGGAAATTCCCTGACCCCGCCGGGAATCGAACCTGGGACCCCGTGCGCGGGAAGCGAGAATGCTATCGCAAGACCACGAGCTGCGGACTCACATTCATACAAATAGGCCTACCTAAATCAGGCGAGGAAGCATTTGTCACTCACTCACCATGCATACCAGTTAGGTGCATTGATAAGAGATTCCTATCATATGACTCACATACTGTCACTAGTGCCGAGAATGACACACCAGACGTGTTTTCCAGTGGAGGATTTGGTTGATTTGTTGCCTTGTCATCAAACATTTGTGGTTCCCATTCGAAAGCCACTTCCTTTTGGCTGCTAATACAGTAGTTGTTCAGAGTTAACTTTCATTATGGGTCTCTTCCTTACACCTCGATGTTGCAGACAGACATTACAACATGACACAGACATAAATGTGAATGTTACGAACAGACAAGTCAGTGACTGAATGGACAGTTCATAATTTGTGGGGGGGGGGGAATGGTGCGATGGTGCTTTTAATGCAGGCTCTGTGACGTTTGCCTACTTTATTTCCTCGTTGATTTCCTCTGTGTTGACGTACTGCGTTGCTATACTGGCTGAAAAATGGAGGTGGAAGTTCAACACTGACTACTTTAAATGATGTAGCCAACAGGTGCAGATTTGCATTCCACAGTTATTTACTTTCACTGTTCACAACCCCCCAATATACACATTTAATATGGCCAGTTAACTGTTGTCTAATTTTCGATAAGCGTAATTAATAGGTTGCAGGCAAACATCCACATACTGCTACAATAGTTTACTGTTGATCATCTATGAGCAGTAAAAACCTATCCACACATTTCACAGTCTTTCAGATAAGTTGAACAGACACTGTCATTGCTTAAACACATGGCCTATTGGTGTAACACTTATTTCACAGTTGAGTTGATTTGTTCTTGTTGATCTAACCAATATGGGTTCCACATCTGAAACACGGCCGTGGACTGACTGTGTCGGGACCAAAAATTGGGCCCTTATATATTATGGCAATAGTAAGCACTGAAACTACACGTTGTTTGATGTTTAATTTACAGAAATAACAAACATAACTCATTAAATGAACTGAAAACATTGGAAAATTGCGTCTTTTTAACAGTTTCTTCTACTACAAGGGTTAAGCCGTATTATTTTGTTTAAGTCATGAAATTACAAATATAGTTACACAAACAATACTTTTGACTAAACTGGAAATTACTTTGGAATTAATTAAGAGCTGGCTTTGCTAACGTGTTTTCGATTAGAGCCAAATAGATCCTTTAAGAATACTATTAGTTGTTCCTCCAAATGTTTACAGTTATTGCAGAATTTATATTTGTTCATACAGGGTGGAAAGTATTTAAACTGACAAACTCTCGGAGGTTGTAGGGGACATCAAAACAAATATTTTTCCCTATCGTCATTTTTTCCTATGAGGATTATTTAAACTGGTGGAGGCCGTATTAAGCTCTTCAGTTGTTAGAGGCTGTATTACGATCTTCATTTGTTAGAGGGCATATTATGCTCTTCAGTTGTAGGCAACTGCTGTCCACCAGTGTAGTAGTGCATTGTCTCTGTTTATTAATGGAGCGATACACCTGGAGGAAGTACACTGATATAGTTGGTGCGTACTATGTAGTGCACCACAACGGACAAGCTGCACAGCGGGTTTATCAACAACAATATCCTAATTGCCGTATCCCACATCGTATGACTTTTGCTGCTGTGTACCAATATCTGCATGAGACTGGGTCATTTAGCAGATTACCTGGACAGGGACGCCGTCACACAGTAAGAACGTTGCAATTTGAGGAATATGTCTTGCACCGTGTGGAGTGGAATCCTTCAGTCAGCACTCGTGCAATTGCATGTAACATGGGGACGAATCAGACAAATGAAAGAACAGCCGTTCAAGAGCAATTGTTACGTCCATTTCACATACAGCGTGTCCACAACCTGAAACCAGTTGATTATCCACCCAGAGCACAGTTTTCGCAATGGTACCTGGAACAGTGTGAAATGCATCCTACATTTCCATCCTCTGTGTTGTTTACTGATGAAGCAACGTTCGGGCATGATGGAGTCTTCAACATGAACAACTCGCATGTTTGGAGTGAGGATAACCCACATGCCACAGTTACTAGTGCTCATCAAGTGCAGTTCTTTGTTAATGTGTGGGTCGGTGTTGTTGGGGACTGTTTAATTGGAGTGGCTAGCACACTGGACTCGCATTCTGGAGGATGACGGTTCAATCCCGCGTCCGGCCATCCTGACTTAGGTTTTCCGTGATTTCCCTTAATCGCTCCTGGCAAATGCCGGGATGGTTCCTTTGAAAGGGCACGGCCGACTTCCTTCCCCGCCCCTCCCTAATCCGATGAGACCGATGCCCTCGCTGTCTGGTCTCCTCCCCCAAACAATCCAAAAACTGTTTAATTGGACCGTGTCTGCTACCTAGGCCATTAAATGGCAGGCTCTATTACAGTTTTCTCGCCAGAGCATTGCCAGAATTGCTGGAAGACGTCTCGCTCCCTACAAGGCAACACATGTGGTTCCAACACGACGGGGCACTGGCACATTTCAGTTGTCGTGTGCATCAATTCCTGGACCGACGGTTCCCAGAAATGTGGATTGGCAGAGGCGGTCCTGTACCATGGCCTGCTCGATCCCCAGATATGTCCCCTATGGACTTTTTTGTGTGGGGAGAGATGCACAACCTTGTGTATGCAACTCATGTTGCATCAGAAGAGGATCTGGTTGCCCGGATAGCAGCAGCAGCAGGAACAATTCAGGATACTCCTGGGATTTTTGCCCGTGTCAGACAGAACATGATCCGACGGTGTAACCTTTGTTTACGTGTCAATGGAGGCATTTTTGAAAATATTCTGTAATTGAAATTGGGTTGTGTTAATGTGTTGTCTCTTGGTCATAAAAAAATGGAAAAGTGTTTGTTGCTTTAATTAATTTGCCGCCAGAGAAATCATCCTCTACTGGTTTAAATACTCCTCATAGGAAAAAATGACATTAGGGAAAAATATTTGTTTTGATGTCCCCTACAACCTCCCAGAGTTTGTCGGTTTAAATACTTTTCACCCTGTTCATCAGCAACAGAATTGAAGTTATGAAACACTCACTGATTTCACTCTGTAATGAAAGTATTAACAAGGAATAGTCACAATAAATTAGAAAATCAATTAAATACATAAAACTAAGCACAAAATTAGATCTGGTTTTATATTCTTTAAAACTGAGGGCCAACCTTTCCTTTATATAAAAATGCAGATTATACTCACATATGTTAATAGTAATTAGTCAAAGATGAAAAAATGAATTTTTAAGGAGGCAGATGGCAAAATAAGAGGGAAAGTAAAGATATCCCAGCTTGCTTCATCACAGCTTGTCCACTTTACAGTCCAACACCATTAGTGCTTAACCACTTGGATCGTTCACTATTTCTATTTTCCATTTTTTTTCATGCTTGATATCTGTTCAGTTTTTGACGGGCTTTCCACTGGGCGCTCTTACCACTAAATCTGAGCGGGGAGCGATGTGGAGTTTTCCTTGTGAGAATCATAAGGGCCTAAAGCACATTACCACCGATTGTGTGATTGTAGTATTTATCCATGCTTCAGAAGCCTGTTGATCTTATGCTGAGTCACATTTATCTGTGCTATAGGCCCACATGAAAATTCATGAGAAGCTTCTTTCTCTGATAATTCACTTAAATGTGGGATTGATGGTGGTGTGCTTTAGGCCCTCATTTATATTCTAGTCAAGTGACCACATTGATAGACTTACTTTTAATTATTTCCACAAGCAGCACTTTGTGTTTGGAGTTGGTTGTTTACTATGTGGAAATTGACTTTCATGTCCAGTGCAAACATGAACTTTGTGGAATCTATTTGAAATGCTAGCAGGAAAGTAAAGCTGAGAGGACAGGTCTTGAATCGTCCTTGGGTAGCTCAGTCAGTAGAGCACTTGCCCGTGAAGGGCAAAGGTCCTGAGTACGAGTCTCGGTCCAGCACACAGCTTTAATCTGCCAGGAAGTCTCATATCAATGCGCACTCTGCTGCAGAGTGAAAATCTCATTCAGGGAACAGAAAAGTAAATTATTAGGAACAGTTAGCCGCAAAGGCACTGGGACCTCCAAGAACAGATCCTGTGATTGAGAGGGTGACGAAGTCAAATAAGGGTGACTACAAGCGAATGTTTAACAAGGAACTGTTCAGTTAGAAGAAGTTGTTCGAAAAAATGGAAAAGCACAAAAACTCCCACTTACACAAAAACCTGAAATGGAGAGTTGCGAAAGCTTGGACACATTCTTTTGTTAATGCCCTAGACTGTATTTAATTATGCACAAAACAATAAAATTCCACAAAAACAATTCTTTCTTTTGTCAGATCTTAGGCATATTATTATTATTTTTATTTCTTTCCTTTCTCAGACGTTATGTCTGGCTAAAAATGGAAAGTGATGCGGACCTTGATCAAGCGTGACTTCCTTTTAACTGTACGGTATATGTTACATTGCATTTAGGAACTTTTGGGTAATTGAACATGTATCAATAATTGCATATTTCTGTAGTTGTATATATATGTTTGGATGTAGCTGTATTGCGTTGATGTACTGGTGGATATTGTGTGGTATGACTCCTGTAGTTGATAGTATAACTGGTATAATGTCAACTTTATCCTGATGCCACATGTCCTTGACTTCCTCAACCAGTTGGATGCTTTTTTTCAATTTTTTCTCCTGTTTTCTTCTGTATATTAGTTGTATTGGGTATTTATATTTCAATTAGTTGTGTTAATTTCTTCTTTTTATTGGTGAATATGATGTCAGGTTTGTTATGTGGTGTTGTTTTATCTGTTATAATGGTTCTGTTCCATTATTATTGTTATTATTATTATTATTATTATTATTATTATTATTGTTAATGGCTATTGTTGTATAAACTTGTTGATAAGCATGACTGTTATACAGCAGATGCAATTAATTTCACATTCCCAAATTAACATGAATCTAAAAATTTTTGAACACCCAGAATGTATACTGACAAGCCGCCACTGTTTGTGAGTAGTGTATGTATCATATAAGATTTGAACATGGAAGTCTTTAAAATATGTTATTGCAAAGCCATTGTTGTAAGTCCTTGTGACATCTCTGCCACAGCACATGAGCTGCGCAAAAACTATTTTTTTCAGCACTTCACAAAATGTTTTCACCCATACCTGCATTCCTGTCATTGAAGGAACACTCCCCCTCTCCACACCTTCAGCAGGCAAGGTCATTTTACATGTGGCGGCTCCGCTGGATGTTTTGTGACATAACAAGACACCAGCCAATAAGAGCTCACTAGCTGGAAATGGCCTTTTCCCTGATGCTGACCATGCTTATTCTTCAAGATTCAGTGTTTGAATTTAAAAGATTGATGATTGATATTGTTGCTGAATACAGTATGTCGGAAGTACAGTACTTGCAAAAAGATTGAGTTATAAGTGGTGTCCCTCATCACATATTGGATCAGTATGGAACACTTTGCGCCAACTGTCTTGTTTTTCCTTTGCTAGTGAAGCTAAATGATGTAAATTGTGTTGGCAGTGCTGATCATGGATTATGTATGCATTTCCTCTCTCTCTCCCCCCTCTCTGCAATGGCCTAAAATACACCCTTAACTCTACCACCACCCGTGGTGCGAACTGTCTTTCTTTTGTGCCACTTCTAACATGTTCAGTCACATTAAATGTCAATAGGAATAAAACCAGATGAAATTGAGCAAGATGTCGAGTAAGAATGTAAAACCGAGGTAAACCTTTTTAGGAAGAAGTGTAAAATTGGGGAATTTTTAGCAATGATCATTTGGATTTTACAATTGGCTACAAATTTATGGCATAGAATGGCAAAAAACATAAAATTCAAAAACTGGTGCAGAAAGCATTTATTTTGGTGACCCATTTTTTCATGCCATCTCTGTAAAGTGTCATC
This sequence comes from Schistocerca piceifrons, assembly GCF_021461385.2. NCBI lineage: Eukaryota > Metazoa > Arthropoda > Insecta > Orthoptera > Acrididae > Schistocerca > Schistocerca piceifrons. Next base: position 595,012,715 of record NC_060138.1, on the reverse strand, counting down.
AGTTTCAGCAACAACACAAGACTTTTCTTGACAAACAACCTTCACAGCTAAATGATAAAGTTCATTTTTTGTCACTGGATGTAGCAATAACAAGTGTCGTATTGGTTTTGAAAAGTGCCCACGATTTGCTATTACGTGATTTATCACTTTCTGTGCAGCCTTCTTAATGTAAAATAAGTTACAAGGTCCATCAGAGCTAAATCACATATTTTCAAACTATTATTCTGTCCATTTGTCTCTATTGAACACCTGCATATCAGTTCAGTCTGTACAAAGTGCTTTTTAGTTGCATGCCATCCTTGGTATTGTCCATCTTCATTGGAGTTTCAAATGATTCATACATAGTGTACCAATCACACTGATTTATTGTGTGCTGTGCTACACCACTGTCAGTGTACCACTCATCACAGCCCAGTGTACAACAAAATTATTGTGGACCAGCATTAAAACGTTGTTCTGTTTTTGATGTATCTCTGTGACTAGATTATCTTGAAATTTCCACTGATTTTATGCCAGATGACAACATAGTACAGTCTTCCTTTATGCCTATGCTAATACATTAAATTGATCGATGGCCCTTCTTCTTGCTTTTAAAACAAACCAACCCTGTTTTACACTCTTTTGATAAGTGACTTCCTTTACCACATGAAAAGCATTTTCTATCTTCATTTCTTTTACACTGAAGCAACAAAAGTCATAGGATACCTCCTAACATCATGTCAGACATCCTTTTACCCAGTGTTTTGCAGCAACTCAGTGTAGTATGGACTCTACAAGTCGTTGGTAGTCCGTTGCAGAAATATTGAGCCACGCTGCCTCTTTAGTCTTACATAACAGAGAAAGCGTTGCTGCTCAGGACGTTGTGCACAAACTGATTTCTCGGTTATGTCCCAAAAATGTTCAATGAGGTTCATATTGGGTGATCTCAGTGGCCGAATCATTCACTTGAACTGTCCAGGATGTTCTTCAAACCAATTGCAAACAATTGTGGCCTGGTGACATGACTTCGGTAACATGAACTCCAAGAATGGCTGCAAATGGTCTCCAAGTAGCTGAACATAACCACTCCCACTCAATGATTGGTTCATTTGGATCAGAAGACCCAGTCCATTCCATGTAAACACAGCCCACACCATTATGGAGCCACAATCTGCATAGTGTCTTTTTGACAACTTGGGTCCATGGTTCATGGGGTTTGTGCCACACTCAAACCCTACCATAAGCTCTTACCAACTGAAATTGTCTGATCAGGCCACAGTTTTCCAGTTGTGTAGGGTCTAACTAATAACGTCGGGAGGCCTAGAGAGGCACTGCAGGTGATGTTATGCTGTTAGCAAAGACACTTGTATTGGTCTTGTGCTGCCATAGCCCCTAATGCCAGATTTTGCTGCACTGTCCTAATTAATGGATATGTTATACATCCCACATTGATTTCTGTGGTTATTTCATGCAGTTTTGCTTGTCTGTTAGCACTGACAACTCAAACGCAAACGTTGTTGCTGTTGCTCGTTAAGTGAAGGCTGTCAGTCATTGTGTTGGTGATAGGTTAATGCCTGAAATGCAGTACTCTCGGGACACTCTTGTCACTGTGGATCTCAGAGTATTGAGTTCCCTAATAAGTTCTGAAATTGGATGTCCCATGTGTAGCTCCAACTACTGTTCCATGTTCAAAGTCTCTTAATTACCATCACACAGCCATAATCACTTCAGAAACCTTTTCACAGGAATCACTGGAGTACAAATGATAACTCTGCCAATGAACTACCCTTTTATAGCAGATGTGTATGATACTACTGCCATCTGTATATTTTCATATCACTAATCCATGACTTTTTTCACCTTAATGTATACTGAGTTGTTTTTTGCACCTTTATCACTGTTTGTTAATCTCCATCTTCAACATCATTCTTGTAGCAACACTTTTATCATCATGATCTGTTATTCTCACTTTGCAAAGCTTGCAAAAATCATGCTCAGAGCTCACTATCATCAATTAGCTTTTCTAACAATGAAAGTTGAGTTTGAACCTCATCAAATTTGGATAAATCACCTTGTACACCAGATGCTTCCGACATGATGTTATGTAATTTGTGTGAAAGCAGATCAATGTTTTTGGGTGAGTGAACATCATAAATTCTATGTACCTCATCTCAAATCTCTTCAACAGTCTTATATTCACCAATATAAAGTAACGGCTTGGTGTCAAGTGAAAGAATTTCACAAGATTGGTTTTGTAATTTTGTCCACTTTCTTCTGGCTTAATAAGCGTAACATTTATGACATGAAAGATTTTGTCATCCTCTGAAATAGTTCTCATTATGGCTCTTAAAGTCCCCCAATTTTCTTCACTAGTGAGGTTTTCTATTTGCTGTATTTCATCAGCCATGGACTCGTCTTTTAACACTTCTGTAATTTCGAACACTTCTGTAATTTCGAATTATCATCGAGATTGGCTACAGCTGTCACAATTCATGAAAATTTTGTTGAACATGCTCTGCTAACATGTTGACAAAACATCAAATGGCATTTTCAAAATGAAACATTTATTTAAAAACCACAAAAGAAACCATCTGTTTATGACATTTACATCTTAAAATGTCAATTGAAATAAAAAAGAACTCAGTTAATCTTTAATAAAGAATATGATTAGGATTAATCTCTCCCTCAGTAGATGTATTAAACTCATATTGACACTGCACCACTTAGTAAGAGATTAAACTAGGAGCCATTGTCTTCAGTAAGCAGACATGTCCAGGACTTCTGGAATATGTTGGAGAAACAAAGTCCTTCCAGGCATCAGATGAGAGAATCCGAAAGGTAAAAATTAAGATGAGGAATGTTTCTGGTGCTTAGATCACAAGGGGTCAACACACTTTTAACTGATCTCTTATATTTCGATTACTCTATGAACATGTGTTGAGCAGGGAACTTTTATTCAGTGCTCTATCATTGCATATACATTAGTCCATCACATCTCATTAAATGCTGGTACTTGACATCAATATTTCTTTATATGTGTAAGACATGTCCAGAAAGTAAGTACTGTTGTGGAAAAAAATCATAAAACATTTTTGTCAAACTAAAATTTATTTTTTCAAGCAAGAGCATTTCTTAAACTGTATATCTACGTAGTTGCCACCGTAGTGCAGATGTTTGTTGTAGTGGGAAACCAACTTTTCTTTGCCCTCTTCACAGAAAGATACGGCCAGTGAAGACAACCCCTACTGAACACCATTTTTTGCATCGTTTTCTGCTTTTTGAGTTCCGTCCCAGAGGTGAAGCCATCAGTGTAATATAATACAGTAAAACATTGAGAAAATTTATGCACACAATTTAAAACAAAGAACATCGGATACTCACTCAAGGCATTGTGTTGGTTCATGGCAATGCACATCCCCATTCTGCTGGTGTCTCTCAAAGTCTTATTCAGCAATTCGATTGGGACCATTTTGATCACACACCATATAGTCCCGAGCTCGCACCTTCTGGCTACCATATGTTCTTGAACTTGAAGCATGGTTTTGGAGGAAGGTGCTCTGACAGCAATAATGACACAAAGAACAGTGTTCAGCAGTGGCTCTCTTCTCTGGCAGCATCTTCGTATGAAGAGGACATAGAAAAGTTGGTTTCCTGCTATAACAAAGGTCTGAACAAAAGTGACAACTATGTAGAAAAGTAGTTAAGCATTCCCTTTCTTGGAAAAACAAATTTTGGTTTGAAAAAATGTTTTATAAGGTTTTTCCAAAAAGATACTTACTTTTCAAACATGCATAATGTGGGATAAGTATTTAATCTCTAGACAGGGTCTACTATACTGCTGTGCTGTACCACCAGGAAAATTCTGAAAATTACAAGATTAACCAGTGTAGGATTCTAAAATTAATGACTTGTGTTTCCTGAGGCAACAGGTAGCATAACTCATTTATAAAGTCACCCCCAAGAATTTTTATCCATAAAAGATATTGTCCCTCTCCAAGTAGTTGATGCTGTGTAGACTAGTTTAACTGACCTCAGCTATATTATACTCAGACACTATACAGTACATTTAACTTTGAAAGAACGAATCTATAAAGTTTGATGTGTCCCTTAGCACTGCAAAACACCTTCTGCTTTTTGCTTATTATGAAATTAAACTCATGAATGTATTACTGATTCCATATTTATCTTATTGTATTTGTACATTTAGTAGAATTATATTTCTTATTAATCAGCTTTTTATTTTCCTTGGCTTACCAGTTTCCTTAAACTGAAATATACAGTTTACATTGGTTACAGATTTTGGTTGTTGGAGATGATATAGATGCAGTAGCAAATGAAATAAAGGCACTATCTGGTGAGTTTACATATGTTATAACAACGGGAGGCATTGGACCAACACATGACGATATTACATTTGAAGGTGAGGACAACACAGAGGTTTTGTTGCAAACAGATTTTGTTAAGTGATGCTCCATTAGTTTTTTTGTTTCCCCTTCTTCCTTTGTACTTCCTTCTTCTCTCTGTTCTCAAGTAATAAATCCTCTCCTAATATCATCATTATTCCATTCTGGATTTTCCATCTCTGAAGTAATAAAAATTAGATAGATACTGTATTAACTTGAACACTAAATTGTAACAACAATTGTGGCCTCTCTTTGTACCTCATTCATTTCAACTATGCCAATGTGTCATTTGGGTATTATACTGCAATGACAGGGGTCATTATTCTTTTCATTATTTTATTTGGATAGTGTGAAAAATGATGAAAGATGATGCTGTTGATTTTGATGATGATGCGGAGACAGTATGCAGTATAGAAATTCAGCATTTCAGATGCCCATAAAAGTGAGGCATTGCTCTGATGGATTAGTTATGAGCAGACGTGAACTGTGGTGATCTTCGTGTGCAAGATTCAAAACAGGCAGCTTGGGAAGCATGCTGTTGAACAACACTGTTCTTTGTGGTCGGGAGACATTTGATGTCATGGGAGGTGGACTTTCAGATGTTCCCATATCCTGAAGTGACCTACAAGTGGGTGACATATTGTAGATTGTCAGGAGCTGTATCTTGCTGTCCAACAGTGGTTGCATTCTACTCTGAACAAGTGTTCAGTGACAGTTTTCATAGGCAACTACAATGACAGCTCAAGTCAGACAATTGAAGGAAGGCTTGATTTTGTAGCTGATTATTTTTTTAATCAAAAGTAAATGAACATGGAGATTAGGTCAGAAATCAGTGATTCTGACAATGAACTTAATACTGTTGGAATGTAGTAAAGTGAGAGGCAGTACAAGCCACAGAACAGTATAACATCACTATTAATTTAAAAGGGAGGGCTGTAAATGATCAAGTCACAAGTAGCTGGTATGTTTAATAATCATTTCTTAAATGTAGTAAAAAATACAGGTTCAAACAGTTCAAGAGCATAAATCAAAAAGTATGTTGAACGAGCAACTTACATGAAAGTCAATCCTAATCTCATCTGTGACCTATCCAAGGCATTTGATTGTGTGAATCACAGTATTCTCCTGGATAAACTGAAGTTTTATGGAACTGATGGTGTAGTGAGCCAATGGATAATGTCATATCTAATTAAAGGAATGCTAATGTTATAGTTAATAATTCAACCAATGTTAAGTGGTGGCGACTCTTCTGACGGGAGAGAGTATGGGGTACCACAAGGTTTGATCTTAGGTCCACTACTGTTTCTTGTGTATGTAAACAACTCTCTGTTTAATACATAACAAGCACAATTAATTCTTTTTTTGGATGACCCGTCCATTGTAATCAATTCAAGCATACAAACAGCAATAGAGTAAATGGTGAATAACATTCATAATAATGTTACTGAGTGGTTTTCTGCAATTGGTCTCTTTCTCAATTTCGAAACAAGACAACATATTTAGATCTGCTTGACAATGTCATGGTATTGGTAATAGCCCAACCAAAGGCTCATAAGATCTTAAAAATGTTGCAAGCAGACTATTCTCAGTGGTCCCTGATGATACAACAGGTGAAACATGCCTGGATTTCAGACCCGGGTGATATTCAGCTGGCCACCGCCGCTCACACAATGCTTTGATCTTAACATGTGTCTGTGCAGTGCGGACATCCAGAAGCTGGTCTGCAGGTGTGGGAATGTTCCATAGACCACTGTTGAAATCAGCTACTCACTACTGATATATTTTGCCCAGCATGTGCAGCTTTGTGCAGGTCCACACTGTGCCCAGTTCAAATGGATGAAGCTGTTCAGCAACAGTACATATTTGTTAGTGGGGCATGGTTGCACCCTAGAATGAATGTTGCAAACACCGTTTGACTTTAAACTCAGCGCAGCTACTGCCTGGAGAGCCAAAAGAGAGGGTGCACAGACAGGCATTCTGAGCGCAATCTGATCACCAGTGACACTGTATTTAAGGAGTTAGGCATTTTGACAGCTGCCTCACAGTCTATTTATTCCCACCTGAAGTTTGTTATAAATAATCCACTGGAATTTAAAAGGAACAATGTTGTACATGATCACAAAATCATAAGAAAAAAATGGCTTTCACAACTTCACATTAGTGTTATATATGCACAAAAAGGGGTTCACAAAGCTGCAGCCAAAACTTTTTGTTACTTACCAATTGATATAAAATGTCAGACAGATGACAAAATTAAAAATAAAAATGAACTGAAAATTTTATTTTATATTTTTGTAATGTGTAAAAAGTTCTGGGTAGCAATTAATTACTCAGAACTGTGTTAAAACACAATTTTAAAACTCTGTATGTCAATTTTTTTAGCAAACTTTGCAGTACTCAGCTGTTCGATAGAGGATATCAAATTAAACACGTTTCAGCCATCAATTTTCAACCTTATTTTGTTGGACAACGAGTTTCACTGTTTTACTGTGCCATCTTCAGGCCCTTGACAGACTTGTAGAAATAATCTACCTCGCTTGTGATCAAAACAGGGGCTAGCAATACTGGTATTAGTAGATATTTGTTACAGTGACCACTTCCACCAGCACCTGCCTACCCAGGTAATGATTGAAGTGGTCACTGTAACAAATATCTGCTAATACCAGTATCGCTGGGTCCTGTTTTGATCACAAGCAAGGTAGATTATTCCTACAAGTCTGTCAGGGCCCTGAAGATGGCATAGTAAAATGCTGAAACTGGTTGTCCAATAAAATAAGGTTGATAATTGATGACTGAAAGGTGTTTAATTTGATATCCACAATTTTAAATGGTCAGCCTTTATCCATATTTACATACAAATGTATAATGTGAATGTAAAATGACTCATTCCACCTCATTATGATTAATCATCCATCATCCATGGTACATGAAACTGTAATAACACAATACAGTGCATCCCTCTCGCTTAGCATGTATATATTGTTTCTCATTGTGTTGCCTTGTTCATAGTGATGTTACAATGTATTTTTTTGGAATATGAGAATATTGCACTGATTCTTTTGTTTCCATTTTCAGCAATTGCAAAAGCATTTAGTGAAACAACCTATCCACATCCAAAGTTAATTGACATTTGCAAAAAATTTTTCAAAACAAGTGATGATACAGCTCCTGGAATGAAGTTAGCGCATGTAAGGTTTGAAAGTACAGGTACTGCTGTATTTTATACAGAGAATATAACATTAAACAGTGGAAGCTCCAGGTAGGAATATCAACAATGTAGGAAAAGATAGATTGCTACTTACCATAAAGATGACACGTTAAGTTGCAGGTAGGCACAATTAAAAAACAGTTACATATAAGCTTTCAGCCACAGCCTTCATCATAAAAAGGAACACACACACCATTCCCTCAAACAAGCAACTTCACCTCACACCTGTCCGTCAACTGCAGCAGCTCAGGCTAAAACTCCAAGAGTTGACAGTCATGTGCATGAGGTGTGCTTGCTTGTGTGAATGAATGGTGTGCATTTCTCTTTTTCCAATGAAGGCTGTAGCTAGAAGCTTATGTGCAATTGTCTTTTAATTGTGCCAGTCTGCAACTTAATGTGTCGTCTTTATGATAAGTAGCAGTCAGCCTTTTCCTACAGTGTTGAAAATAGTATTAAAAACTTGTAATTTACAAAAGAGTTATCCACAAAGGCAAACTAAATATGAGAGTGAATCTTTATTGCTGCAGGACTGAGATCTCACACTTAATTGATCATTGGGAAATCCTTTACTAAGTTCCCAAGTTTTTACATCCCAATAAATATATTTCAGAGTTTCCTGCCTTATTAATGTGTTTAGAATTCAGTAAGTGCTTATTATGGGGGAGGTATTGAGAAATCTAATATCTGAAGGAATGTTGTAAAAAGTAATTTTGAATTGTACTTCCCTGCTCCGTGTTCAGTTGCAAATGCCTTTCTAAAGTATTGTGAAGTGAGGAGACAGTATTGTCCTTTGGATAAGGGTGACAATAAAGTAACCCTCTTAAGAGCCATTCTGCATTCAGCATTTCAACTGTTACAAGTGTTTCAGCTGTAAATAAAAGATGATTATTTCTGAACAGTGTTCCCTATCTGATGCTCCCTTGCTGAATATCTGCGTGTGTCACCACTTCGGGAGAGAGAAAAAGAAATGCACCCTCACAAACATGTAACTTCAGTTGTGGCATTTACAGTCTGTTGTCTTCAGTTTTTCTTCTTCCCTTGAGTCAGACATGAATAGCTTAACACACAAATCTATAAAGTCAAAATACATTTCACGCTATTCCCATATAAAAAACTATTCCCTAAAAAAAAAGGAGCTGCTGCACTCTGAATGCACATGAATATTTTATGCAGTTTTAATTTTCTGTGGTTAGGAATCCCATTGAATTTTTTGAACAGAAATTAGCCAAGGACTGAATAACCTCCCCCTCTCATCTCCTTTTACATTAATTTGCAGTGATCAGATGTGGATGGGGGATGGTAAACAGTAAGAACGTGCTCCGTTGCAAAATAAATTTGATTGTGTTGCCTAATACGAACATGTACAGCATTACTTTAACAAATTTTAGGTGGAAAAATATTGCTTTGAAAGGATAACAGTACAGATCATTTTACTTCATTTATTCACTTTTTGCAAGTAACAAACTTCCTAAAAATCCCGAGATCCAGCCATACTGGTATTAACACTTACATAGACTCCACTTTCAAACTGAAGTTTCCCATTGCTGTATTGATTTTGCAAATTAATCTTTCATGTTATAATTGTCCATGACAGGTTTTTTACATTTATTTTACTAATAATATTTTCCCCTACTGACAAAGAATGACGATACTGTTTTGCCCACTGATTTTATAGATAATTATCCGAACCTTCCACAAATAAACCAGATTGTTACTCACTGTTACCCTACCAATTGATGTAGTACTTACAGACTTATAATTCATCATGTGAACAAACTATTCAAATAATTTTGGTGTGGCAAAGCTACATGTGACCGATAAATCCGAAATCCCATATAGTGACTCCCTCCTCGCATTATGACGTATGACCGGTAGTGCTTGGGCCTTGTTGGACATAACCGCAAGACAGTGCACCTACTGAAAAAATGTGCTCTCAGCTCCAAAAGTTCCATAGAACCAGCAATGTTTAAAGGGTACGGTCTGCTTTGTTATACCACTATTGATAGTAGTACCTCTTACATGCCTCCTCCTGAATTTTTCCAACAAATGCCAAAAATGAGTTTTTTTGGAAAACTCAAAAGAATCTAGAAATCCCAAGGTGATCCAACAATGACATCCCCAGAAAAATGAATAATTGTACCGTAATGAACAACTGAACAAGAGCTCCCTCCTCCCTAAGTCGTCATAACTATAATCAAATAAAAATATCAGCCATACTCAACATTCTCTCATCCTACACTTGAGGCTACAATCTTTTACAGTTTTGTTATATGTGTGGTATGTATACAAGTGATACATAAGGAATTTCTCTCGTCTGTGGCAATTATGTGAGATCGTGCACTCGGCATGTGCAATCAGCTGATGGCCACAAAATGTTAGGGAATTCACATGCCTGTCACATGGAGTGCTGCTGCCGCACGCTTATTCCTTGCTGCAGCACAGACAGTCTGTGAATTCTGTGATTTAGCAATTAATTATTCTGTTGTTATTAAGTAGTAACTGAGTCTTCCACTACTGCAGAAGGAAATAAATATTCATGTTCTCTCTCCTATTCTAGTGTATTACACAGAGTAGCTGGAAGCAATGTATGTTAAACTCAGCAGTGAATTGTTGTCTGTAGTCCACATGCCAAGCGCGTCAAAATAAGGCCCAGCCTTGTATCCCTACAAGATAAGCTGCACTGGTGGCCCTGACGTGATCATTGTCAGGAATGTGGATTATAAGAGAAGATATTGTGTTGCACAACAGAAACATGACGAATAACAATGCCCCTGTTACTTCAAGACTGACAGTACGACTTCACCGTTTTGACTGAACAACCCCTCGCTGTGGTTTGCACTGGTGGAGGGAAGTTTTCTGTGTTCTGGAATAGTAATGATTCTACCAAATTTGTGCTATTGATTAGTCAGCTTAATCACAGGTATGCAGCAGAGGTACAGGATATTATAACAGTGCCAATCGGAGACAGACACATACCTGAAACTGAAAGCTGAACTCATACGCTGGGTATCTGCCTCGCAGGAAGAGAGGGTACTACAAGTGCTCATCCAGGAAAATATAGGTGGCAAAAAGCCGTCTAATACCTCTGCCATGTACAAAGAAAGGTCAATGCACACACTGTACCGGACATGCTACTACGCATGTTGTGGTATAGCAGATTGTCAGCACAAATCAAGGCCATAGTTGCATTGCAAACTGAAATGCTTTTGGATGAGGTAGCTGATTTGGCTGACCATATACAGGATGCCATCGTACCTACCTCCTACCCTGACATGACTAAATTGCAACAGTACTTCGACAGATGTCAGATGTGACTTCAACTAATTGACAAAAAAAAGTTGTGGCACTGGCACAGCAACTGAATGATGTCCTGTTGAACTAAGTTGACGCTCTAAGCAAACTACTGAGCAAACTTCTTGCATAGTGCCATGCTAAAGGTAGATATTGACACAGATCACAGAGTGGTTCTACATCCAGTGCTCCTCATGATGACAACTCAGAAGCAGCTAACATATGCTGATACTATTAGCAGTTTGGTGACTAAGTACATAAGAGTAATCTGCCATGTGAGTATGTCAACCTTAAACAGCAGGCAGAAGTCGATGTGTCTGGTTGTTCCTCTGCCCACCTGTTTATGACTGGCCACAAATTTTTGATTTTCCTGGGATCAGACCTAAGTATTTTTCAGGGAGACAAATTGGGTATGTGCTGCCTGGTCTCAAACTTCAGACTGTCGGCAGCTAACAACTCCACCATCCAGTTGTGCGTGGTCATCATCTCTCCACCTCGTTTTCTAGAAGAACAGTGTATGGTGGCCATATGGTTATTACCACGCCTTAAATGCAAGGACCATCCCAGACTGTTGCCCTGTGTCACATTTGAGATACTACAACAGTGCCTTGAGTGGAAAACAAATGTTCAGCGTTCTTGATTGTGCCAAGGCGTACATCCAGATTCCTGTTGCTGAACAAGACATTCCTAAAACGGCCGTTATAATACCTTGTGGCCCATTTGGAAGTTTGTTTATGACCTTTAGCATGAGAAATGTGATTCAAATGTGGCAGTGATTTATACATATGGTGCTATGAGGTTTACTGAATTGTTTTTCGTACTTGGACAATATCCTTGTCTTTCCAGAAACATTGGAAGAACATAAGCAACACCTCAAGCAAGTTTCTGAGTGCCTGACTGCACACAGTATCATCCTGAATTTTTCTAAGTATTTATTCAGCCAACCTGAAATAACTTTCATGGGCTGTCAGATTTTGTCAGAGAGATCGCATTCCTTACCAGAGAATGTCAAGGCGATTTGAAATAATCTGCATCCAGTAACAGCAAAGGAACTACGTAGATTTCTCAGCATGCTCAATATTTACTGCTGCCATCTGTGTGGACAGCCAAACTGCACACTCACCAGTCCAAAAGTGAAAGGCACTTGTGCATTGGACACTGGTGATGATTGACACATTCGAAGTTGCCAAAAAACCATTTCCAACCCTGTACTACTTGCTCATCCAGTGATAGATGCATCCCTGACTACCATCGGGCCTGTGCTCCAACAATATGTTGCCTTTTTCTCATGCAACAATTATGGAGTGTGCATTTGAAAGAGAATTGTTGGCTGCTTATGTGGTGGCGAGATATTTCTGTGAAAAACGGACCATAAACCTCCCACGAACATTTTCCATGAAAGTAATGACAAGTGCTTGCTGAGACAATTCAACCAACTCGAATTTGTAGCACAATTTTTGATGGATATCCAGCATGTCTCAGGGCTGAATAACATTGTAGCTGATTGCTTGTCACAGGTCGGTGCTGTCACAGAAACTGTTGACCACCTATGTTTGTCCATTGTGCACCAGTCTGATCAGGAGCTCTGTGATGTACTCAGAGATACTAAGGCACACCTTTGACTCAAACTTGTAAACCTGCCAGGAACAGACATGCAATTGTGCTGTGACACAGCCACTGGAAAGGCGCGTCCCTATCTGCCAGCAGAGCTCTGCAAGTGCATTTTTCAGAGCCTTTATGATCACCCAGGAACCGCGGCAACTGCTAAACTTGTCTCTGCCGATTACGTACAGCCCAGGGTACAGAAGGATTGCTGGCAATGGGCTTGTATGTGCCTAGGCTGCCAATGTAGTAAAGTCTTACACCATGTCCATGCACCCATTGGGAACTTTCTGGAGATAACTGAGAGATTTTCCCATGTTCAAATTGATGTTATGGGACCCCTGCCACCATCAGACAGGCAACGCTATTTACTGACAATCATAGACAAATATATGTGTCGGCCAGAAGTGATTCCAATGGAAGACATCTCCACAGAGACACTGGCAATGGCGTTCATGTTTCATTGGGTTGCGCTTTATGGTTGTTCACTCAGCCTTCATCAGTCATTGTCCTTTACCCATGTATCCCCTTCCCTGCTCCCATTCCAGCTCTACACAGCCCTCTATTCCACCAATGCACTCACAGTCTTTTTATTTTCTCCTCTTCCACTGCCCCGTACCCTCCGTCTAACCTCCCGACTTCACCTAGCTGCTGTATCCTCTCTCCAGCTCATCTCTGTATGCTCCCACAAGCACCACTTTACAGTCCTGTACTCCTACCCTGCTGCCCCCCCCCCCCCCCCCCCCCCACTTCCCCCTCTGCCTCAGCTTCCTCCTCATCTCCACCACACAGATTGCTTCTCCCATCATGCACTGCTGCTCACAGTCTGGCCTCAGCAGCCAGAGACTGTGTGTGTGTGTGTGTGTGTGTGTGTGTGTGTGTGTGTGTGTGTGTGTGTGTGTGTGTGTGTATCTCGTCTAGTCCCAATGAAGGGCTTCTTGGCCCAAATCTTACGTGTTTGTCAGTCTTTTTGTTGTGCCTATCTGTGACTCATTGTCTCTGCTATATGGTGAGTAGCAGTCTGCCCTTTTCATAATGTTATCATTATTCAAATCTGGATTTTCCTTATTGCTTTGAAATTAACTGTTAAAAACTGATATTTGGGAGCCTTTTGATTGGAATGTTTACTTTTGCAAAAACTCCAGATTTTTTTTAATTTTCAATATGCTATTTTCTTGCTTTCAACTTTGGCTCTAGTCAAGGTTTCAACAAAGGATTCGTTCTATTGAGAAAAAGCAGCATTATTTTCTGCCAGAGAATAGAGTTCTTCTCTCATTTAAGGTGTTTCTCAACATTTGTTTTTCTTTTCCCACCCAATTTGATAATTAAAAAATCTGCAGAATTTATAATTTTTGTGGGCATTCATAGCAGTGTGACTCATACTTGACATCATTACAGATTGAACCGACAAAATACTTAGCATATAAGTAGAACAAAAATTAAATCTATTTGCAATCTAGGAGAAAATTTTTGGCATGATCGAAATACATTGCCAGTTTTTATTTCCTGGTTGCTATAGTGTAGAGTGCGGACACTATAAACTGGCAGTTGGCTGTGAGTGTAAGCAAATCAGAAGTACGATTTCTGGTGAGGGGAGCAATGCAGTGAAACAAACCCCACCTCCCTCTCGTAGAGCAGTCAGCCACATGTATGTTCTTATCTGCGAAAGTAGAACTGACCTATTGTCAGGGTTGTGAGGATCATAGTAAAACTCTGTGATGGAGAGGATTAGTCACTTCACTCACTCCAGATTAAGAAACGAAAACAATGAACAACAAAATGCATTTGGTAAGTGCTACCTTGCAGTTGGTTGCTGAGGTTGACATTGTCATAATTGAGGTAGTTCATGTCCGACCACTACTGATATTTGATGCAACCACAGTTCAAAATACATGCCACTTAAAACTATCATGTTAAAGTGTCCAAATTGTGCCAACTTTTGAACTTGAGGTAACAGATGATTGCATTGCTTTGTGAAAGATGCTAGGTCCCACAGGCATATCCTGTGTTGCATTACACAGTGTGTATGTTATTAGGTTATCATGCGTCTTTGCATTTTGAGGCAGAACGTGCATCTGTACTGGCATTTATAGCAATTGCGAATTTTTCAGTTCCATACATATGATGTATGAGACATGTTTGGAAAAAAATCTCATGAAAACATTTTTTCCAAACCAAAGTTTATTTTTACAAGAAAGAGCATTTTTTTAAACTATTTTGCTACATAGTTGCCATTATTCTTCAGACGTTTTTCACAGCAGGAAACCAACTTTTCTATGCCCTTTACAAAGACAGATGCTACCAATGAAAACAGCCTCTGCTGAACACTGCTTTTTTAGTTATAATTAGTTGTTAAGTCGAATTCATTCCCATTCTTCAGAAATGATCAATTGTCTCTGGAACCTTCGAATAAGCAAGTGTATGATTTACTAAAATAGTCTTAGGTTTCATTATTCTCTTGTTTCTCCCCAGAAATCAAACTGGATAACTGCACCATTCTTTCCATTGGCAGTCTGTAGTAGGTGATAGGGACCATATTTCGGAGCCTGGGGTGGTGAAGCTGGTGGTGTCAATTCTGTAGAATTGACGAACCCCTCTATTCTCCAGCCCACCAGTGAAGAGACCCCCCAGGAATGTAGTCCTATGTGTTGTGTGTGTGTGTGTGGGGGGGGGGGGGGGGGGGCAGGGGGGGGGGGGAGGGAGGGTAGGGTACCAGTCTTTGGGGGGCTATCTTTTGTCCTCCTTCATTCCTTACACTCCTAGTTCTTCCTTTTCCTTTCTTTCTTCCCCCAATGGGGTACAGGTTCTATCTTCCCAGTATCCAACTGCAATAGTTGCATCGCTACCATATTAAGAGTTTAAAGACATATTTTCATTAATTGTGTGCATGATGGATTTGAACCGTACATTACAAAACATTACAGTATATGGAATTGCCTTTTATTAACTACACACATACTAAAAAAAAGGATTATGTGATAATGCTAATACATTTACACAGGCCGACAGGTGTGAGATATTTTGTAGCCAAATTTTGGATGTAAATAATTTTGTTCAGTGGAAGTGAAATTTCGTACTAATTTTGAATATAAATGAACAAGCTTTATTGCTAGAATTGTGTGATTTTTGTTATACAGGATAATTGTTCAGAATATAAAGCTTTAATTGTTATGTAAGAAGATTTATAAAGGGAGAAGTCCTGTTTTGTGTATTTTATTATTTGTATGGGGTGTTCCACGTGGTTGCCGTGCTGTTACAAGAGAGTTGAAGACATATTTGGTGTCCTGGTGGCAGAGTAGTCAAATACGACAAAGATCTTCTGTGGCAGTCATGCTGCAAGGAATACCAATGACCAGAAGTTTATATCAATAAAGTATACATTTATGAAACGAAAAAAAGCTTGTTATTTGTTACACAGAAAGTCTCCTGTAATGAGATACGTAATCATCTAATATGTGTTGTATTTAAAGGCACAATAAAAGCATTAAAAGATTGGAATTGCCAATTCCTGGATTTTAGGAAAAATTAAGTTATTCTACAGGTAAGAAGAATATTTAACTAGTTGGGGATTCAGAGACTACTCCAAGCTGAAGATCACAATGAATTAACTTAAACTAAAAACAAACCCTTGCACATTCCATGCCTTTTGTTTTGAATTACGTACCAAAGCTTTCTCAGTGTTTCACCTGTGGGGAGGAACCCAACAAGCAGATTTACATTTCTGTCCCAGAACACAGTGCAGTGATTTTTTTTTTTTTTTTTTTTTTTTTTTTTTTTTTTTTTTTGACAACATTGTTCCAATTTTTTTTTGGAAACTCATCTCTAAGCATTCTTATTGTGAACCTGGTGTTTGATTTGTCTGTCATTGAATTGTCTCGCCAACTTTCTCATCATTCAGTCTGTCATTACGTTTCCATCCTAAATCTCAACAAGTCGATGAATTTCAGCTGACTATAACACTTCTTGCATTCAATAACTGTATTACATAGTGAACTTTACCATCAGTGGATTTTGAAATTGTCTTAAACATTTTGATCAATTACTTACAAATGTATTACTCATAGCCCAATCTAGCTGTAGCCTCAGGGGAAAGAATGAACTAGGGAGACAAGTATGAATTGTGCAGAACTGTAATATTAGTGCTGCAGTGGGAGTAGAATGAAATGGTATTCACTTTTTGGACATGCCTCCCGTGTAAGTTCTTAAAGAAGTTATGTAGGCAGCAAGTGACAAGTTGAAACTTTGATTCCAACTTTAAATTTTGTATTGATATAGCGATTTGTACTCTTCCAACTGAAATAAACAAGTTAACTCTCAGTTTTTTGTTGTGGGTGCAGATTTAAAATAGTTAATGGCAATACAGCTGGGTAAAATAGCACAGTGTAGCCAATATTTTGTTGTGTAATATACCACATCTTTCCCAGTCCACAATATGCTTTGCACCCTGCTTCTGCTCCATACTTTAAACCCAAGATAGGCGAAACTATAACATTGTAGACAAGAAACGAAAGCATTCAGAAAAACAGACTACAGATAATTACTGCCAAAATGTTGGTGACGGTTAACTGGAATGTAATATATTTGTTGCAATATAGCTGTCACAAGAATTAGGATTCTTCCATACACCACACCTGCATTGTATGGCTCTGTAAGATCTTCCTGCCTTTGTTGTTTGATTTAGCTGATTTGTTATAAAGGGTAACAAAGTCAACCGTTACTCTCTTCACACTGTTGAAATGATTTATGTAAAGCATTTTTACAGTTTTCTTAATTATTTTTTAGTTTTTTGTGCTGTTGAAATGATTTATGTAAAGCACTTTTATGTTTTCTTAATTTTTTTATTTGTTTGTGCCTTAATCTACAACATTTATAGACTTACGTCTGTGGACTTCTGTTATGAGACATTATTGCTAAATGTTTATAAAACCATTGCAAATAACATTGCATTATGTAAATGAATGACAATTCTTGGTGATTGGAGTGATCTAAAATTTGCTTATCTAAGATGTACTTCATACTTAGCAGAGAGTTCTGTCAAATTTTATCCAGGTACCTAAGTCAGCAAAGCTGAATTTTGGCTTTGATGAGTTACGTGGACGTCACACACTCTATCCTTGTGTGTCTGTGAACAATGTCTACATTTTCCCAGGCGTACCAGAACTGTTGGAGAGGCTGTTTACAATTCTTTACAAGGTACAGAAACGAAAAATGTATATCTAAATTGAAAATTTTAGAATACATGAATCATGTGAAAAGTAATGTTTCATATTATCCATGTAATATGAAGCTACATTTCTTTTTAATATGACATATGTATTCTTAAATTTACAGCTTTTGTATATATGTAATATTGACTGTAGTAATATGACTGAGAATAAACTACGATGTGAAATTGACTTACTGACTAAAATCTGGTTATAAATAAAAAGTCTGAGTTGAAATCTGGTAGCAGTTAAGGAACTCATTCACTTTTTTCTGTATAACGTGTTTTTGATATTCTTGTGTCTGCTTTTAAGGCAGTTAGAATTTACATAAACTGTCACCAGGTGATTGAGCCAATTTTAAATCAAAGAGTCCTACATATACTCTTGAAGGACAGCAAAATAAATTGAAAAATGTGACATAAGAATTAATTTGTTCTTGTAATGGTAACAAAATTACACAGTAGTGCTTTAATTAACACCTCTACCTTACCACATAACACTGACATCCAATCTTTAGTAGAAGGGTATTTTCAACTTATGGAGTTAAACCAGTTAGAAATATGTTACAAACAATCTTTCTTTGCACCAGAATCCTTTTGTATGATGTGTCACTGTTTTGATGATGATGATCTCTGTTTTGATACAGAGACCTAATGTATCGATGGAGTAGTTCAGTTTACCTTAGCTTTGTTTTCATTGTGTCAAATAATTTTGGAAAATGAGATGAATTTAAAGAAATTTTTCAACACACCTCTGCCAATCCCACCTCTGTTACGTACAATGTACTCTTATTAACTCATGCATGATGTTTAAGCAGTAATCTCAGTCTGCATGTTAGCCTGTCTTCCACCTTTAAGCTCTCAGATTTTCAAATCTCGTCCGATGCACTCCCCAGCAGTCAGTCTTTCCTCCTCATCCTGTATGGTAAGTCTTCCCTGACCTGCGGTTCTGGGTGACTTTCCCAAAATCTACCCCTTTTCCTAGACCTCTCCGGTCCTTTTCCTTCACCCTTCTTCTTTCTCTCTGCTTGAAGGAGGAGCCACTGGCTCCAAAAGCTTGCCAGTTACAATCGTCTATTGTGTGTGTGTTCTGCCGTTGCTTGGTGAGTAAATTTTTTTTGTATCCAATTAAATAATTGTGTCAGTAGTTGACTGTTTTCGTTCTTATAATGAAATTTTAAGATATATAAAAGAATGAAAGAAAACCAAAAACTGGTGTTGCAAAGATGACCTGTGGGATAATTTAGATGGGTTCAGTATAATAATTATGTCACTAAAGAAAAACTTCTGCAAATTAAGCTGGAAATTTTGCCCACGTTGATCAACAAGTTATATCTAATATCTGACAGCTCAGTACTTCAACAAGACACACTTATTTTGAAATATGCACAATGTAGAGCAAAGAAAATCATGTCAAAATCTAAGTATATTAAGTGTTCCCTCACTATACATCTACGAGCTGATTATCTTTGTACACAGTAACCTGATTTATTTGTAGAAAATAATTTTATGCTGCCCATCCACCATTTAAAACTTCATGTTCAAATTCCACGTTATGTGGCCATGGAAATTTATAACAAAGTGAAAGGAAGAGAATTGCTCAGTATAAATTTAGGAACACTGAAAAAACCTTATATAAGAAATTAGTGCTGAAATGTTTTATTCAGTAAAAGAATTCATGAATGACAACATGAAAATTTGAGCTGGAGATAGCAAGTACTTATGACTGTTAATTTTTGAAAGTTGGTTACTTGCAAAGAAAAATTATTAATTGCTTAGTTAATTAACTATCTGGTACAGTATATTATATTACTGATATTATAAAAAAAAATTGTAAACCAGTTTTTGTGTTTTGACGAGTTTCCTGTACATTAAGTCGCTGACTTGAAATAGTATGTTATGACACAGTAAACTTATATTCTATTGTATTCATGTACCCATATGATTACTTTTTCTTGGGTCAGAGGGTGGGGGGGTCGCCACAAAAAATCCTCAACTCATTAAAGACTGTAATTTACAGAGTAATATTCTGATGATTAGATCCATTTTTATCATACTTAAGCTGTTTGTGCTCGACTATTTTTTCAGCTGAGAGTGAGTAATGAGGAATTTGCCTTTTTTTCTTGAATGCATCAACCTTTTCTCAAATCAATCCTCAAACCACTACTTCCACAAGGGTGTAAAGCAGCATTTATATTTTCTTTCTGCATTACTGTTTTCAGAAACACTCAAAGATGAGAATTCTTCACAGAAATTACTCATGTCTCTTGAACAAGGTAACCTTTCTGTTTAAGATTGTTTGCTATTCATTAAGCTTTTGCCTTTTTTGCAGTTTTCCTGTTGGTTGTTTCTGCTAAGTTTCTGTAGACAGCTATTGTAATGATGTGATTATAACAACATACTAAGTAAATAAATATATTGTGTGTGCAAGTAGTTTCACTTTGTATTCATCTTCCCTTTTTTCCATAATCTACCATACAATTTATCCTGCCTGTATATACTCAATAATACGTAATTTTCTTCCAAACCATTTTAATATATTTTTCCCATGTGGAATGTTTCTTTCTATTACATCATAAGTAAATAAATAAGTGTATACAGCTGTGAATCAGATGCACACATCACAGGAAAATTATATAAAACTCTGTAACAGACTTTAATTATCTCAGTAGGGAGTAATTACAGCAAGTGGCTCACACAACAAAACAATCGTGAATTCTTATTTCTCCATTGATGCCTTCCATTTTTTGATTCATAACTTCCTAATAAGCAGAATATTTGGAAAACAGCAGGTGGACTTCCTAGATATGACAGCTAAAAAATTGACTGCAGCATGTTGAAACTTGCCAATCACAGTGCCTGTCACGTAACTCAAACATCAATAACTGCAATTAACTGGGCTATTTTCTGTTATTCTCTAGCTGAAATAGGGGTGTGGCAAGGTGCCGGCTGACACCAGAAAATGCATGCACCCCGTTATTCGGAGTTCTTCATCTCAAATATTGTTTGCTACATTGAAGATATTTGTAGCCTATTTTAATTTATATGATTTTTATTAAATAAAGTAATTACCACCATGTCTTCATAATCTTATTAACCAGTGTTTTTCATTTTAGTTTATTATGTCTATTTGTTTATTGACCATTATGGTACTATGCTGTTTTCTGGCTCCAAAATAGAACAGCTCTCCCCTAGTGGTTGCAATATGTATTTGACAACAGTTTCTCATGAATGCTGCACTTGCACACAACCTATGATGTTTGGTTGTAGAAAAGAAAAATAACTATTTCAGAAATAAAGTTTGCAGAAGTTAGACTACATTCAGGAATAGATCCTCAAATATTTTCTCAGAGCCATTACACTCCTTGAAGTTGATTCACTAGAGCTGAAGATGCTACCAAGAAATGATTAATTTTTGCTTCACTCAACCAAGTGGTCATTATTATTGGAATGAGAAAGTAGCAGGAATTAACATCACACATAAGCCACACAACCAGGAAAGTATAATCAGATGCACAAACGATGTGAGCCTGTGAGACATAAAACAATGTTTGCTCATATTGCAGAACTGTGCCCAGCAAGTGTTGTTTCCTAATACATTGTCCATTAGTTTTATGTGACCTTGTCATTCTGTTTCTCACTTCATGAACAAACAGAGCCCATCAGCCCACTGCTGCCATCTATGTGTGCGGTACAGTTCCCTTGGTTGGGCACTAGGTGATCTGTCTGCTCCAAATACTGTAACTGCTCCTGTTTTCCTGTGACAGTTGTTTTCTCACATTTGCAGAACAAGTATGTGAGTCATTTGTACGCAGGTACTGGATGTCTGTCAGTAAAATTAATTTTGCAAATAATAAAATCCATTTATAATAGTCACAGGGAAGATGTGTAATTCTTGATGAGAAAATTTCAGTGGTATAACAATTTCATAACTCTGAAAAGTTACATAGGAGAAATTCATTTAAAACTGAGATTTTTTTTTTTTTTTGCACTTACCAGTGGATTGAATGATGTGCCACCCAATACTTCATGCCTGTAAATTCACTAAGATAGCTGTTTGATCACTATGTTGTTTCCACATCCCACAGGTGGATTTGAGTGAAGTAAAGTGGTATTGATACATACAACAATCAGGTTTATTTTCAGTTTACAGCTTCAACATCAAACCAATTTCATCTGATGATTAAAAATGAAAACTTGGCTATGCTTACAGCCAACAGGGAAGGGAGGGGATGGAGCTCTGCATCCACCCAGTACCATCACCTTACTCCTACTCCCCATCCCTTTGTGGGTGCCCCTGCACAGATTGTCAGAATTAGTTACATGTGTATTACCTGGTTTCCCTAATACTTATTTTGATAATACTGACAATATTTCACCTATTTTGTTCACTGCAACGTGTGGAAGGTGATCATATAGCCTTAGAAACATGCTCCATGTTACTGCAGTATCAGGAACCAAATGTATTGTAAAATCTGTTTTTTTTTTCTCTAATTGTCAGTTGTTCTCTGCTTTAGTGAAATGAAAAATGAATAATCTGTTTCAAATGTCATATTTTAATTTTACATGGCATTTCTTGACTTACTTTTTCAGGATCTGTTTGGTAGTAAAAACAAACATGCACATGTGAAAGAACTCTACCTGTCAGCAAATGAGGTTGCTGTGACCGAGAAACTTAATCAAGCTGTGAAATTATTTCCAATGGTATCTTTTGGCTCATATCCAAAATTTTATCACAGGTTTGTTGTGTTTACTTAAATTACAAGTACATCACATCATCTTACAGTCTTAATCAGATTGGTCGGTTGGTTATTTCTGTGTTCCATAGACTACCAACACAATGTATATCAGAATGACGTAGAAAATGTCATATGTGATTTATTTGCATATAGAACAACATGCTGGTTATTTCTGAGCTCCTAAGTAGCACAGTGGCATTGTAGGAAAGTACCCCTACCTAACACAATAAAATAATTACAAACATATAGCTGAAGTGGAGGGCATGAGAACGGGTATATTGGGTACCACACGGTGAATATGTTCACAGGGGGTTAAGCAAAATTTATTCAAATAACTAAATTACAACAGGGAGCACTGAATGATCTCAAAATTTAATAGTTTGTAGCAAAATTCACTTGCTAATATAATAACATTAAGTAAAGAGCAGGACAGAAAGAATAGTGTCCTTTTGCTGACTCATCCCAAAAAATAGAAGGGATAGTCAAATGAAAATGAGACACATGGAAAAAAGTAAGTAAACTGTTTATTATTTCAAAAGTAATCACCATAACTGTTAATAAATTTATCCAACTGTGAGACAAAACAGCCAATGCCTTCATGGAAAAATGTTTGCAGCTTCCTATAGAACCATGATTGTAGCCAGGCATATACTCTTCTTCATCCAAAGCAAATCAGTGGTTACAAATATCTTTCTTCAGGGCTCCAAAAATATGCAAACTGCATGTGGAGACTTCAGGACTATATGGAGTGTGTGTAAGGGCTTTCCAGTGAAACTTCTGCAGCATAGTAGAAACGGAAAGATATGGGCCTACCCACATGCACCATAGTTAAAACAACCTTGGCAATATGTGGGTGTGTCGCAGTACTTTGCAATGAGTGTGTGGAATATAAAGTGGCCATGTGGCATGTATGCCATGGTGCATGGGCAGGAGCAATGGAGGGAAGATCAGAACTGAGGATGAGGTTAGGTGAGCAAAATCTGGAGGGAAGATCAGAACTGAGGACGAGATTACGCCAGCAGAAGCCTAGCTAGATCTGGTGCTGTTGTCTAGGACCCTGTAGTCAGCTATTGTAGTAAACAGGTGTCCAGTTGCACGACAGAATTGAATCAAGAGTGGGAGCAGTGTTGGCATAGCGTGATTGGTTTGTGGCCCTGTCCTCGGTGGAGCTGCAGTAGAATTGTGTCGGGGGGGGGGGGGGGGGGGGGGTTCGTGGCAGAGGGGTGCTTCAAGCAGTGTCAACAATGACACAGCTGTTGGCAGCATGGCAGAGGTCGCCATGCAGAGGTCCATCAACTTGCGAAAAAGGGAATATGTGAATTAGATGCTCACAGTCTGTTGTGATATGATGTGGGCAGCTGAAACAGACAATCCACTTGGAGACAAAGATGGTGGTCACTATGGTGGTGACTACTGTGACAACAGTAATGTCACGTATTGGCATTGCCCGAGGCCAGTGGGAATAACAGCAGCTGTCAGAGGAAGAAAGAGGGCCACCAATGTCCATGTGAATGCCGGAGAAGTGATGCCTGACATCTATGCAAGCAGTGTCAGGGGTGTATATATGGTGATGGACTTTGGCATGCCAACAGGCTAGGCAGGTATGGACTCAGGTCTTGCAGTCCCTCTGAATACTTGGCCACATCAAACGCTGCATCACCAGGGTGGTAGAAATGCACATGCTGGGGTGCACCAGGTTGTGTAACTGCTCAGATGTCGCCTTGGGGAAGGTAGTGGGGAGGAATGGGTGTGCTGTGCTGGTGGATATGTTACACCAAATACTGCAGTCTGAATTGGGGACTGATTTATATTGAAGGTGGAGACCAGAAGTGGCATCCAAGCAGAGGTGGGTGAATATCAGGTTGTGACCATGGACGGTGCTGAGTGCCTTCCAGGATGAATCAACAATGGACCTTAGGCAGTCAGTGACGATTGTTATCATTTCAGTAATGCAGCTTATGTTTGTAGTAAACTTGAATATGAACAACTGTTACCGGAAGTGACATGGAGGGAATTGGTCAATGTTTTTAGGGAGCGCTTGGGTTTGGTGAAGACTGTGGAGTGATCGGTCTCCACTGATGGCCAAAAATATTTTATTGCCGTTTAGAGGGCAAGTAGCTCTCTGTCATATGTGCTCCAGTGCCATTAGATGGCAGAGAGCGTGGATGAGAGAAAAATTAGTGGCTGCCAGTTGCTGATGAGGTGCTGTTGCAGGCAATCTGACTGGCATCGATCACGGTAGCAAATAGGGGTGGGGGAAGGAAAGCAAGGTAGTGTTTGCTGAGTCGCACTTGGTGGCAACAGATCTGACTTCCATTTGTAGTGTCCAAGACACAGGCTTGAACCCCTTTGTTTTCACACCATGAAGAGCTGTGGTGAGTGGCTTCTGTGCAGTAGTGGCATTCCTTAGGTGACAGTTGAAGAAGTTTAACATGCCAAGGAAATGATGGAGGTCCTTGAATGTCTCAGAGTGTGGGAAATCTAGGATACCTCACATCTTGTTGGGCAGTGGACAAAAATTGATGGCAGAGATATTATGGCACAGGAATACCACCTCGCTGACACTGAAACTGCACTTTACTCTGTTTACGATGATGCCAGCTTCCTGGAGGCACTCAAGGATAATCTGGAGTTACTTGCTGGATTCTTCGAACATCACAGAGACATTGAGGATGTCATCCAAGAGACAAAACACCAGGGCAAGCCTTGCAGCATACTTCCCAGAAAGTGCTGCCATATTTGGTCAGCATTACAAAGGCTGGGTCATAAAGATGTTTTTGTACAGGCTGAAGGGATATCCTCATGTTTGAGAGGGATCTGGAAGAGATGCTTGATGCAGTTTAAAAAAATTGTGCATAGTGGTTTAGCTGCATAGGAGTGGCACCGGTAATTAGTTGGGAATGGTACAGATGTTTAGCACTCACTAACCACACCTTGAGTGCCAAGAACCATCCTACTCTTGACAAGTTGAAGGGTGGACGCCCAAGGGCTCTTTGAAGGATGCAACAAGCCAGTGGTGGTCAGCTCATCAAACTCCGCCTTGGTGATCTAGAGCTTATCTGGAGGTAGGGGCTGTAACCAGCAGAAGACAGGTGGTCCAGGCATGGCAACAGACAGTTTAATTGGAAACCTCCAATTATGCACTGGAGGGGCATGTAAGAGCAAAAAACTGTGCCAGGAGGTCGGCATGTGGCCAAAGAATGCCACCTTCTTCACATGGAAGAAAATGGTGAAGTGGGTTGTGCACTTTTTCTTAGTTGATTTCTTGGTATTGCTGTCGATGAGCTGCTGGCTGGTGATGTCATGGGGCAGACAATAGTGTTCAATGAAGTCTGCTCCATTATTGGGGTTGGTGATGTTCATGTTGACAGGAGAGGACCCATTCCAGGGCATGATGATGTTTGCCATAGGTGGTAATGATAAAGTTGTTCGCTGCCATCAGGAAGATCGCTGAGGCAGCTCTTGGGTCCCATCCAAGCCACATGGGTAGATACACAGTGTTGATCAGGAATCGTGTGGTGCGGAGGCATTGCAGACAAACAAGCACTGGCAGACTGAACAGAGCCAGGCATGCCTCGTCCTGACGGATGTTAGAATTTGGGGCTCAAGAGCAGGGCTCTATGCAGTTAGCAGTATTGGGCTTAAGAACTCGTGCTACTAACAGAGACCAGCCATGTGGCAAGAGGCGTTGGCGTGGTGGCTGGAGCTGTGACAGTGGTAGCCATCATTGTGCTGTCAGGTGGTGTCAGTTGATGTCAAGGTGGGCGAAGGTAGCCTGCAGCATTATCATGTCTGCAATAGACCGACAAGGTTGTCATACATTCAAGAGTATTGGGTGCTGTGCTGCGGGTTACTGGAGTGAGAGGTGGCTGGTGACATCTCCGCATTGAGCAATGAGTGTCAACTCTTGATGGGCTGGCTGTCAGTCAGTTTGATGGCTGGCTGGCAGAGTCGAATGGGAGTGCAGGTGCCAAGTGATGGGGGCAGTGGCAGGCAGGGAGACCAGTGTCTCCTATACCCTGTCGGTGGGGTTGGTGGCATCGTTGAGGGAGGGATCGGCATGCAAAGCCACAGCTGTCTATATTGGGTCCAGAAGGCAAGCTAGTCAGAAGTTGTGCAGGAAACTGTCAGAGAGCATGTGTTATTCCATAATGTGGATGTGGTGGAGTAGTTGTGAGGTTTACTGCTTTCCGCACTGCTTGAGGGGAGGAAAGACCCAAACATGCTGCATCTTGGAGGACACGAGTTGCATCACAAGATGACAGTGGAGTGTCTTTAGCAGTCAGTGGCTGGGGAGTTCGCGAGATGAACATTGCGGGCCTCCTTCATGTATTTGGGCTTGAAGTGGCTGATCACCATTGCGAACTTTGCGTCATCATGGGTGATACTGCAGCCAGTGAAGATGGCATCAGCAAGGACAACTGCACGTGTGGGTCCCAGTGATCAAAGGGCTGTAGATGAGCTGTGGTGCAGCTAGGTGGAATTGGAGTGCGGTACCAGAAGCTGGGCTGTTGATCTTCTTGTCACCTCGAGTTGTGCATGTGCAGGTCGGTGTTCCAGTTCCGCAAGATGGACAGTCAGATCAGCGATGACGGGGGTTTCTAGAGAAGCAACCACAGGTGGCGAGGCATTGGTTGGGCTGGTGGCGGAAGCCATGGTTGTTAGTTTGAGAGGGGGAAAACATGCTAAGCACACACAATAAAAATAGCTTGTGGTGTGAAGCATGTGATGGGGAGTCTGAATGCACTGCTGATGCTATGAGGTGACCATCAAAATCCAGGATTTTTAGATTTAGTCACCTGAGTTAATTGTTGTATCACCAGTGTGAGAAATTGTCCCTACTTAAGTTAGTAAAATGATCGCATAAATGTAGCTGATGTTGAGGACAAGAGAGCAGGCATGTTGGGTACAGCACGGTGAATAATGTTCACAAGGGGTTGAGAAAAGCAACAGATTTCTTCAGATAATTACAACAAGGAGAACTGAATGATCTCAAAATTTACTAGTTCTTAGCAAAAGTTGCTTGCTCGTATTATAACACTAAATAAAGAGCTGTGCAGTAAGAATCCTTAGTGCTGATTCGCCTCAACAATAGAAATCTGACAAACATTCCACATTAATGTGGAATACAGAAAAAAGTCACTATCTCATTTCCGAGTATTCGCTAGCATGAACACAATTTTTGTTCTCTAGAGGTGCGGAATTGGTTGTGTCTTGTGGGAGAAATGGCCAGGACAAGATCCAAAGGAATGGAACTCAGTTATCACCCAAACATACTGGCCATAATGGGTGGGAGCTTGAAACTTGATTAGTATCCACATGGCACAAACACTTGCCGGTTGGAGGGAACACAGATGATTCTGAATACTTTTTGACAAGTGTTTCAAATATGAAGTGCATCAACAAGTGGTGTATCCATCACACTGTGTGCAGGACTGAATTCTGATATTATCATTGTAAAGAGAAGGTCTGAACTGAGAGTTAGGTTAGGCCAGTAGAAGCCTAGATAGGTCCAGAGCTATTGTCTAGGTCTCAGCAACCCTAATAAACAGTGTACAGTAGAGTGGCTGAATCAGGAGCTCTTGTGAAAGTAGGGAAATGAAGAAAGAAACTTGCTTCCTTAGCAGATGGGAGTAATGAATTAGGGAGGTATGGAATGGGGCAGGATTGCTAAGACAAATGCCCTGGGAAGAGCTGACAACCATGAATTGAGTGAAAATGAACATATTAGTGTTTGACACTGTTGTTACTAATGAAACGTAATTGACTTTAACACCAACATAAACATATTTTTCTACTGTTCTACACAGAGGCAGATTACTAGGTTTTGATTAAAAATGTTTCTGCAGAACAGAAGCAGTTGTTCAGAAGAAATAACTTCAATTTTAAATTTATTTTGGTACTTAAGGTGGTTTTGAAAAAATGATTAAAGTTTTCAATCATGTAGAACTAAAATGCTGTAGAATGTCCACAGTTTGTGTTTTTTGTCAATAAAATGCCTTTGTGGCTACATATTGAACATATTATTAGAAGGTGCAGCCACAATGCCAAACTTCTCTCAGTCTTTGTATCCTCTCCTGAAGTGGATGGAGTTGATGTTCAAGTGTTCCACATGTGTTCTATTGGAGGGTAGACGTGAGGGTTTTGCTGGCCAGTGGAGTCCCTTAACGCCATGAAGGCAGTTCATATACACATATGCTGCATGAGAACGAGTGTAATTGATACAAAGGCGGTACCAGGAAGCTATTTCAAGAGAGGTAACAAGTAAGGCTGCAATGTGTCTGTGAAATGCCACTGTACTGGTAAAGTTCAATGAATCTGTACAAGAGGTGACTTTAATGTCACACCCAATAGGTCCCCACACTAATATTATAGGGATAATAAGATTGTGTGTCTTCAAAACCTTGGCGGACTGTGTCATCTCTCAGTGATGTTACCATACTGCAGACGGTGGTCATTTGAGGTAATACTGAACCCTAATTCATCATTGAAACTATTACCTGTCAGCATATACCGTCTCTTTTTGCTTTGGAAATTTGCTCCTCCTACTGTTATTTCTGTTTATATTACACCACTGTAGTTTTCAAAATAAATATATACTGTGAAATAAAAAGTTGGACTTTGTGCATAATAATCTGTTTTATTGGTTAAAACTGTAGACATTGGTCTTCTTACATTAGATCGTGATGAGGTTTCCTATCTCTTGATAAGTTTTTATCTTTCTGAAGCTCTAGTCATGATTAATCCCATCTCTGTATAAGTTTTTATCTTTCTGAAGCTCTAGTAATGACTGAGGGAGGTTGACACTGTCCTATTTATCCTCCGCCATGCACTGTACAGTGGCTAGCAGAGTATGTAGGTGTAGAACCTAGTAATTGTAGTGTACCAGTACTTAACAGTACTGAATATGGTGTTATCAACACTCTGGCTT
Source organism: Schistocerca piceifrons (assembly GCF_021461385.2). Taxonomy (NCBI): domain Eukaryota; kingdom Metazoa; phylum Arthropoda; class Insecta; order Orthoptera; family Acrididae; genus Schistocerca; species Schistocerca piceifrons. The sequence continues at coordinate 594,983,359 of NC_060138.1, read as the reverse complement.
GAGGCATTGCATATAAAACTATCAGGTACTTCATTAACAGTTGAATAATCTAACAGCCTATCAGGATTAGGCACATCATGTAATGTATGGTAGGAATCACTTTCACAGATACTCCTTACCTAATTTGTGGCAGTTGTAATGCAGCTGTTGAAGCCCAGGCAACTGACCAAAATTTTGCAACAATTATTTCACTAATAAAACAACTTTGGTCTGTGTGATACCGTCAACTTACCAAGCAAATTCAGTTGCTTATACTCCATCAAGTTCCACATCTTTCTCTGATATGTGATGGGTTATTGGTGAAAAACTCCATAGCGTCAGATAATTTTGAGCACTATGTCAACAAATTCGTGTCCTCCAGATAGCTGGATCATCCAAATGCAATTGTGACGTTGCTAAATCTGAAGGTTCCCTACATGGGTAAGGAGGAAATGAACAATTTCCTTTCCCTCCTCACTGGATGTGTGGCATATGAGTGGTTCATAGATATATTGAAGAGAGTAGTTTCTGTAACAATTCCAAATAAAATTTTCCACCTTTGATAAAATAAGTATTTTACAATAAGCTAGAACCTCTGGCTATTGTGTTAACTAGAATAGCAATACGAGAGTTCTGACAGCAGTCCACAAAGGAATGTACCTAAAATACAAACATGTTAGTAAAAGAATGAATGGCCTTTCAAACCATGATGCACAAATTTTAACACTAAAAGGTTTTTGTACTCAAATAAATGTCACATATAATTACGAACTATGCAGGAAAGTTAATCCAACAGCAATAGAGAGTTTTTTTAAACCTCATCAAGGAAGAAGGGTGGCAGGATGTTTATATGCCGATAACATAGATGACAAATATAATGCTTTCCTTAACACATTTCTCGTGCTCTTTGAGAGTTGCTTTCCATTAAAATGTTCTAAATGGGGTACTAGCAGTAAAAGGCAGCCCGGGTGGCTGACTAGTGGGGTAAGGATATCATGTAGATCAAAGCAGGAATTATATCAAAACATTAGAAGTAATCACAATCAATCTACAGTAGCCCATACAAATAGTACTGTTATTAGGAGGGCAAAGAATATGTGGTATGTAAATAGAGCAGCTAATTCACAGGATAAAATTAAAACCATATGGTTAGTTGTGAAGGAAGTGTCTGGTCAGCAGCACAAGGTTGATAATATAAAGTCAGTTCATAGTAAAAATATTTCTGTTACTGATAAATCAGATATATGTACAGTATTTAACAATTATTTTCTTAGCATTGCTGGTGAATTAAATAAAAATTTCGTTTCTATAGGGAATCATATAACTCTCTTGGCAAATGCCTTTCTGAGATTGATGTCTGAAATACTCCTCTGTGATACAGACAAGGGGGAGATTAAGTCAATAATTAAATCACTGAAGACTAAGGACTCTCATGGATATGATGGAATGCCTAGCAGAATATTAAAGTACTGTGCTGCACATGTTAACCCTGTTTTTAGCCATATTAGTAATTTTTCCTTTAGGAATGGTCAGTTTCCTTAAGTACTCAGTAGTAAAGCCACTTTATAAAAAGGGAGACAGGAATAATGTAGACAAAGGAAAAATGTAGACAATTGTAGACCTATTCCTATACCATCAGTGTTTGCTAAAGTTATTGAAAAGGCTGTGTATGTAAGGATAATTGATCATTTTGTGTCACTTGATTTGATATTAAATGTACAGTTCGGCTTTAGAAGTCATTTAACAACTGAAAATGCTATATTCTCTTTTCTCTGTCAGGTCCTGGATGGATTAAACAAAAGGTTTCATATGCTAGTCATATTTTTTGATTTACCTCAGGTGTTTGATTGTGTTGATCAAAAAATATTGCCCCAGAAATTGGACCATTGGGGAATACGAGGAGTTTCTCACAATTGGTTTCACCTCTTACCTTATCAACAGAGAGCAAAAGGTCATTATTCACGTTGTTGAGAATGGCTGTGATTGTGATGTGGGGTCTGAGCAGGGTACTGTCAGGTGGAAGGTGCCCCAGGGATCAGTGTTGGGGCCACTCCTGTTCCTTATTTATATAAATCATATGCCCTCTAGCATTACAGGTAACTCTAAAACATTTCTGTTTGCTGATGACACTAGCTTGGTAGTGAAGGATGTTGTGTACAATATTGACTCGGTTTCAAGTAGTGGAATTCATGACATAAGCTCATGGCTTGTAGAAAATAAACTAACACTAAATCACAGTAAGACTCAGTTTTTACAGTTTATAACACACCATTCAACAAAACCTGACATTTTAATTTCACAGAATGGGCGTATGATTAATGAAACTGAACAGTTCAGATTTCTAGTGGTTCAGATAGATAGTAAGCTGTCATGGAAAGCCCACATTCAGGATCTTGTTCAAAGACTTAATGCTGCCATTTTTACTATTCGAATGGTATCTGAAGTGAGTGATCGTTCAGCACGAAAATTAGTCTACTTTGCTTATTTTCATTTGCTTAAGGCATATGGTATTATATTTTGGGGTACCTATTCCCATTCTAAAAGGATATTTTTGGCTCAGAAACAGGCGATTCGGGCAATAAATTGTGTAAGATCACAAACCTCTTGTCGACCTCTGTTCACGAGTCTGGGTATTTTGACATTTGCCTCTCAATATATATATTCCTTACTGTCATTTCTTGTTAACAATATTAGGTTATTCCCAAGAACAAGCAGCTTTCACTCAGTTAATATTCGGCAGAAATAAAACCTGCATTTGGATCCGACTTCCGTAACTCTTGTGCAGAAAGGTGTGCAGTATTTTGCTGCATCCATTTTCAATAAGCTGCCAATAGAATCCAGTTGCTTTAAATCGAAACTGAAGAGTTTCCTCATGGGTCACTCCTTCTATTCTGTCGAAGAGTTCCTTGAAAAATTAGCTGATTCTCGTTGTATTGGTGACTCCGTTTACTTAAACTTATGGCTTGACTTTTTTCGGGTTCATAAATGTATTATTTTTATGTGTTACTACTTTTATGTTGTAATTTCATGTTCTGACACGTTCCATGACCTTTGAGATTTGCTCCTCAATTTGGTCCTATGGAACTTGATGTGTAAATAAATAAATAGAAAATCAACACCAGGCTTAAGCAGTTCTTGAAACAGCAGAAAAGAGAAGCTCTGAAGCTGTTCTGTGCCTTGTTCAAATGCAGCACTAACATGATGAGTGCATGGCAGAAAGTTAAAAAGATGTAGAAACCTAAATATGGCTACAACACTGGAGATAAAGTCACCAGCTGGATACAAGACTTTGCACACACAATTACTTCTCCGACTATTAACACTCAAGAAATTTCATTTGGTAGCATGGCAGGCGATCACTTTCTGTTCATCTTGAAAGAAATCAGGCTTGAAACAATGCCAAAGAGATGCTCAGAAGTTGTTCTTGCCTTGTTGTAATGCAGTGATAGCATCGTGAGAGCACTAAGGAACTTCCATTGGCAGTCAAGCAAAGACCACCTCCAGTTTTTACAACATTGGTTACCACACGCTTGTGCAAATACATCATCTGAAATATGGTGTTGTTGTGGTTATCCATCGAAGACTGGTTTGATGCAGCTTTCCATGTTACTCTATCTTCCGCAAGGCTCTTCATATCTGAATAACTGCTGCAACCTACATGCTTCAAGCCTGCTTACTGTATTCATCTTGTGGTCTCCCTCTATGATTTTTATCCCCAACATTTTCCTCCAGTACTAAATTGGCGATTCCTCGATGTTTTCAGAATGTGTCCTGTCAACTGATCCCTTCTTTTAGTGAGGATGTACCACAAATTTCTTTTCACATCAGTTCTATTCATTACCACCTTGTTAATTAGATGATCTACTGATCTAATCATCAACATTCTTCTGTAGCACCTACACTCCAGACAGATATCTAGCTGGCCACCGTGGCCGAGCGGTTCTAGGCACTTCAGTCTGGAACCGCGTTGCTGCTACGGTCGCAGGTTCGAATCCTGCCTCGGGCATGGATGCGTGTGATGTCCTTAGGTTAGTTAGGTTTAAGTAGTTCTAAGTAATGGGTCTGATGACCTCAGATGTTAAGTCCCATAGTGCTCAGAGCCATTTGAACAGATATCTACAGGAAAGTTTTCCTAATAACTGAATCTACATTTGATGTTAATAAATTTCTCTTCTTCTCCTTCCCATTGCCATTTTATTCATACGTTTTATATCTTCTCTGCTTTGGCCATGATAAGTTACTTTACTGCCCAAATAGCAAAATTCATCTACTACATTTAATTCCCTCGCCATCACCCTATTTAGTTCAACTATATCTCTATTATAACTATATTCTGTTATCCTGGATTTGATTTTGTTGATGTTCATCTTATATCTTCTTTTCAAGATGATGTCCATTCCATTCAACTGCTCAGGTGTTCTTTGCTGTCTCGGAAAGAATTACAATGTCATCGACAAACTTTCTTCTTACTGAACTTTAATTTCATCTCCAAATTTTTCTTTGGTTTCCTTTACTGTTTGCTCAATGGACAGATTGAATAATATCTGGGATAGGCTAAAACCCTGTCTCATTCCCTTATCAATCGCTGCTTTCCTTTTATGCTCCTTGACTCTTTATAACTGCCCTATGGTTTCTGTATATGTTGTAAATAGCCTTTCACTCCCTGTATTTTACTCCTGATACCTTCAGAATTTCAAAACATGTCATCCAATCAACATAGTGAAAAGCTTTCTCTAATTCTACAAATGCTATAAATGTATGTTTGCCTTTCTTTACCTTCTGTGGTGCATTATAGAGTCAGTACTGCCTTGTGTGTTTCTACATTTCTCTGAAATCCAAACTGATTTCGCCGAGATTAACTTCTACCAGTTTCTCTGTCCTTCTGTAAATAATTAGTGTTAGTGTTTTGCAACTATGATTTATTAAATGGATAGTGCAATAATACTCACTCCTGTTAGCACATGTTTCTTTGGAATTGGAGTTGTTACAACATATTTTCAGTTAAATGTGGCTTACAGAATAATCTCTTACGAAATAACTGCACAAATCATTGTACTCATAGTAAAGTAGGGAACAGATGAAGGCCATGCCATGTCCTTCATGCCGTTTTCTCTGTGCTATTGCATCAACAAAACTCTGAAAATGGAGTATTAAACTGCAAATGGAATGGAGGCTGGAAGACAACTAGTTACTTTTTAGCACTTAGATTGCTTCAGATAGGAATTGACAGTTTTGTTACATTCATTTGGTGCAGATTGTTCATCAGTTTTTTGTGATATCTCAACTGTGAACGATGGTGTACAAAATCATGTACTAATGCATAAGCTATGCTGTCTTAGAATCCCAGTTACTTTTATCACAGGTATATATCACCTGCTTCACATTTGATGAGTGTAAATTTGGTTATGCAATGAGATGAATGTCCCATACAGTATATAGCAAGACCTCCATCTAAGGACAGTCTTCAGCTCAGTATTTTACACCATATGTACTGCCTGTATTGAAAGTTCTTGCTGGCAACTGTTGAACTAGTACATATGCAGACAAAATATTCCTCTACTCAGTGACTGTGCCTTTCCAGGATATATGCAAATGCAGTGGCCAGATCCTATTAAAATATTTTCTAATGTGTTGAAGTAACTATAAACTATTTGCTTTTAGCAACTTCTGGAGTTCTGAGTTCCATACAGAATACTCACCCGCTCCCTGTCCAGAAGATATGCCAGTGGTTACAGTAGAGCAGTGGCCATCATGAAAACTTCTCAGTTCATCAGGCACATGGGACGGAATAAGATCCTATTTCTATTTGAAACAATAGGTGCATTGTCATCTCTCAACACCTCCAGCATCTTATGAACATTATGCAAAAGATGGTTGGTTTACAAGGATATGGTACTTTCATGAGACAGGTGCTTTGGGAAATCTTGTGTGTTAACCAGTCGACCAAGGCAGACAACAAAATGGATAAGTGGATTACCCTGTAGAATGTGTGACACAAATTAAGTACTTCATCTCAATTTTAGTGCATCTGACCACATCCCTAAACTGAAAGTTAGGGATATAAATCATGGAAAGAAAAGTTGGAAGAAACATAGTGGAACTGAGATCCAATGCTATACTCTGCAGTATGTTGCAGAACAGTGCAGTGTACAGTGCACATGTGATAGTTGGCATCTAATGTCATATCATTAGGATACACTTCCATCATGGTAACTTCCTCAATCACCTCTGCAGGATAAGTCATCAGGAACTCCTCAACAGTTTCACATGACTCAACTTCAGAAGGTGATTTAAAAAACATATTCCTTTTGTGTGAGCTATTGAAACCAGCAAGTTACTTTATGCTAGATACTAAGCAAGCTTAAACAACTACTACTCCCAAGTGTCGCCACTATCTTCCCATCAGAACGTGCTGCAATTTAGAGGATGGTCATGGACTTTTAAAGAGATTATAAATTATAAACATAGTTGAGAGTCTATTACCATGGAGAGCTTTTATGCTACCTTATGGACTATCTGGCAGTTGATAGTGCCATATGGAACTACAATGATGGGTTGTTATGACCAGCTTTCAGCAATTATATGCTCTGTGCATTCTTTTGTTTTCCTAATTAACAGATGTACCACCTGTGTAATAAGGTGTTGGCTACATGGTATATACAGAAAACACCAATAAAAGAAGTAAATACTTGAAATGTTTGATTAGTATAAGATCACTATATCTCAATCGCACAGGTTTAGGTTGCAAACTGGAAATTAATGTTTTAATAGGTATTTATCAAGGTACCGCTCAGCATGCACTGTGTTCCAAATGAGATACAGACTCACAACTTTTTTGGATGTCATGTCGCACCACACTGTGACATTTGTGTGATGTTGGCTTTGTTCAACAACTACCTTTGGATTCTCTGATGCCCGATATTGACTACTGTGCTGGAGACCAAACCTCCCAACATGAAACACAACTTCAACTGACCATAGGAGATTGCCAAAAATATTTGACAAATCTACATGCCTAGCAAGAATCATCTCCCAGTATTCCAACTTACGATCACAGTCTTTGCAAGCTATCTTTCTTTACGATTTTTGTGGACTTTGAATGAGTATTTTCTGAACCATCTGCACATCCTCCTCCATCCTGGATGCTGAGGGTCGACTGCTTCTCTTAATATTTGGTACAGAAGCTGTGTCCAGTAGGTCTGACTGGAAATTTCTTATGGTCTTTGGACCAACCAAGGCACGAGATCATTTCGCACTTTGCTACCATCTCTTACTTGTACCATGGATCACCATACTTTGTATCTGTATGCCAGCTGAGCCTGCTCATGCAAAGTTAGAGATTGCACCATGGTCTGCCTCAGATATCTGCAATGACATAAATGAGATTCATGATCCAATCACATTAACATAACCATCACCTATGTTTGATGTCAGTGTGCAATAGTCATTCACGAATGGCCGGTGCCAGCACTAGCATGACGGCATGCAAAAAGCATCTGGGGACACGGAAAGCAGTGCAGTTGTTGTTGTAATGTGGAAATGGAGTCATTTATCCGACACCCAAAAGAGCCTGATCATTGGCTTTTTGACCAAGGGTGAATGAATTTGTGAAATGGCTAAGTTTGTAAACTGTTTGTGTGTCACCGTAGTTGAAATATACTGTGCATGGCAAAATGATGCGATCCAAAACTGGCGCTGAGGCAGGTGTGGTGTGCATGGGCCATAGAAGAAAGGGGTCAAGGACAGTTGTGGAGATGTTTACAGGCAGATAGACATGACTTTTGATAGTCCAGATGAACCAAGGGGCTACCAAAAGTGTCTCCTAATGGTCGTTCAGCGAACATTGCTGTGTATGGGTTTCCACAGCAGATGCCTGCTTCACTGATTCATGCACTCAAGTCGACTGCTGTTTGTCAGCTGCAACTGAACATGCACTGAATGATGACTGATTGCCTTTCCATGTGAATCATGTTTTATGCACCAAGCAAACATTCTGCAACAATCATTGGAAGAGTTTTCTGGCATTCGCTGTGTGATCTCATCAATCTGGAAGGCACAGTAAATCAGCATCGAACTGCATCTGTCCTTGGGTATCATGTCCACCCGTACATGCAGTTTGTCTTTTCTCAGCGCAATGGCATCTATCACCAGGACAAAGCAGCATGTTGCACAGTTTGCAGTGTGCATGTGTGGCTTGAAGAGTACCAGGATAAGTTTCCTGTGTTCCCATGGCCACCAAACTCACCGGATTTAAAGCAAACCGAGAAACTGTGGGAACCCATTTCAATCAGGCTGTTCACACCATGGATCCTCAACTGCTCAACTGAGAAATTAGTGCAACTGGCCACTGCACTGAAGTTGGCATAGCTCCACATCCCTGTCAGTAACTTCCAGAAATTATTGACTCATTTCATGCACTTCTTGTAGCAGTCCACACTGCAAAAAGTGGTTATTCAGGCTTCTGACTGGTATTCATGTTAATGTTACCAGACAGTGCATAACATAATAAATTCTACCGTTGTAAAGAACAGAATCTTTTTTGTTTACTACCCTGCCATACGTGAGGATAGTAACTTAAGCAAGATTGAAGCCAATTGTTTTCCCCATCAAAGTCCAGTTTCATCTGAATTAGGACATCATCTCTAATGGCTTCAAAGTTCTCTGGACACTAAAATATAATGTTTCTTTTTTGGATAATCTGTCCCTTTCAAATATGTTATTACATTTCCACATTACTCAGTGAATGAAAATCTATTTAAACTGGGTCATAATGTGATAATGGTTCTTAATGCTTGTTGCGTGAATGTTTTCTTTTTAAATGCCCTAAAGGTAAACATTATGTATCAGAGAATCCAACATTGATTGTGTTAAAATATGAATGCTATGAATAGAATATCCTTGATAAATCTTCTGTTTAAGAAATGTGATTGTTATACATCCATACAACATTAATAATTACTTTATTACTTTTCAGCTATTACAGTTTACTAGTTACTGTGGAATCTGACGTAGAAAAGGATGCTGAGGAGGCTTACAATATGCTGAAGTCATTATTGGGAGAAGGTGCTGTATCTCGTCATCTATTCAGTGCATTTTATCAGGTTTTATATAAATTTGATGGATTTCCATATTGTACCTGTTACTGATACTACTTCGTTTTGTTCCAGATATTATAGTACCCTATGACAAGTGCCCACTGGATGAAACATATAGAAAAATAGAACAAGCAGTGGCCCGTGGAGACATGGCAACAGTGCGAGAAGCGTTCCGTTATGTAACATCATTATGTCAAAAGTACAAGTTAGTATCAGCCCTAACTGTTCACTAATTGGAAGTACATCAAGTTCACAGTGAGACTCAGACATAAAATAATGTGAAGCTCTGGAAGCCTTTTATTAGTATTTTCCTTGAAAATATCTTGTGTAGTTTATTATTATTTCCTCCCTTTCTGGTGCATTTGAAGTGACCTGCATTTTCACATAAGAATAAAATGGTGTGTTATGCCTGACATTTAGCTATTTCACTTGCTTTCTAGTGATGTCCCAGTAATGCTTCTCTTAGGTATATTTTAACATTCCCTTTTTTGAGTGTATTTGAAACATGTTCTGGGTGAACACAAGTTTCATTGGTGGCAGAGATCATTCTGTTTTACAAAATTTTCTACTTAGCTGTTTTCACTGCGGCATATGGCACATTACACCACTGTTAGGTACCCTTCATCCTATGAACTCCCAGCCTGATATCATCCTATGTCCTGTTCTCAAGATATATTGCACATCCTGTTGTTGCCAGTTCAGGCCAAAGAAACTGGTACACCTGCCTAAGATCATGTAGGTCTCACAAGTGGGGGAAAGAAATACAGTAGAAGAAGAATGGGTAGCTTTGAGAGATGAAATAGTGAAGGCAGCAGAGGATCAAGCAGGTAAAAAGATGAGGGCTGTTAGAACTCCTTGGGTAACAGAATTTAATTGATGAAAGGAGAAAATATAAAAATGCAGTAAATGAAGCAGGCAGAAAGCAATAAAAACATCTCAAAAATGAGATCGACAGGAAGTGCAAAATGTTTAAGCAGGGATGGCTAGAGGACAGATGTAAGGATGTAGAAGCATGTAAGAGAGATACTGCCTATAGGTAAATTAAAGAGTCCTTTGGAGAGAAGAGAACCACTTGTATGAATATCAAGACCTCAGACGGAAACCCAGTTCTAAGCAAAGAAGGGAAAGCAGAAAGGTGGAAGGAGTATATAGAGGGTCTATACAAGGGCGATGTACTTGAGAACAATATTATGGAAATGGAAGAGGATGTAGATGAAGATGAAATGGGAGAAACGATATTGCGTGAAGAGTATGACAGAGCACTGAAAGACCTAAGTTGAAAAACGGCCCCAGGAGTAGACAACATTCCATTAGAACCACTGATGGCCTGACAAAACTCTACCATCTGGTGAGCAAGATGTATGAGACAAGTGAAATACCCACAGACTTTAAGAAGAATATAATAATTTCAATCCCAAAGAAAGCAGGTGTTCAGGTGTTGACAGATGTGAAAATTACCAAACTATCAGTTTAATAAGTCATGGCTTCAAAATACTAACACAGATTCTTTACAGGCAAATGGAAAAACTGGTATAAGCTGACCTCGGGGAGATCAGTTTGGATTCCGTAGAAATGTTGGAACATGTGAGACAATACCAACCCTACGACTTATCTTAGAAGATAGATTAAGGAAAGGCAAACCTATGTTTCTAGCATTTGTAGACTTAGAGAATGCTTTTGACGATTTGACTGGAATACTCTCTCTCAAATTCTTAAGGTGGCAGGGGTAAAATACAGGGAGCGAAATGCTATTTACAGTTTGTACAGAAACCAGATGGCAGTTATAAGAGTTTGAGGGGCATGAAAGGGAAGCAGTGGTTGGGAAGGGAGTGGGACAGGGTTGTAGCCTATCCCAGACGTTATTCAATCAGTATATTGAGCAAGCAGTAAAGGAAACAAAAGGAAAATTCAGAGTAGGAATTAAAATCTACAGAGAAGAAATAAAAACTTTGAGGTTCGCCAATGATATTGTAATTCTGTCAAGAGACGGCAAAGGACTTGGAAGAGCAATTGAACTGAATGGACAGTGTCTTAAAAGGAGGATATAAGATGAACATCAACAAAAGCAAAATGAGGATAATGGAATGTAGCTGAATTAAATCAGGCGATGCTGAGGGAATTAGTCTAGGAAATGAGACACTTAAAGTAGTAAATGAGTTTTGCTATTTAGGGATCAAAATAACTGATGATGGTCGCGGTAGAGAGGATATAAAATGTAGACTGGCAATGGCAAGGAAAGCGTTTCTGAAGAAGAGAATTTTGCTAACATCGAGTATAAATTTAAGTGTCACGAAGTCGTTTCTGAAAGTATTTGTATGGAGTGTAGCCATGTATGGAAATGAAATGTGGACGATAAATAGTTTAGACAAGAAGAGAATAGAAGCTTTTGAAATGGGGTGCTACAGAAGAATGCTAAGATTAGATAGGTAGATAACATAACTAATGAGGAGGTATTGAATAGAATTGGGGAGAAGAGAAATTTGTGGCACAACTTGACTAGAAGAAGGGATTGGTTGGTAGGACTTCTTCTGAGACACCAAGGGATCACCAATTTAGTACTGGAGGGCAGCACAGAGGGTAAAAATCATAGAGGGAGAACAAGAGATGAATACACTAAGCAGATTCAGAAGGATGTAGGTTGCAGTAGGTACTGGGAGATGAAGAAGCTTGCACAGGATAGAGTAGCATGGAGAGCTGCATCAAACCAGTCTCTGGACTGAAGACCACAACAACAACCCACGAGCACGCAGAAGTGGTGCAGCACGATGTGGCATGGACTCGACTAATGGCTGAAGTAGTGCTGGAGAGAATTTACGCAACGGATCCTGCAGGGCTGTCCATAAATCCATAAGAGTATGAGGAGGGGGGGAGGGGGGGTCGAGGTCTCTTTAGCTCGTTGCGTGGCATCCCAGATATGCTCAACAACGTTCATGTCTGGGGAGTTTGGTGGTGAGCAGAAGTGTTTAAACTCAGAAGAGTGTTCCTGGAGCCACTCTGTAACAATTCTGGATGTGAGGGGTGTTGCATTGCCCTGTTGGAATTGCCCAAATCTGCCAGAATGCACAATTCACATGAATTGATTCAGGTGATCAGACAGGATGCTTACATATGTGTCACCTATCAGAGTTGTATCTAGACATATCAGGGGTCCCACATCACTCCAACTGCACATACTGCATACTATTACAGAGTCTCTACCAGCTTGAACATTCCCCTGCTGACATGCAGGGTCCATGGATTCATGAGGTTGTCTCCATACCCGTACACATCCATGTGCTCGATACAATTCGAAATGAGTCTCATCCAACCAGGCAACATGTTTCCACTCATCAACAGTCCAATGTTGGTGTTGACAGGCCCAGATGAGGTGTAAAGCTTTGTGTCATGCAGTCCTCAAGGGTACACAAGTGGGCCTTTGGCTCCAAAAGCCCATATTGATGATGTTTTGTGGAATGGTTCACAAACTGACACTTGTTGATCGCCGAGCATTGAAATCTGTAGTAATTTGGGGAAGGGTTGCAATTCTGTCACAATGAATGATTCTCCTCAGAAGTTGTCGGTCCCGTTCTTGCAGCATCTTCTTCCGGCTGCACTGATGTCTGAGATTTGATGTTTTGCCAGATTCGTGATATTCACAGTTCACTCATGAAATGGTCGTACAGGAAAATCCCCACTTCATCACTACCTCAGAGTTGCTGTGTCCCATTGATTGTGCACTGACTATAACAGCACGTTCGCATTCACTTTAATCTTGATAACCTGCCATTATAGTAGCAGTAATCAATCTAACAACTGCACCAGGCACTTGTTGTCTTATATAGGTATTGCTGACTGCAGTGACGTATTCTGCCTGTTTGCATATCTCTGTGTTTGAATAGACATTCCTATACCAGTTTCTTTGGTGCTTCAGTGTATTATACAAAAAATGGTTCAAATGGCTCTGAGCACTATGGGACTTAACATCTGAGGTCATCAGTCCCCTAGAACTTAGAACTACTTAAACCTAACTAACCTAAGGACAGCACACACATCCACGCCCGAGGCAGGATTCGAACCTGCGACCATAGCGGTCGCGCGGTACCAGACTGAAGCGCCTAGAACCGCTCGGCCACAACAGCCGGCTCAGTGTATTATACCCTCAGTTTTGCTAATGTACAGTAATTTCACTCCTTGATTCACATTTCTTGTACAGTTGTGTTAGACATACTGCACAGTAAATTGACGTTCCAGACCATGGTAATCTGGTAGGTCAGATGTATTCAGTCAATATGCGTACTGTTCACTAAATGGCAAAAGTTACTTTCCATGCTAGAGCACATATTGGAATACGTAGAGCAGATACGTAAGTACATAGTTAAAAACTAAACATTATGTATACACAATATCTGTGAATCTAGACATTACTTTATCAGCTTGACTCTTATTTAATATTTTGATTTGTATTTAATAAATTTTATTTTTATGAAATTTTGGTACCCTTGGAACTTTAGTAATTTTGTTATTTGTTAAAGCGAAACATGATTGGTGGAACGCTTGGCAACTGGTACTAAATTTGCTGTTTTTCATTTTCTGTCATAGTTATGGTCCCCCTGTAATTTATTAATACCTAGTTCTGACCACAGTGTTCATACTGAAACTATTACCTGTAGATGTGAAAGGAAAATTTCTCATAAACAATAAAGGGAAAGATAACAAGAACTCATAATGAGTAAGAAAATAGAAATACGGGTAAGCTACTATGAACAGCATAGTTAACGCATTATTGTAGCCAAGATACCAGTAGACATGAGGAACATGCCTACCACAATTGTACCGGTGTGTATGTCAACTAGCTCTGCAGATGATGAATAGATTGAAGAGATGTGTGATGAGATAAAAGAAGTTGTTCAGATAATTAAATGAGATGAAAATTTAATTATGACTGGAATTCAATAGTACAAAAAGGAAGAAAAGGAAAACTAATAGGTGAATATGGACTGGGGGAAAGAAATGAAAAAGGAAGCCGCCTGGTACAGTTCTGCACAGAGCATAATTTAATTATTGCTAACACTTGGTTTAATAATCTTAAAACAACGTTGTATACTTGGAAGAGATTTGGTGACATGGAAAGGCTTCAGATTGGTTATGTAATGGTTAAACCGAAGTTTAGGAACCAAATTTTAAATTGTAGAACATTTCCAGTGCCAGACATGGACTCTGACCACAATTTATTGATTGTGGGCAGTAATTTTAAAACTGAAGAAATTTCGAAAAGTTAGATGGGACCTCGATAAGTTGAAAGAACCACAGATTGTTGAGAGTTTCAGAGAGAGCTTTAGGCAACAGTTGACTAGAACAGGGGAAAGGAATACAGTAAAAGACTAATGGGTAGCAACTAGAGATGAAATGGTGAAGGCAGCATAGGTTCAAGTAGGTAAAACACAGGGATACTAAATTTAATTGATGAAAGGAGAAAATTTCAAAATGCAGCAAATGAAACAAGCAAAAGGGAATATAAACATCTAAAAATTGAGATTGGCAAGACGTGGAAAATGGGTAAGCAGGAATGGCTCGACGACAAATGTAAAGACTTAGAAGCATATTTCATTAGACAAAAGATAGATATCACATACAGGAAATTAAAGAGGCCTTTGGGGAAAAGCTCAGTTGGAAAACCAGTCTAAGCAAAGAAGGGAAAGCTGAAAGGTGAAAGGAGTACGTAGAGGGTCTATACGAGGCAGATGAACTTGAAGGCAATATTATAGAAATGGAAGTGGACATAGATGAAGATGAGAGGGAAGATATAATATTGCAAGAATGATTTGACAGAGCTCAGAAAGATCTAAGTCGAAACAAGGTGCCGGGAGTATGTGATACACCGCCAGAATTACTGATAGCCTTGGGAGAGCCACCCGTGGCAGAAATCTTTCATCTGGTGTGCACGATGTATGAGCCAGGCGAAATAATCTCATACTTCAAGAAGAATGTAGTACTCATTCCAAAGAAAGCAGTTGCTGACAGATGTGAAAATTAATGAACTATTAGTTTAATAAGTCATGGTTGCAAAATACTAACACAGATTCTTTAAAGAAGAATGGAAGAGCTGGTAGAAGCAGACTGTGGGGAAGATCAGTTGGAGAAATGTAGGAACACTGACACAATACTGACGCTGCAGCCTATCTTAGAAGATAAGTTAAGAAAAGGGAAACTACATTTATAGCATTTGTAGACTTAGAGAAAGCTTTTGACAGTGTTGACTGGAATACTCTCTTTGAAATTCTGGAGGTATTGGGGGTAAAATACAGGGAGTGAAAGGCTATTTACAACTTGTACAGAAACCAGATGGCAGTTACAAGAGTTGAGGGATATGAGAGGGAGACAGTGGTTGAGAAGGGAGTGAGACAGGGTTACAGCCTATCCCCAATGTTGTTCAATCTGTACATTAAACAGGCAGTAAAGGAAGTAAAAGAAAAATTTGGAATAGAAATTAAATTCAGATGCAAGAAATGAAAACTTCTAGGTGTGCCAATGACATTGTAATTCTGTCAGAGACAGCAAAGGACTTGGAGGAGCAGTTGAATGGAATGGACTGTCTTGAAAGGAGGATATAAGATGAACATCAACAAAAGCAAAACAGAGATAATGGTATGCAGTCAAATGAAATCAAGTCATGCTAAGGGAAACAGATTAGGAAATGTAGACCCTTAAAGTAGTGGATAGTTTTGTTACTTGGGCAGCAAAATAATTGATGATGACTGAACTAGAAAGAATTTAAAACGTAGACTGGCAATCACAAAAAAATAAATTAATTAATTGATAAATAAATAAAAATAAAGCATTTCTGAAGAAGAGAAATATATCAAATATAGATTTAAGTGTTAGAAAATCTTTTCTGAAGGTCTTTCAAAATGTGGTATTACAGACGAATGTTGAAGATTAGGTGGGTTGACCATATGAGTTCATTCATAATACAAAAATTTCTAAGTGGAATACAAACAGCAAACTGAGACCACCCCCTCCCCCCCACCCTCTCTCTCCCCCCACTCTCTCTCTCTCTCTCTCTCTCTCTCTCTCTCTCTCTCTCTCTCTCTCTCTCTCTCTCTCTCTCTCCCCCCCCCCTCCTTCTCCCTCTCCCTCTCCCCCTTCCTATCCCCCTCCCCTTCCCCCTCCCTCTCACCCTCCCCTCCCTGTCCCCTCCCCCTCCCATTCCCCCTCCCCTGCCCCTCCCCTACCCCCTACCCCTCCCGTTCACCCTCCTCCTCCCCTCCCCTCCCCTCCCCTCTCCCCTGCCCCCCCTCCCCTTCTGCCTTCTCCCCCATGTGGTGTGTGTGGGGGGGGAGGGGGGGGGGGAGTGATGACCTGGTTCTGTAGAGTGCTTTAATAGCTGTTATCATTAAAACAGATGATGTGTTATTTTTCAAATGCACTTGCTATATAATCTGCTTTACACTTTAAAAATGCTGATAATTGGCATCTTACATAATTTTTAAAAGAGTCACTATTTTCTAAATTTCTCCTCCTTTCCCACTACTCAGTTGCAGTTCATTATTACTGCATCCACATTTTTTAATATAAGAATAATGGAAATTCGTGGATGGAGAAATGTGTAAAATAGGGGGAAGACCCGCTTATAGTGGAGTGATGTGTGGCACATACACACATACAACAGAAAACTTTATTCACACTAGCTTTCGATCTCTTGCTCTTTTTCTACAAAAGTAAATACTTTTCACGCACACAAAAACACACAGACATCCAAAAGCATACTCCCGCACCCACAGCGAGGCTGATTACTGACTGTTCATTGTTAAGATCAGTTGCCTGGGCTAATGATTTGGGAAGGAGTGAGGAACAATGCATGAGACAAGGTGGGGGTAGCAGGATAGTGCAAGGCAGGTGTTTTGACAAAAGATTCAGTGGCTGCACAAGAAGACAAAAGGACTTCAGAAAGTAGAGCATATAAGAGATATAGAGAGAGGAGATGGGGGAATAGGAGAGGAAGGGGGAGATGAGGAGGGAGACAGGAAGGAAAGAGAGAAGGGGAGAGGGGTGGGTAAGTGCTTGAGAGAGGGGCTGACTGAGGAATTTTTGGGGGGGGGGGGGGGGGGGGGGGTGAGAGAGAGAGAGAGAGAGAGAGAGAGAGAGAGAACCTCCACATGTGTGGTGGGAGGGGGGGGGGATGATGGTAGGAGAAGGCAATGGTAATGAATAGTAGGAGAAGGTAATATATGATGTGGATGAGAAAGGAGTAGTGTGGACAGAAGATAGGATAGAAAGTGTAAAATGAATCAGTAGGAAACTAGTTAGTGGAGATTAAGGCCAAAGAGAATGTGAGAGTGCATGATATGCTGGAGAGACAATTCACACATCTGTACATCAGAGAAACTTGTGTAGGAAGGGAGTATACAATGGCCTGCATAGTGAAGCAGTTGTTGAAGTCACTTTTCATGGTGCCCAACATGATCAGCAACTGGATGTTGAAATTTACAATTTGTCACAGTTAGGCAGTGGCCTGTTAAGCGAATAGACAGTTACTTACTTGTTGTGCCCACATGGAATGCCTCAAAGGAATTGCAACACAGCTGATATATAACATTAACAATGTAGGAAAAGACAGAGTGCTACTTGCCGTAAAGAAGACATGTCAAGTTGCAGACAGGCACAGTTAAAAGACACGTACACAATGCTTTTGACCACAACCTTCATGTATAAAAGATACACACACACACACACACACACACACACACACAAAGCAAGCACACCTCACACAAACATGACCACCAACTCAAGCATCTTGGGCCAGAATACAGCTATCACATGGGATACAAGCAGTAATCTAAATGGGATGGGGAAGAGGAAGGGATAGTTGTGTATGGGTGGGTAGAGAGACAAATGCTGTATGGCGGAGTATGCATGGTCTATGCTGTCAACAGGCACAGGGTCAGTAGGTTGTGGATCAGGGAAGTGGAGAAAAAAGCAGCAAAAAAGGAAAAGGATCAGAGAAGGACAGATATATGCATTGGCAGAGGACTGCAAATAAACAAGGTGGGAGATGAGAATGGGGCGGAGATGAGAGGACACAGGTGGTGGAAACTGTTGGGTAGAGGGTGTGGAGACAGTATCTTACTGTAGGTTGAGGCTGGGATAATTATGGGAGCAGAGAATGTGTTGTAAGGATAACTCCCATCTGTGCAGTTCAGAAAAGCTGGTGGTGGAGGGAAGGACCCAGATGGCTCGGGTAGTGAAGCAGCCATTGAAATCAAATGTCTGATGTTCAGCTGCATGTTGTGCCACAGGGTGGTGGCCATTCATCCTGACAGACAGCTGGTTGGTAGTTACACCAATATAAAAAGCAGTGCAGTGATTGCAGCAGAACTGGTGATTGACATGGCTGCTTTCATGGGTGGCCCAGCCACTGATGGGGTTGGATAAACCTGTGGCAGGACTGGAATAGGAAAGAGGGGGTGGGGGGGGGGGGGGGATTGGGCATGTTTTGTACCTGGGTCTTCCACAGGGATATGATCCTTGCAGCAAGGGGTTGTGATTGGAAGTGACGAAGGGATGGGCTAGGATCTTGTGAGGGGTGGGAGTATCTTGGGTAGGATGTTCCTCATTTCAGGGCACGATGATAGGTGATCAAAGTCCTGGCGAAGGGTGTGGTTCAGTTGTTGCAGTCCAGGGTGGTACTGGTGGAGGGGGCACTCCTTTGTGGCTGGTTCTTGGAAGTGGTGGAGGATTGGGGGTGTTAAGGTAGATGGCATGGGAGATCTGTTTGTGGACTAGGTCTGGGGAATAGTGCCTGTCTATGAAGGCCATGGGGAGACCTTCAGCATACTGAGCAAGGGAGTTTTTGTCAGTGAAGATACGCTGTCCCCAGGTGGCCAGGCATTATGGGAGAGATATTTTGATGTGAAAGGCAGGTACTGCTTGTGGTTGATGGGTTTAATGTGAGCAGAGGTGCAGATGGAGCCATCAGAGAGTAGGAGATCAACATCAAGGAAGATGGCATGTGGTCCTCTTCAACCCAGTGTGCCATCTCCTCTCTGATGGTTCCATCTGCACCTCTATCCACATTAAACTCACCAACAACCAGCAATACCTGCATTTTGCCAACTGTCATCCCTTTCACCAGGAATGGAATAGGGATGGAGAAGAAATTCTATAGGTTCGGTGGACACTAGAATACTTCCTTATGTGATGTGCTTAGGATATTTCGCATTTCATGGTGTGATGAGAAGTAATCAAAGCACTGATGAAGAATGGGATTGAGCCTTTCAAGGTCAGGCTGATATTTGGTGAACAGTAGCTGGTTAACAAGTTTACTGGTGTCAGAGTAGGAGATGGATTTAAGGATGAGCTGGATAGAAAATTTTCAGCAAAGGCTGTGATCAAATTATTGGTGTATTTCAATATCTCCTGTTTTCCACTGCACATGCAATGTCCATGGTTGATGAGACTGTAAGGAAGAGACTTTTTGATATGAAACGAGTGACAGCTGCCAAAGTGGGTGGTGCACTTGATATGGACAGATGTATTTATGGAGCCATCTGAAATGTGGGAATTGACATCTAGAAAGGTCTCCCTCCCTCTCTCCCTCCGAATGTGTCATAAAACATAGTTTCGTGTTTGTCAGTGGCTAAGTGCCACACTGTGGATCCAAAGATTTGGGGTTTGATCCATGGTCATCCTAGGATTTTTATCTACGAGGGTCACTCCAAAAGAAATGCACACTATTTTTGTAAAAATACAGTTTCCATGAAAGTTTTACAGTGTGTAGATACATCCTTCCCGCTTGTTTTCAAACTTAGTTCAACCTGTTGCCGTGAGTGGCACTGTCACAGCATATCTTCAAGATGGCTGCTACACTTGACGTTCATCAGAAGCAATGTGCTGTCATAGAATTCCTATGCTGTGAAAACGAGACAGTAGGAAACATCCACAAGAGATTGAAAAAGGTGTATGGAGATGCTGCTGTTGATCGCAGTACAGTTAGTTGGTGGGCAAGCAGGTTACGTGATGAAAGCGGGCACGGCAATATTGAGGATTGTCCTCACAGTGGCAGGCCTCGTACTGCACGCACTCCAGACAATGTGCAGAGAGTTAACGAATTGGTGACTGCTGACAGACGCATCACAGTGAACGAATTGTCACACTACGTTGGGATAGGGGAAGGAAGTGTTTGCAGAATACTGAAAGTGTTGGCGTTAAAAAAGGTTTGTGCCAGGTGGATTCCCAGGATGTTGACAGTGGCTTACAAAGGAACAAGATAAATTGTATGCAGCGAACTTTTGGAACAGTATGAGAATGGTGGAGATGAATTTCTTGGAAGAATTGTGACAGGTGATGAAACGTGGCTCCATCATTCTCACCAAAGACAAAGAGGCAATCAGTGGAGTGGCTTCATGCAAATTCACCCAAGAAAAAAAAATTGAAAACCACCATAAATTCTGATGTGTATGTGACAACACTGAAGAAACTTCAAGCTCGACTGAGTCATGTTCGACCGCATCGGCAAAAGCAGGATGTTTTGCTGTTGCATGGCAATGCACAGGCACATGTCTGTCAAAAAACCATGGAAGCGATCACAAAACTCGGGTGGACAACACTGAAACGCCCACCTTACAGTCTTGACCTGGCTCCACCTGACTGTCATCTCTTTGGGAAACTGGAAGACTCTCTTCGTGGAACAAGGTTTGAGGGTTGGGGTTGGATTCTTTGGGGAAGGAAACCAGACAGTGAGGTCATCGGTCTCATCGGATTAGGGAAGGAAGTCGGCCGTGCCCTTTCTAAGGAACCATCCTGGCATTTGCCTGGAGCGATTTAGGGAAATCACGGAAAACCTAAATCAGGATGGCCGGACGTGGGATTGAACCGTCGTCCTCCCGAATGCGAGTCCAGTGTCTATCCACTGCACCACCTCACTCGGTGAATAAGGTTTGAAGATGATGACTCCCTTGTGCACGGTGCCAAACAGTGGCTCCAATAGGTTGGTCCAGAATTTTACCGTGCGGGTATACAGGCGCTGGTTCCAAGATGATGTAAGGCAGTTGAGAGGGATGGAAATTATGTAGAGAAATGAAAATATTGTTCCTACAGGATGTATCTACACACTGTAAAACTTTTAAACATGTAGAATGAAAGATGGATTTAAAAAAAAAAAAAAAAAATATGGCGTGCACTTCTTTTGGAGTGACCCTCGTATCACTTATAATTTCTTTCATTATTGTGAAAAATCCCTAATTACCCAGTCATTTAGACTGCACAGTAAAGTATACATTTTCATATGACTAGCTGGGTAAGTAAGTTCAAAATCAGATGAAAGAAAGGAAATAGGATCATGCCTAATAAAGGACTGTGGTGTTAAAACCAACCTGTGGGTTGACGACAGCTTTATAGCATTACTGTAAATTTGATCCTCTGTTATAGGAATTAGTTGTCTGGCACCCAACATTTACAAAGTGTATAATTAATGTAATTATGTTTTTAAAAGCAAAGAGCTAAAGGAATCATTAGAGTTTTCTGTGAGGTGGTAAATTCATCCACAGCTCCAGGTGTAAGTAAACATATTAGCACAGAGTAAGAATAAATATTTTAGTTACATCTGGGTGCATAGCCACAATGAATTACGTGACTGAAAACATCCTTCCACACTGTGATTACCTTTCAGTGGAATGAAATATCTCTTTATATTTTGATCTATCGAGTGGCAACCATTGTGGCTGAATGTTTTCCTTTGTAGAGTAAATCCTTTTCTTCTCTTATTCTCTACTAATGCTTCTGTCTGTATTACATCACTCCTAATAATGCTTTCTGGAGTATTTACAATATGTGGAAACAGATTCTTGTTGGGTATATGACAAATGCTTGCTTCAGAATATAGTAATTTTAAGTATTCAGAACAAATTCATTGTATTTCAATATAGGCCAGAAGAAGTGTGTCTTTACCTTGATGGAAGCAAAGCAGCAACTGCACTTCTCCATATGCTGTATGCTTGTATGAAGGAAGCTCATTTTGCTGCAAGAGTTGAAGCTATTTATGCAGAAGGTGAAAAGTCCAATGTGGAAGTGATGAAATTTATTAGGGAATCAGCAAAGAGGTAATTACTATTTCTCTCTCTCTCTCTCTCTCTCTCTCTCTCTCTCTCTCTCTCTCCCTCCCTCCCTCCCCCCCCTCTCTCTTCCTCTCCCTCTTCCCCCCCCCTCTCTCCCTCTCTCTCTCTCTCTCTCTCTCTCTCTCTCTCTCTCTCTCTCTCTCTCTCTCTCTCTCTGTGTGTGTGTGTGTGTGTGTGTGTGTGTGTGTGTGTGTGTGTGTGTGTTTTTTACTTCTGATAGTAAGTGCTGTGTGTGTGTGTGTGTGTGTGTGTGTGTGTGTGTGTGTGTGTGTGTATGTGTGTGTGTGTGTGTGTGTGTGTGTGTGTGTTTTACTTCTGATAGTAAGTGCTGCATCATGTAAGTTGTATATGTCATTTTGCACTTGTAACAAAACACTTATTTCAGTGTTAAAATTCAGTTGATGATATTTGACAGGGTTGAAACAGAGACAACCACTTGCAAAAGAGCATTTGTTGCATATCAGCTCATGTATAGTAATTATTCATGACTTACATTTGCTTCAAACTTGAAGTTATTTTTGTAGCACGATTAATTAAAAATAATGTGTGTTTGTGATACACAACACACTTATTTTACTATTATAGTCTCCTAAACTGTCATCAGTCACAAATGATTTGGGAGAAAATTGCTATCTCCAGTATGCTGACCCATACTGATGGAATATATGGGTGTTGAGACAAAGCTTTTGTTGTAAGTAAGCTTTGTAGCGAAGGCTGCATCCCAGTTCTATTAATCTAGCTGAGATGTGCAGAGCTCTGACTGATGGGCTTTTATTTCCAAGCTTTTCATGGGGCAGTAATGGAACTTTGAAAGTAGAAGAAAAATACTTCCATGGAGCTGTAACAACCATTGTTCTAAGAAAGTGTTGGGTTACTACTCCTACTCCTGATGAAATGTTTGTAGGTAGGGTATTTGTGGATAGTTAAAGGGCAGAATCATGCACAGATGTATTCATTGTAGTAAAGAGGGAGCAGGGAAATGTGAAAAATTATTTGTTTTCTGTATTTAAGACTGTCTGTCAGTCATCACAGAAGCTTTGAAGTCCATAAATGCCTCTCTAATAATACTCTCGTGATAGAGATCATCACACAGTGTTCCAAGTACACTAGGGTTTGAATGTGAATCCCAAGGAGATTATCCAGCTACAGGTATGTCAGACAAAAATTACTTTGGATTTGGTATTGATAGTGTCTCTTGAATATAAATAATGCAAGTTAATGTTAAAGAGATGCTGAGTGTGCATGAAGAAAAACATATCTCTTAGGTAAGGAACATAAAAAAACATCAGTGGCACACTGGGAACAACATGTGCTTTCATTCTAATATTTAATTCAACAAGCTCCCATTTTATAATAAGACAGAATTTATCTGATCCAGGCTTGTGGGTGATATGACTAAAGCACCTGCAAACTCAAGACAGAATTTTAGTGTCTCATCTCCCAATCACCTTTTGGGATAGTGACCCGACATGGAGTAGAGAGAGAACTCAGTCTTCACCAAAGAGAAGAATATACAGGGACTAAATGTGACAAGCTGAATGATGTGCAGCAGAGTGGGGAAAACTGTAATGCATGTTTTTCTAACAGAGCTCCATGGAACAGGAGTGAGACATAGTGTGTAGGTGGGAAGAGTTCGGTCAAAGTCCTCCAACCATAAGATGATGGAGCTAACATAACATCTGCTTACACCAATGTGTTTTGATCGTCACAAGTGTGCAAAACGTATGAAGTAAAAGAACTTTCATACAATGTGTCGGTGCCGAGTAACATTTCGATAAATCTTGGACTGTGCATAGAAAGAACTTTTTCACTGCAGTACAGAAGATAACCGAAAGAAATACATAATGAGACAAACAGAAATGACACTTTCATTCAAAGAGAGTGATTGCACTGAAATCACAGTGATTCCTGTACATTACAAAAGGTGGGGCATGGTTCTTCATTGAGAGTGTGCACTCCACTTGTAATACAACAGCGCAGTGCCTCATATATTTTTCAGCTACTTAATTGCTTGAGTTTGTAACCACATTTTGTAAATATGTGTACATATTAATGAATTTTATCAGTAATATGTGTTTGTGATAATGTATGTTGATAGGATAGGTAAGAATTATTCGTGTCAAATCATTGTAGTAAAAAAAATGGCCATATCAGGGAAGTTTTTATTGTATAAAGCACATAGTATATCTTTTGCATAACAATAATGTTGTTGTCATGAGTACACACAGTTGTAGAGCTAAGGCAAAGGAGGAGTTGTGCCGCAATTTTAGTGTGGAACAGATGTATGTGTTGGCGCGCAAATGCCACAATGTTTTTCATTGAAAATACTGTTGTAATACAGTATTTTGTAGCTGCGTAATAGGCACACCACTATCTTAGAAACTTTTTGCATCAGTATAGTGTGTTTAGACATTGTAATTCTGTCAGAGACAGCAAAGGACTTGGAAGAGCAGTTGAACGGAATGGACAGTGTCTTGAAAGGAGGGTATAAGATGAACATCAACAAAAGCAAAACGAGGATAATGGAATGCAGTCGAATTAAGTCGGGTGATGCAGAGGGAATTAGATTAGGAAATGAGACACTTAAAGTAGTAAAGAAATTTTGCTATTTAGGGAGTAAAATAACTGATGATGGTCGAAGTAGGATATAAAATGAAGACTGGCAATGGCAAGGAAAGCATTTCTGAAGAAGAAAAATTTGTTAATATCGAGTATAGATTTAAGTGTCAGGAAGTCGTTTCTGAAAGTATTTGTATGGAGTGTAGCCATGTATGGGAATGAAACGTGGACGATAAATGGTTTAGGCAAGAGGAGAATAGAAGCTTTCAAAATGTGGTGTTACAGAAGAATGCTGAAGATTAGATGGGTAGATCACATAACTAATGAGGAGGTATTGAATAGAATTGGGGAGAAGAGGAGCTTGTGGCACAACTTGACTAGAGGAAGGGATTGGTCGGTAGGACATGTTCTGAGACATCGAGGGATCACCAATTTATTATTGGAGGGCAGCGTGGAGGGTAAAAATCGTAGAGGGGGACCAAGAGATGAATACACTAAGCAGATTCAGAAGGATGTAGGTTGCAGTAGGTACTGGGAGATGAAGAAGCTTGCACAGGATAGAGTAGCATGGAGAGCTGCATCAAACCAGTCTCAGGACTGAAGACCACGACAACAACAGTGTGTTTAGTCAAAGAAAAAAACTTGTGGAGTCGTCAGCCTTCAGTAGCATTTTATCTTTTCCCCATAAATTCTGAGAAGGTGGTGGTAACTATAGCTGCTGATACAATATTGCACTATTACTGCAGACAATCAGTTCAAATTAAATGTGATTTAAAGTTAAATTTATGTTTTATGACAAGAGCATGCTGGCTTTCATGTATTCAAAATGGGGTTAGAATTTTAATATGTATTTTTTATATGATACTATATGCATACATCTATGTAACATTTCTACTGAAAAATAATTATTGCAATCAATGGAAGTTTTTACTGCATCTGTTCCAGAGTAGTCGTTTGTAGAGTAATAACTAAATACTAATAATTAGTTTGTATCACGATTAAGTGTGTTGTCAAACAGACAGCATTATCGTGATATACGTAACACAGTACAGTTTCTGTAACTTGTTGCTAGTACTTGATTATTATTAGCAGTCATTATGGTAACTACACTGGACTCGCCTTCAGGAGGACGACGGTTCTATCCCGCGTCCGGCCATCCTGATTTAGGTTTTCCGTGATTCCCCTAAATTGCTCCAGGCAAATGCCGGGATGGTTCCTTTCAAAGGGCATGGCCGACTTCCTTCCCCATCCTTCCAATCTATTGGGACTGATGACCTCGCTGTCTGGTCTCCTTCCTCAAACCAACCCAACCCAACCCATTATGGTAACTAACAGCATTGCATTCCAACTTAGTGTCTTTAGTGTTTGTGTCACATGTGACTTTACTTGTGAGGCAGGGTGTGTGCATTTTATCCATTTGGTGCTTTGTCTTAA
Source organism: Schistocerca piceifrons (assembly GCF_021461385.2). NCBI lineage: Eukaryota > Metazoa > Arthropoda > Insecta > Orthoptera > Acrididae > Schistocerca > Schistocerca piceifrons. The sequence continues at coordinate 594,957,201 of NC_060138.1, read as the reverse complement.
TTTAAATTTTTGCTTATTTTGGAGCTGGCAGCCATTTTATTCATTCTAGCCACATTCTGGCATCTAAAATTATGGCTAATACAGTGAAGCTGTAATTTGTTACTGTTTTTTACAATTTGGTCATTGGTGTATGCAGTATTGAACATTTGTGTGATAGCGATCAGGTTGTAACTATCTATATTCTGTCGGTAAACATTTCTCTTTGGATTTGATGCCTTGCTTCCACTAATAGAAGAACATTAGATAAACGTGTCACAGTAAAACCTTACATACAGCTTAGAGTCCCCCCCATGAACCATGGACCTTGCCATTGGTGGGGAGGCTTGGGAGGCTTGCGTGCCTCAGTGATACAGATAGCCGTACTGTAGGTGCAACCACAATGGAGGGGTATCTTTTGAGAGGCCAGACAAACGTATGGTTCCTGAAGAGCGACAGCAGCCTTTTCAGTAGTTGCAGGGGCAACAGTCTGGATGATAGACTAATCTGGCCTTGTAACACTAACCAAAATGCCCTTGCTGTGCTGGTACTGTGAACAGCTGAAAGCAAGGGGAAACTACAGCCATAATTTTTCCCGAGGGCCTGCAGCTTTACTGTATGGTTAAATGATGATGGCGTCCTCTTGGGTAAAATATTCCAGAGGTAAAATTGTCCCCCATTCAGATCTCTTGGCGGGGACTACTCAGGAGGACGTTGTTATCAGAAAAAGAAAACTGGTGTTGTACAGATCAGAGCGTGGAATGTCAGATCCCTTAATCGGGCAGGTAGGTTAGAAAATTTAAAAAGGGAAATGGGTAGGTTAAAGTTAGATATAGTGGGAATTAGTGTATTAGTGAAGTTCAGTGGCAGGAGGAACAAGACTTCTGGTTAGATGAATACAGGCTTATAAATACAAAATCAAATAGTGGCAATGCAGGAGTGGGTTTAATAATGAATAGGAAAATAGGAATGCACGTAAGCTACTACAAACAGCATAGTGAACGCATTATTGTAGCCAAGATAGATACGAAGCCCACACCTACCACAGTAGTAAAAGTTTATATGCCAACTAGCTCTGCAGATGACGGAGAAATTGAAAAAATGTATGATGAGATAAAAGAAATTATTCAGATAGTAAAGGGAAACGAAAATTTAATAGTCATAGGTGACTGGAACTCGATAGTAGGAAAAGGCAGAGAAGGAAACGTAGTAGATGAATATGGAATGGGAGTAAGGAAGGAAAGAGGAAGCCGCCTAGTAGAATTTTGCACAGAGCATAACTTAATCATAGGTAACACTTGGTTGAAGAATCATGAAAGAAGGTTTTATACATGGAAGAAGCCTGGAGACAGTGGAAGGTCTCAGATAGATTATATAATGGTAAGATAGAGATTGAGGAACCAGGTTTTAAATTGTAAGACATTTCCAGGGGCAGATGTGGTCTCTGACCACAATCTATTGGTTATGAACTGTAGATTTAAACTGAAGAAACTGCAAAAAGGTGGGAATTTGAGGAGATGGGACCTGGATAAACTGAAAGAACCAGAGGTTGTACAGAGTTTCAGGGAGAGCATTAGGGAACGATTGACAAGAATGGGGGAAAGAAATACAGTAGAAGAAGAATGGGTAGGTTTGCGAGATGAAATGGTGGAGGCAGCCGAGGATCAAGTAGGTAAAAAGACAAGGGCTAATAGAAATCCATGGGTAACAGAAGAGATATTGAATTTTATTGATGAAAGGAGAAAATATAAAAGTGCCCTAAATGAAGCAGGCAAAAAGGAATACAAACTTCTCAAAAATGAGATCAACAGGAAGTGCAAAATGGCTAAGCAGGGATGGCTAGTGGACAAATGTAAGGTTGTAGAGGTGCATATCAGTAGGGGTAAGGTAGATACTGCCTACAGGAAAATTAAAGAGACTTTGGAGAAAAGAGAACCATTTGCATGAATATCGAGAGCTCAGATAGGTGGAAGGAGTATATAGACGGTCTATACAAGGGCAATGTTCTTGAGGACAATATTATGGAAATGGAAGAGAATGTAGATGAAGATGAAATAAGAGATATGATATTGCGTGAAGAGTTTGACTGAGCACTGAAACAAGTCAAAACAAGGCCCTGGGAGTAGACAACATTCCATTAGAACTACTGAGAGGCTTCGAAGAGCCAAGCCTAACAAAACTCTGCCATCTAGTGAGCAAGATGTATGAGACAGGCAAAATACCCTCAGACTTAAAGAAGAATATAATAATTCCAGTCCCAAAGAAAGCAGGTGTTGACAGATGTGAAAATTACCAAACTATCAGTTTAATAAGCCACGGCTGCAAAATACTAGCACAAATTCTTTACAGATGAATAGAAAAACTGGTAGAAGCTGACCTCAGGGAAGATCAGTTTGGATTCCGTAGAAATGCTGGAACATGTGAGGCAATACCGACTCTATAACGTATCTTAAAAAATAGATTTTTGAAAGGCAAACCTAAGTTTCTAGCATTTGTAGACTTAGAGAAAGCTTTTGACAATGTTGACTGGAATACTCTCATTCAAATTCTGAAGGGGGCCAGGATAAAATACAGGGAACGAAAGCCTATTTACAGTTTGTACAGAAACCAGATGGCAGCTGTAAGAGTCGAGGGGCATGAAGGGGAAGTGGTGGTTGGGAAGGGAGCGAGACAGGGTTGTAGCCTATCCCCGATGTTATTTGATCTATATATTGAGCAAGCAGTAAAGGAAACAAAAGAAAAATTCGGAGTAGCAATTAAAAGCCATGGAGAAGAAATAAAAACTTTGAGGTTCACCGATGACATTATAATTCTGTCAGAAACAGCAAAGGACCTGGAAGAGCAACTGAATGGAATGGACAGTGTCTTGAAAGGGGGACATAAGATGAACATCATCAAAAGCAAAATGAAAATAATGGAATGTAGTCGAATTAAATCGGGTGATGCTGCGGGAATTAGATTAGGAAATGAGACACTTAAAATAGTAAATGAGTCTTGTTATTTGGGGAGCAAAATAACTGATGATGGTCGAAGTAGAGAGGATATAAAATGTAGACTGGCAATGACAAGGAAAGCGTTTCTGAAGAAGAGAAATTTGTTAACATTGAGTATAGAGTTAAGTGTCAGGAAGTCGTTTCTGAAAGTATTTGTGTGGAGTGTAGCCACGTATGGAAGTGAGATGTGGATGATAAATAGTTTAGACAAGAAGAGAATAGAAGCTTTCGAAATGTGGTGCTACGGAAGAATGCTAAGATTAGATAGATAGATCACATAACTAATGAGGAGGTATTGACTAGAATTGGGGAGAAGAGAAATTTGTGGCACAATTTGACTAGAAGAAGGGATTGGTAGATAGGACATGTTCTGAGACATCAAGGGATCACCAGTTTAGTACTGGAGGGCAGCACGAAAGGTAAAAATCGTAGAGGGAGAACAAGAGATGACTACACTAAGCAGATTCAGAAGGATGTAGGTTGTAGTATGTACTGGGAGATGAAGAAGCTTGCACAGGATAGAGTAGCATGGAGAGCTGCATCAAGCCAGTCTCTGGACTGAATTCCACAATAACAACAACACTTTAGAGTATAGGTATGTTGTAACTAACGGCAGTGCTTGCTCTGCAATGTGCTCCACAAGGTTTGTTAGGAGTTCTTGTGCTAGGGTGCTGGATTCCTCCCCAGTGCCATTGACAACTGCTGAATGGTCATTGCTGCATGAGAATGTGCTGCAATGTATCTCCCAAATGCAACCCTTATGTGCTCATTGGGATTTAAGTCTAAGGAAGGAGAAGACCAATCCATTATCTGAATATCCTCTCATTGGAAGGAGTGCAGCATCGCAGTGACATTAACTGGTGAGTGTACCACTGCATTCAAAGATTTGGAGGTCAGTGCACCCATGCAACATTATGCTTCTTCACACCATCAGACCTGGACCATCTTCATGTTCCACAACATTCCTGGGTGCATTGCGTGGTCTTACTTTTGACATATGATGTTACATTGATTTCGAACATTATTATTTTGGTGGTCCAGGTACTGTTGTGTGGCAAGTAAAATGTGCATGGCCGCATTGACCTCCAAATGTTTGAATACAGTACACTCACCAGTTAACATCATTCTGACATTGTCCTCCTTCCCTATGTGCATCCTTTCAGGGGGTATATTCAGCCCTGACTTTATTTTTATGGATGACAGTGGGGCGACCAATTGAATGGCACTGGTGGAAGAGCTCTTAGAATGAGAGAACGTTCAATGAATGGACCACACTGACTGTTTCCTGACTTAAATCCCATGGAACTCATGTGGGTTGCATTTGGGAGAACTATTGCAGCATGCACACATACACCAATGACAATCCAGCAATCATCAACTATGCTGGTAGAGGAAAGGAATGCCCTACCACCAGAACTCTGTACCAACCTCGTGGCCAGCATGAGAATATGTTGCAGAGAATAGTGATCACACACTGTATTAAGAACTGTATCCCATCTTTTGTAATGTCCATGAGACTGTGTTAAATCACAGTGACCTTAGTATAATTAATGCTTTCAGTAAAAATGTCACTTCTGTTCATCTCGCTGCATATTTCTTAGAGTTACCTTCTGTACTATAGTGTAGTAGTTCTTTCTGTGTATTGGTCTAAGCTGAATCAAGCAATGTTACTTGGCAGTGAAACAGTATTTTCCAACATTAATTTAAGTTTTATAGGACTGACAATATAGCCAACCAATGTATAAGGTCATATCTAATCAAAAGAATGCAGAAAGTTGTAGTTAGTAATACAACCAATGTAGTCCAGGGACATAATTCTGGCTGGGGAGAAATCATATATAGGGTTCCCAAGGGCTCAGTCTTAGATCCACTATTGTTCCTCATGTATGTAAACTGTCTTCCATCTAATACACAACAAGCAGTCTTTGTCTTTAAATATGTCTGCTTGTGTCTGTATATGTGTGGATGGATATGTGTGTGTGCGAGTTTATACCCGTCCTTTTTTCCTCCTAAGGTAAGTCTTTCCGCTCCCGGGATTGGAATGACTCCTTACCCTCTCCCTTAAAACCCACATCCTTTCGTCTTTCCCTCTCCTTCCCTCTTTCCTGATGAGGCAACAGTTTGTTGCGAAAGCTTGAATTATGTGTGTATGTTTGTGTTTCTTTGTGTGTCTGTCGACCTGCCAGCACTTTCATTTGGTAAGTCACATCATCTTTGTTTTTAGATATATTTTTTGTGGTGTCACCGCCAGACACCACACTTGCTAGGTGGTAGCTTAAATCGGCCGCGGTCCCATTTAGTACATGTCGGACCCGCGTGTCGCCACTGTGTGATTGCAGACCGAGCGCCACCACAAGGCAGGTCTCGAGATACGATATATCACTCGCCCCAGTTGTACGACGACTTTGCTAGCGACTACACTGACGAAGCCTTTCTCTCATTTGCCGAGAGACAGTTAGAATAGCCTTCAGCTAAGTCCATGACTACGACCTAGCAAGGTGCCATTAACCGTATCTGAAGATAGTCTTATTTGTATTATCAAGAGCGATGTACCAAAGGACTATATAAAAGTTAAGTATTCGAGGAGCTGCATACTTTTCTTATTAGAATTCACTACTTATCCTGTTCCAGAATTCACGCCCGTCTGCGCTAGATAGCGTGCATTTAGGCCGCCTCTATCTACAAGGTGTTGGCACATTTCCCAACACATCATTTTTCCTACATGGAATGTTTCCCTCTATTATAATCATACAGTGTACAGCTTTAATTATTTAAGTATTGTCATTGTGGAAGTGGAAGTAACTTAGGAACTTACAGATGTTTTGGTATTTATGAAGCTATTTGAGTCTCAGTGGGGAGTAGGAATTCTCTGTGAAGAGCTCTGTTACCATCATCAGAATTTTGTTCCTCATTTAAAAAAAAATAAAGCCGATACAATTTGGAGAGAACTTTTGTATATTAATTTCTTCATTCATCAAGAAGTATTGTATGTCAAAAACGAGAAATTTAGGTATTAAGTGAAAATTGTGTGGTGAAATGTATAGACTTTGTGTTACATCATGGTGTAAATTGCTTCCAGTTCAAGGAACTGCTGAAGAATCAAGAATCAGAATATAGAGTGGGTACACTTTACCACAGCACAGTTTGATGGCGTAGCCATTCATGATGTTTTCTTTCCCTTTAGGAGAGAAAGCAGTTTAGTGTGTGAATAACGAAAAATATATAACAGGCATAGCTTTCCTGGCATAACATTTATGCAGTTAAACAAATTGAATACACTGTATGGCAAAAGCAGCTAATAATTAATAAAAGAAAAAGTCCAAATGTTCACAGAAAGATGCAAAAGAGCAAATGAAATTTAACATTCTCAATCTGATTGATCAAAACTTACTTGAAGGTACCACTTTTGCTGATTATCATGCTAAATTAAACCAGCTCATAAAGTATATAGCACAGCGTTCTTGGCTTCATCCTTACAGATACGAGTAAAATAAAAAGCAAAGGAAGATAAATTTCTTAATACACAACACTGAACTTACACTTTACTTTAAACCAGCAATCACTTTGATGCATGATATTTCACAACATTTCCAATCCATCTGAAGAAACTGTGAGCTTTTAGAATCTCAGTATAAAATGCAATGTTATCATGACAGAACTGTCTGATAGCATCTCTTCCACTTTGTTCAGTGTAGTATTACACCTGGAATATGTTGGTGGCTATAGCACAATCCTCACCAACTGCGGTTGGCGGCTTATAGGATGATGGTATACAAACCCATTTGATTGATCACTGCAACTGATAATTCTCCTTGGAACAGCAAACACTTCATAATGACATCGCAGTATTTATGTTGTTAAGAAAAATGCTGTAAGATTCTTTTGTACATGCATGCATGCATGTCCAAAGGAACAGACACTGTGGCGACTACAGCCATTATGAAATGCAGGAAATGTATTTGTGGTTGCAAATACGGACAGCCATCAGCTGTATAAGGAATGACGACAATGAAAATTTGTGTTGAACTGGGATTCAAAACCTGGGTTTCCTGTTTTGCATGAGCAGTCGACCTTAACTGTTTTGGCTATCTGTGCATGACCCAGGCCTAAACTTCCATACATCATCATTCCTGCATCACAATTTGTACTCGAACACCCATTATATAATTCCCGTGCAGGGGAAGGTATTTTACTCTACAGTTGCTGCCTGCAGTGCCTATATTGTTAAGAAGAACAGTGCAGTGTTCCTTTCCTAGTCGATTGCAGGGATGTGTCTTCTGCTACATAACAAGCTGCAGTTAGCCTCCAGTCATTCCTAACTGACATACACCTTACCCTGTTACCTTCTATTCCCTGACTTTTTTTTAATAATTTATTCCTAACAACTTCCAGCTGTCATAGCAATTTTCTTTTATCCCCCCCCCACCCCTGACCCCACCCCTCTTTTGTCTGTGATTTAAAACTTAATTGGTTTCTCCTTTATTTCTGCTGTACCAAGTATAAAGGGCCAGTGACCTGAATGTGAGCAGTCCAGGCAGCACTTTGTGGCTGGCCAGCAGCCTCTTCAGCAGGTCCAAGAGTGGTGAGTGGATCTCTACTTCTCGCATCCACGGGGGCTCAGCATTCATTTGCTGGATATGTTCTTGGTAACGCTGGAGCTCTTGAGCTGGGGACTAGTAAGCACTGCCACTTCTGTCACTGTAAGCTCCGGGCATGCTTCAGTGACCAGTGTGTGGCGCGACAGTGGGACGTTATGTGTCATCGGGATCCGGTATACTGGCTTGCCTGTGTGGATTGTGAAGATGGTGAAAACTGCTCTTAAAAAAACACTCAATCTCAAGGCATGCTGCACTTCAATGAGATGCATGGCTGTTGAGGTAGAGCAATCATTAGTGGGCAACCTCTGGGGAAACAGTCGCAACTCAATTGTATAATGCTTACTCAAGCAAGTGGACCTTTATATCCCTGCTGCTTATGGGAACAAGATGGAACCCTCAAAATTATCTCCTCCTCCCAGTGGAACAGGTGGGCTTCAGAGGAGGAGGAGGAGGAGGAGGAGGAGGAGGAGGAGATTAGTGGTAAATGGTAAATTCCTATGGGACCAAAGATTAGTGTTTAATGTCTCGTTGACAATAAGGTCATTAGAGGCAGTGCACAAGCTCGGATTAGGGAAGGATGGAGAAGGTAAGCAGCCATGCCCTTTTGAAGGAACCATCCCAGCGTTGCCCTTAAGTGATTTATGGAAGTAACAGAAAACCAAAATCAGGATGGCTGGATGTGGGTTTGAAATATCATCCTCCAAAATGTGAGTCCAGTGTGCTAACCACTGCACAACCCACTCAGTGAGGGTGGGCTACTGGTAGGTTATAATGCACATTATAACAAGAGGGCTTCCATACTCAGGAATATCTCAGAATTCTAGATTCTGTTGTAACAGACTAGCATGTGCTACTCAGAATGTGTTTTTAGTAGTTGAAAGGAAAGAAGGAAGATTTGAAAAAGTTGCACCTTTTTACATGCTAAAGGCTTTAGAAGGGATTGCCAGTACATTAAAATCTGTTAAGTGGTTGCAAAATGGGTCATTGTTGGTTGAAAGCTCAAGTTCTCAATAATTGGCAAATTTGCAGAAAGCCAAAAGCTTTGGGGAATATGCCATTGAGCCTGAGCTCCTTACCACTTTGAACTACAGCAAAGGTGCTGTGATATGCAGGGGTCTGGTGGACATTCCCAAAGATGAATGGGTCAAAGAAGGCATTGTTGACACCCAAAGTATAATGAAAAGGGTAGCTGGTGATCTGATTAAGGCAGACTTGCTTGTACTTACTTTTAACAACATGAAACTATCAGAGTGCATCAAGGTAGGCTTCCTTAGCTTAAGCATGTAGCTTTACGTTTCCAACCCAGTGGGCTGTTTCAAATGCCAGCTCTTTTGGCACACTACTCTTGGGTGTAATGGAAAAGTCACTTCTAACAAATGTGGCAAAGCCGCCCACAAAGGAGTTGCTTGTTCATCTCCTTTCAAGTGTGTGAACTTCTCTGGGGATCACCCTGTTTGTAGCAGGGCCTGCAGCGTGTACCTTGAGGAACATAAATACAAGAATTTAAAACTACGGAGTGCATTCCATTTGGTGACGCCAAAAAAGACTTATGTCATACTGCCCCCACCCAGCCTCCCCCATGTTCGCTATCTCCTTTGATTCTGTTCGTAAACAACCAGTTCAGGAAACCAATGCTGCTACACAAATGCAAGTTGCTAGTGTCAGTACTAGTACCTGTGTTTGTCAATGCACTTGTGCTGCCGCAATTACTTCAGAACCTGCACCTCCCCTCAAAACATCAGAAAAGGGCATGGTTGCTGAAGTTGTATAGTTTGCTGTCCCTCCAAAGGCTCAGATTTGTCCACCATCCAGCACTGTCACTTCCACTTGCACAATTGTGGGTCTGAAGCATTGACAAGCAAACAAATCAAAGTCGGAAGCAAAGAATCAATTGCTGATGGAGAAGGGAAGTAAGCAGTCTTACAATGTTGATGTCACTCTCTCTGATGTCTTTTGTGATTCAGCCTGGCGCGCAGATCTCACACCAAGAATGGGTCTCCACCCTCTAAGGTATCCCCTCCCCAGCAGAATGACAGGATAAAAGTGCAACTCCAGTGATAATTGGCTCCCATACTACAGTGCAACATTACTGGATTCAGGACACATGGAGGAAATGAAACTGCTTGAACAGGAGCACCCCCTGTGCTTGTGTTTGCAGGAAACACATTTTAAAGCATCTGATACCCCATTATTATGGGGCTATACTCTTCAACGAAATGGTGACCTGACAGAGATAGGGCCAAGGAAGGAGTCATTGTGTTTGTTGATAATGCACACGACCCCTCTGCTCTCCCCTTGGTTACTTACCTGCAAGCAGTTGCAGTTGAAATTCATGTGCATCGGAGAATCACTGTTTGCTCACTGTACTTACCTCCACAAGATTTGTAAGACTCTGTGGCTATCACGGATCTTATAGAACAACTCGCCCAACTGTTTGTCATACTGGAAGAGCAGTGCCCATCATGTTTTGTTGGACTCGACCTCTGCTTGCTTTTGGGGTCAAATTTCTGAGAGCCTTGTGATGTCTCGCAAGCAGTGTATCCTCAACAGTCATTCCCACTTATTTCTGTGCTGTTAGTGGGTCATCCTCGGCCATCAGCCTCTCTTTATACTCTCCAACCCTTGCGGGTTGTGTTCAGTGGTAAGTCACTGATGGCCTTCATTCCAGTGACCACTTCCTAATCTGGATTCACGTACTGGATGAAGCTCTGCCTGCATGTATGTGGCCATGATGGATGTTCAGCAGAGCCACTTGGATGTTGCTCAGCAAGTTGGGTATGTTTGAACACTATGACAGCATCCATGAGTGGATGGACCACATGACCCAAGTAACCCACTGTGCCACTAACTTCTCTATCCTGAGTCCTCTTGTCATCCTAGGGGATCACCTGCCCCTTGGTGCACTGATAAGTGCTGGGCAGTAATCCGGGTCAGGCATGCAGCTGTGTGATGGTTTAAGTGCTGCCCGATGGCGGAAAACCTCACAGCTAATCATTTAGCAAGGGCCAAGGCTATATGCATCATCATGGAGAGCAAGAGAAGGTCATGGGAAGCGTTCCTGAACTCTGTCAACTGTCCCACTTGTTGCGCTACAGTATGGAAAGCCATGAGGACGATTTCCGGTAAAGGTAGTTGGTTACCCATAGTGGCGTTTTTGAAGCAGGAGTTTCTCCAAACAACTCCTGGAGACATCACACAGACAAGGGCAGAGCATTTTGCAATGACCACTGCCAGATGAGATCCAGTGTTCTGTCATTAACATGCCATCATAGAAAGGTATGAGTTGGACTTCAAGTCCAAAAATTCGTAGTCCTCCAACTGCCTGTTCTCCATGTGGGGGCAGAATTTGGCACTGTCTGTGGCTTATGATACTGCACCCGGTCACGACCAAATCCATTGCAGCATGCTGTAGAATTTGAAACCAGTGTCAAAGGAAGTCCTCTGAAAATGTTATAATTTTATATGGGGGACAGGCTACTTTCCCAGCTCATGGAGGGAGATAATTTTGTACCTCTCCTCAAACCAGGAAAGGTTCGATTGTGTCCCAGTAGTTACCAGAGCATTGTCGTAATGAGCTGTGTAGGAAAAACCTCTGAGCAAATGGTCTGTATGTTAAGAGTCCAGGTAGCTCCTAAGCTGCTCTCAGTGTATTTTCAGGAGATGTCGATCCACTGTCAACAGCCTGATCCTGCTGGAGGCAGCTATCCAGCAGGCTAGTAGCTACTTAAACAGCATTGTATATTCTTTGACTTCAGTATGGCATACGACACTACTTGGAGACACAGTATTCTAGAGGAGCTCCACCAATGGAGTTTTCTTGGCTGTCTCCCCATCTTCATTCAGGCTTTTTTTATCAAAGCACCTTTTTATATTTTCACTCTGCAGCGGAGTGTGCGCTGATATGAAACGTCCTGGCAGATTAAAACTGTGTACCGGAGTAATACTCGAAGTCGAGACCTTTGCCTTTCATGGACAAGTGTTCTACAAACTGAGCTCGCCAAGCATGATTCGCAATCCGTCCTCACAGCTTCAGTCCTGCCAGTACCTCATCTCCTACCTTCCAAACTTCACAGAAGCTCTTCTGTGAATGGGTAAGTAGGCCGTGTGGGAGTTGTGCAAAGTGTTTGTTGGAGTCCCTTGGTGTGGGATACGTACGGACTCAAATCTGGCATTTTAACCAACTGTCATCTGGTTACTGCAGAGGCCCAGAATAATTTTAGATTTAGTGCAGTACATGAGAGATTGCACTCCTGCTTCTGTTTTTAATACAATATTTTCCCATATTTTAAATGAGCAACAAAGTTATGTTGCAGTATTCACAGGTTGGTCTGAAAAGGGGGAATCTGAAGGCTGCCCTTGTTTTCCTGTATTGTGTCCTCAAGATTCGGTTGCCTCTAGAGTGTTGAATTATCTGTGATCTTGAGGGCACTGGAGCAGATGAGATGTGCCGGGTCTGCTAAATTCCTCATCTGTTTAGAGTCCCAGAGTGACCTTCAGTCTCGCAACAGTTGTATGCAGCCGATAAAGTATGGTAGTCCATTATATCCAGGATACCCTTCTCCATTTATAAAGACTGGGGGAGAAGGTGTCTTTCTGCTGGATGCCAGGACACACGAGTATTGGAGGGAACGAAAGAGCAGATGCACCAGATAAGGGGGCATGTCATGATCCTCAGTTCAATGTGCCATTCCCACACTTGCTATCATTATGCTGTTGAGGTCCAGAGTCATGCATCACTGAGAAGGTGAGTGGCTGGAAATGACAGACAGTAAACTCCATCCAATAAAGCGCACAACATGGCTGTGATGTACCTCCTTCCAGCCACTTAAGTGGGACGAGCTTCTCCTTACTTGACTCTGCATAGATCATAGTCCTATGATGCATGGCTTCCTCCTCCGGCAAGGGGACCCTCCTATGTTTGTGCTTGTGGTGTACAGATCACTGTGTGCCACATTTTATTGGCCTAAATCCAACAATAGAAGCTCTGTAATTGAGCCTGTCAGTAACTTAACATGCCCTATTTATAGTAAAAAGCAATCTACCTTTCCTTACACTTTATTAGACAGACAGACAGGGCAGTGACAAATTTGCTGAGAGATCTGCCCTCAATTTTAAGTGACATTTAAATGATTGTGATCAGAGTTTTAAGGTTTTCTGATAGGTCCTATTTGTTTCCAAATGTTTAGTGAGGGCACTCCATCATCAGCCCACAAGTGGCCCATCGGGACCATCCGACCGCCGTGTCATCCTCAGTTGAGGATGCGGATAGGAGGGGCGTGTGGTCAGCACACCACTCTCCCGGTTGTTACGATGGTTTTCTTTGACCGGAGGCGCTACTATTCGGCCGAGTAGCTCCTCAGTTGGAATCACGAGGCTGAGTGCACCCCGAAAAATGGCAACAGCACATGGTGGCCCGGATGGTCACCCATCCAAGTGCCGGCCACGCCCAACAGCGCTTAACTTCGGTACCAGTGTATCCACTGCGGCAAGGCCATTGCCAAATGTTTAGTGAGATGTTCTTAATTTACACCCTTTAGTTTTGTAAGTGGTCTGCAGTCACCTTTCACTGTGCCTTTCTTTTAGCTCCTCTGTTGTAACTTTCACCCTTTCTCTCCATAGTGTAAAGGCATTTGAGGTCAGTGCGAGTGAGGTGGGAGTGAATGAATGAGTATTATTCTATAGGTTTCCTCCTCACTGTTTGAAAAAAATTTTAGGCATTTTATCCACATTCGTTTCTTTCAGTGAGTGTAAGGACACTGATAACCTTGCCATTGAGCATGTGTAAGCTCCAAACACCGGCGTATTAAACACACGTGCCATTAACTTGTAGAATTCTTGAGAAGTATGTTGTCGATAAAAAAATTGCCATTCCTTTGGTGATTTCCGACAATGCAAATTGTCTGTAAATTCTTAGGCGGATTTTACAAGAAATGTTAAGTCTTGTGTATTATCTAATTTGAGATGCACTTTTGTTTTCACAGGTATGATGCCAACTTTCAAGTTCTTAATGGAGATTTTAACAAGGCCATGAAATCACACATATCAAAACATAAAGGACTGAAAATTCTAGTTGTTGGTTATTCTCTTGAAGGTAACTTCATATTTGCTGTATGTAGCTGTTAAGATATAAACAAATGGAGCTGGATTGGAGCCTTTGTTTAAAAAAGTTTTAAAATTTATGTCAAAAACATATATTGAAAAAATCTAGAAATTGGAAATGATGCAGAAGTAGACTGAAGTATGTATTTACATTTTAAGAAGGCTTCTATGCTTGCAGCATGCAAATACCTGATATTTGTGACAATTATCTGTGTAATCTTACTGATATTAAGTAATTAGTGCACCTGAGGAACCAGCAGCTTTTTTAAGGGTAGCATCTTTACTATTAATTGCACTATATCAAATTTGGCCTCTGTAATTACAAATGATCTGATAACTAAATTAATTTTTAACACAGAGCAGAGAATTCGTGTTACTTTAGCATTGTTTGATGTGTAATTGGTGTATACTACAAATCCATGTGTCCAGTTTTCAGTGTTGCATCGTTGTTTGGAGTCCATGTGAAACTGTAGATCCTCCTGTAACTGGGTGGGTAAGTTGGTTTGAAAGGCAGACAAGGGCATACCATTTCCAATAGGGCCAGGTCTAGTAAAGCATTGTGTTGTTCAAACTCATTTTTGAGTTGACAAGGGCTTTACCTTTTACCTTCCAGACATGTGAATGTTCTCATTCACTGTGGAATTCATGATATAAAATGAATGTAAACAAGTACAGCAACAACAACAGTAACAGTTTATACATATAATGACATGATCTTTGGGAAATTTAGTAAATCAGTGTATTTTAACTGTTGTTCTTTCTGCTTTGTTGATCACTTTTTTGCTTCTCTTAGCCGCAAGATATAGCCTGGGCTAATGGTGTAGGTGATTTGTTAGCAACCTCAAGTCTGATAACTAGGCCAGGATTTCTCCATTAAGGTGTAAATAGCAAACGCACTGGACAAAATATTAGTCAGCCCCAGCAGACATCACACTGATAACATTTAGCAGTTCCTCTAGCCTTAACAGTGGCCTTAATTCAAAAAGGAAGAGAATTCAGCCTTAACAAAAGGAAGAGGGTCCGTAAGTTTCTTCTGATATGCAATATGCAGTCGAGGCCACGTATTGGTGATTAGGTTTCGTAAGGCTACCAAATTCCTGGGACATTGGTTGCTATTTATCACCCATTGTTCCAGAGAGACCCAGACATTTCTAATGCCTTAAGACTGGACAGTTTAGCAAGTCAGTCAAGGTGTGAGAGGGTGCCTGAATGTTGGTCAAACCATGAATGTGTGTATGCGGCCCTATGAACCCAGCTGTTGTCATCTTAGAAGATGAGAGTGTCTACAGTATACTCATCATGAAGGGGGAAAACAAAAGGCAGCACTTGGCCACTGTGACTGTTGAAATAAACACCCTTGTTGATGCTCACATCAACATGAATGAGTGATCCCCATGTTGTGGTGTAAAAATAACCCCAATTACCTTCGAGACATATAATCTGACAGGCCAGTGCAAAAGTTCAAAATCTGCATGCTTGCAATTGCCTGATCTGAAAACTTGTGTCTGTAACTCCTACAGGTAGAATAGTTGTGTATCCCGCAGTTTCACTATATGCAATAATGTGCTTCCGTTAAAACAGTCTTGTAATTGATATTTCAGTGAGTAGAGTGGTAGGAGCTAAATATCAGTTCTTTTTTCGGGGCATCACATGCTCAGTGTGTTTCTGATTTGTAAGTACATACAGATCAGTATCAGGCATAGCAGGTTACAAGGGATGGTGGGGGGGGGGGGGGGGGGGGAGGGGGGGGTGGCACTCATAAACTAAAGATTTCGTCACCTGTTGTGCCTCCTAAAAAATACACTGATGGAAAAAGAATCACAAAACCAAAAAATAATTAATGTAGAGTAATGAAATTTTTGGATTACATTTGTCTGTGTAACATATATAAGTGATTAACATCACAAGGTCAGAGGTTAATGTAAGCACAAGATAAGTCATTACAAATTTGAAAAGCTAGTACATTACTAACCAATGTAAGGGTTGCCAGAATGTTGAATGCAAGCATGGAAACATGCATGTGTTGAGTTGTATGGGTGCTGGATATCAGTTTGTGCGATGGAGTTCCTGCCTGTTGCACTTGATCGGTCATTACAGGGGGGTTAATGGTGTTTGTGGATGACACTGGAGTTGTCATCTGATGATGTCCCGTATGTGCTCAATTGAAGATATCTGATGATCCAGCAAGCAGGCGAAGGCAACATGCGACATTCTGATAGAGCATGTTGGATCACAGCAGTGGTATGTGGGTGAGCATTATCCTGTTGGAAAACACCCCTTGGAATGCTGTTCATCAATGGCAGCACAACAGGTTAAATCACCAGATTGACGTACATATTTGCAGTCAGGGTGCTTGGAATAACTATGAGAGTGCTTCTGCTGTCATACAATATCACACCCTTCATCATAACAACAGGTATAGGTCCACTGTGTCTAGCGCACAGACAGGTTGGTTGCAGGGCCTTAACTGGCCTCCTCCTAACCAACAGATAACTATACCTGGCCCCGAGGCTGAACCAGCTTTCATCAGAAAACACAACAGACCTCCACCCTGCCCTCCAGTGAGCTCTCACAAATTTTGACAGTTTGGGGTCAGTGGAATGGTTGCTACAGAGCATCTGGCTCAGAGCTGTCCTGCATGTAACAGATGTGTAACAGTTTGTTGTGTCACGGTGGTGCCAACTGCTGCTCAAATTGCTGCTATAGATGTAGTACAATGTGCCAGAGCTATATGCTGAATATGATAGTCTTCCCTCTTGGTAGTGCCATGTGGCCACCTGGAGCCCGGTCTTCGTGCGTCCATACATTCTCCTGACCACCACTGCCAGCAGTCATGTATGGTGGCTGAATTCCTGCTAAGTCTTTCTGCAGTATTGCAGAAGGGCATCCAGTTTCTTGTAGCCCTATTACAGGAACTTGTTGAAACTCAGTGATGTGTTAATAATTATGTCCTTGGCACCTTAAGGTGTTCCTAACCTTAACTCACCACATCCAATCTCAAATGTAACTAATGCTCATGACTGTTACAGTATGTATTTAAAACAAACCTGATTTGCATCCTCACAATGGCACTACTAGCTGCACTCTTATGTGACAAGTGTGATATTTTAGTAGACATCATCTTTCAGGTGTAGAAATATGCCTACCAACTTTCATTTGTGTCATGCAACTCCTTCTTGGTGCTTTGATTTTTTTTATGTCAGTGTAATTGGGCAAGTAAATAAGCAAAGCAACACCAGTTTCTGAAGGTAGCCTTTTGTTAAATCATTTACTTTCTGTGTAAAAAATTGAAAACACTTTTTGTATTCACAGTCTTTAGGGAAGCTGTATTGTTATTAAATTTGATTCTTTTCTACAGTCACACCTCAAGGCTTCATAATGAAATGCCATCTTTTCATGGTAGGATTTATGATGCTTCAAAATCAAGTAACCCGTGGCACTTAAGCAGAAGAGTTTCAAATTAAAAGTGTGGTCACTGACTACTTATCATTAAGTGGGATGTAAATCATGTGTTCCTGTGCACAGCATGTGGCAAACATACTGAAATTGTTCCTAAAGTTGTAAGGAGAGCTATGTCTCACTTCAATCTGCTGTAAACATATTTTATATAATGTGCAATACACCATACTACATCATGTTAGAAGCTGTGCTTGCATATGATACCAAATTCATTGATGTATTTTGTATTTATCTTTTGTAAATGGGTTATCAAGTTAATCACAGACACAGTAGAAGTTATATTGCATAAACAGTTCTTTTCATTTGTGAATTTGTCTACAGGCAGGCTACTGCAGATACAGCATTATATTTATACGCAGCATAAACCATTCAAGTTGTAACACTTCTACTATTTCATAATCAGTCTGAAACATCGAAACAAGATTTCTTGCACACCATGTTTATACTCTGATTGAAATTACTTGGTGACTGACATTTCAACATGCAATGTTGTGTGTGTTGCAAGTTACATTTAGCACATTGTGATGCGTGGCTGGCTGCACATCAGCAACACTGGATCCCCCCTTCCATTCCCTCCACCCCACTATTGCAATCTATCAATCACAAAATAATTTTAATTTAAGTATAGCAGACAGGCAAGTATTTTGACATAGGTTAACACTAGAAACTTTTTGTGCCTACATATAGACGCAATTTTGTTACAGGAGAACCATATAATTTTTTGATAGTTTTTTAGTAGTGTGTGATAGATTGTGGGAAGAGGAATATAATGATGTAGCAAATGCTAATAGTTACTGTAGAACATTTTTGGGAAAAAAGAAACAATAACCAGCACCATGTTAATTGATTTTCCTGCTTGAAATTACTGACAGTGGAGGTTTCATAGAAAACTATATTTTCTTCTGAATCACAGTATCTGCTACACTGGGTGTTGTTACTAAGATTAAAATGTCCTTTTATTCTGTGTTCTTCACTACTTATTCATGGGATACTATGTGAGTGCTTCTGCTCATGAGACTGACATGGGTAGTTAACAGGGTGCAATATGGAATATTTTTTCAGTTGATGGGAGCTTTATGCATTGCGTTAGTTGAGCCATTACAGGTAACACTTGGAATTCTCCACTCAATCTCCAGATAACATGAAAAAGCAGCTGAAGAGAGAATAATATCATGAAGTGCTGAATTTAATAGGAATACAGGCCACAAGCAAGCAGCAAATCCACAGTCTGATTCTCCATCTGTGGAAGATATAATGTGATGATGCCCACACAGTGAGACACACCTATAGCTTTCTCCCAGATATAAAACAGAGACTGGGAATGAGGCACCTGAATCCCTCAACAGGCCTGACACATTCTTGCAAAGCCACAGCCCTTCTCTGCCTGCTGGCATCAAATTAGTCAAACAAAAACCTCCAGAGTGGTGCTTGTGGTGATGGAGGCACGCAAGAACATATTATCTAGAAAGTCTTCCTGTATGCCGATGTTGCTAATGTTGATTGGCAACAACTGAATCGGCTCTGAGGACTTGAGTCAAAGGGATACTGTGTTGAAACTTTCTGGCAGATTAAAACTGTGTGCCAGACTGAGACTGAAACTTGGGACTTTTGCTTTACAGAGGCAAGTGCTCTACCCCACAAACAGCGAAGGTCCCGTATTCGAGTCTCGGTCCAACACACAGCTTTAATCTGCCAGAAAGTTTCATATCAGTGGACACCTCACTGCAGGGTGAAAATTTCATTCTAGATGGATAGGACAACTTGGCCAATGCTATGTTAAGAAAGGCTTGACTAGTGTGTTACCTTATCAGTCAAATCCTGTGTACTGCTCTTGTGAATAGAAGTTCAAGAAGCAATGCAGCGAAGACAGCTGAGGTCAACACACTGTGGCAGGTGAACAGCATCGCATCCACGGTGATCTCAACAACAGCAACAGAGTGGGAACACAGCAGTGGGCCATGTCTCGGCCACCATGTGACTGTGCTCCTCATCAGCAGCAATGATGTTCCTTTGAAATGGGAGTCGCTTCTGCAACCAGGAAGCTGACACAGACAGATGAACCACAGTACTTTCCACAGTGCGTAACGAATCAGCAGAATGTGTCTATGGACCAATGGAATGCATTGTGGAATGTGGCAAACAAGAACTGATGTTATAATGTTGGTACACTAGATATGATAGTAGCTGTAGTTTTTATTAATAGTAGACTTAGTTACAGTGGTGGGAAGTAGTGTAGTGTAGGATGTAATAATGTATATTTCGTAACTAGTTGTTGATGTGTAGGGGAAAAAAATCTTGTTGGTGGTAATAATTTGTTTAAACTATGGGTAACAGGCTACGGTGTAATAAATAAATAAGTTCCTCACTGCTGTACTGTGTTCTGAGTGTGTAGCCATTTTTCAATGTATAGTATAATCCACTGTACAGACATGTTTGGGTTGCAGTCATAACCTACATTGGTCATATATTGTAAAAATTCAGTGGGGTGGCTGCTATAAACAGTCCATCACCAGACCGTCTTGTGGTTTATATGATGGGTGTTCATAAATTAACTTCTGACTGGCTTTTAAAAATTAAGAAATGGCTGTAGCTTCATGGTGCTTGCATGGTTTGAAAAGGAGACTTGGAAGGTCAAATTGTGTCAGGCGACAGTCTGTTACGTTTGTAATGTGTATGCAGTGCACAATTTAAATGTACTGCATTATTATGTCTCCTGCCACTTGCCAGGTATGTTCTGTCATTCACTTCTTACAAGGAGGAGGAATCAGTGCAGCCAAGATTCGCTGTTGATTATGTTGTCTTTGTGGATTTACAAGTGAAGGTGTAATGAAGGAGTCATACAGAAAATTCAAGGCTAGATGTGCAAATGAGCACAGTGAAAGTAGTTGAGGAAGACATTCGTGTGAGACATTGGCTCATAATTTCTAAACTTTCTTTAATGCTGTCACAGACTGGTTAAGTTAGTGTAATTTTTGTCCACAGTGGATACCCAAATATATAACCGATGTTTGCAAAACTGAAAGATTGGACTCAGCTTTTATATTCCTTCAGTACTACCATGAAGAGGATGAGGATTTTCTGAACAGAATTGTGACTGGGGAAGAGACATTTATTCTTCATCCATCCAAGGATCATCTCTCAATGATATAGTAATTGTCATAGTAATACAAAGCAAGTCAGTAGCTCAAAATATACAACATATGGAATACATGACAAGCTTTATGAGGATAGGACAAGTGGTCAGTCATGACTTTGACTAAGGAACCATCCCGGCATTTGCCTAAGTGATTTAGCAAAACCTTGGAACACCAAAATACGGAAGGCCGAACAGAGTAACTCCATCCTCCCAAATATGAGGTCAGTGTTTTAACAGCTGCATTGCATCATTCAGTTGGTCCCTAATAGTGTTCCTTGATTTACACACAATTTGTTTCAGGTAACATTTAATGTAGAACATAGTTTCCTTTTTCATCACCGCTCACAATAACGACACCTGCTGATGGGACTGTAAAGGCACTACTGTACCTGACTCCATGTCTGCACACATTCAATTATGCTCTTCAGTCCACTTGAAAAGCTGAGTCAGGAACCTCCCATGATGAGTGAAATGTTGAACTCGGGAGAATAAGACATTTAAGACACTCTGTCATGCACTTCACATCTTGTCACATGATTTCCTTACAGAAAGCAATAAACCATATTGAAATGTGACAGGATGTTGTAGTTATCCACTTTTGTTACTGTCCGCTAGTGAGTCCTCAAAGTAATCTTTAATTGTGCAGTATGTGGTATTTCTGAAGAATGTTTTAGGTGACATTTTAAATATGTATTTTAGTAATCTTTTCAGTTCCTTGAGCAGTTTACTAGCCAGTGTAATTACCAGATAGAAAATGCTGTTTTGAGTTTGTTTGCTTGTTTTTCCTAGATAAATGTTAGTCCAAACTGGTTCTTGTTCCGTAATTATGTATAGGACTGTTAGTGAAATATTTATTAATGTTTTCCCTGGTATGCACTGCAGACTGGTAAATGTATTCACTTGGTGCATCAAGGGTGCCCAAATTTTGTAAATAGCTCTTTACACTGATACTTAGAGTACTACCTCTAGTTCTTACTCTAGTTGTTATTCTTAAGGCCTTTATCATACGTGGATGCTGTATGTGAACTCCGAAACTAACAAACAGTCCAAACAGTGGATACACTGTTTGTTCCTAATTAGACCAAACAATTCAAGCAAAATGATGGCTTTGGTTTTTCTGGGATTGCAAAAGAATTTGGCAATAGATTTAATGAGGATATCTTGTGAGAATACTGTGACATCACAAGTTTATTGCGAGACTCTTACAAAACTCTGATGGTCAGTCTGAAACAAGTGGTGCAAGATGGTTACCAAAGCAATCATTCTCCTTTATGACAGTGTGAGCTATGCTGCATATTGAATGGCGGAAAAACTGAGAATTTTTGGATGGAAGATTTTTCAACTTCCTCCATATAATCCAGTCTTTGCATCAAGTGACTTTCATATCTTCCCCAAGATGAAGGCCTGGCTAGCTATTCAGCACTTCATGACTGACAATGAGCACAAGGATGCTGTAAGTAACTGTTGAGAGCACCAGGCAGTACCATTCTTTGAAGAAGGGATAAAAACAGTTGGTGCCATAGTATGCAAATGTTTGAATTTGGGTGGCAACTAGTGAAGAAGTAACTTCGACATGTAAGTACAGATCTTATGTTAAACAAAGTATCTATTTTTTTAACAGTCAATTGAAAGTTAATTTATGAATGGCACTCATATTACACCCTTGAAAACTGTGGAACCTGTGCAGCAGTAATGAATACAAAATGACAGGCTACTTTAAACCAAGTAATGACAGTCAGTGTGGCAATTGTTGTCATTCAGATCACTTGTTTCAGCTTTGTATCCCCTCCCAATTGAAATATTAGAAAATTTGGAGCACAGTGGTGTGAAACACACAAAGAAAGTAATGAAAGCATGAGAGAATAAATATGTCATGAAAGATAACATTAAATCTAATTATCTCCTTATAACAGCAATTTTAGTAAACACACAACAACTAAAGTGGAATGCATTTGTTGATGGTAAAACCTTTTGTACTGAAACTTTAGTTGTTTTAATAAGACATTTTTTTACTTCACAACATTTACTATGTGATACTGAACACTCATCCCAGTACCACTACTCACCCTCAAATATGTTATTAAGATATTGATGTACAATCAGAGTTACTACATTCATGAGCATTTGGCATCCTGTCTGTACAGGGTGAAATCACAACCTCCTAACAGTCACGGAGTTATTTTATTTAAGCCGTAATAAATGCATAAGCTTCTGTCAATGAAGTCAGGTTTCAGTAAAATTTTGTGAGGAGATCGTAGTGTACAACACTGTGTAGGGGCATCCATTGGCCATCACATAGTTGTCAAGTGATGTCCATAATAGAGTTGAAGCAGGAGTGTTTGTGATTTTTTTCCAGTTTAAAACTAAATTTTATTGTGACTTTGAGCAAGTGCTTGTAATACTTGGAGACATTTCTCCACCCACTTTCATGACCATAGTCTTGTAATGGGTGCTTGTGCAGTTGTGAAGGATATTCCCCTGAGAATGAAGATCAGTGTAGGTGTTCAGAAACAGAGCCTACTGATATTTTTTGTAATTTGTTTTTGCCATACACATTCTCAAAACAAATCCTGACCTAATCATAGTACCTGCAGACAAAGGTTCCACCACCACAATTGGTATGAATTGCAATGACAACCTGGCAGAAAGCCTCCACCAATTGCCTGACTCCTCCACCTATAAACTTCGCAAGAGTTATCCCATTCCAGAAGTCCAACACCAACTCCAATCCCTGCTTAAAGCCTTAGGCCCTTGCCAAAACGTCTCCCCTGAATCCACCCCCCCCCCCCCCCAAAAAAAAAAATCCCAATGGCACTCTGCATACCCACCTTCTACATGCTCTCCAAAATCCACAAACCCAACAATCCTGGACAGCCCATTGTGGCTGGTTATTGTGCCCCCACTGAAAGAATTTCAGAACTCACTGACGAACACCTCCAACCCATTGCCTGTAATCTAGCCTCCCACGTTAAAGACACCAACTACTTCCTTCAGTAATTCTCCACCATCACCACCCCTTTACCTCTTGGATCCCTACTCATCAATGTTGACACTGCCTCCCGATTCACCAACATCCTTCATGCCCATGGTCTTACCGCTATTGAATTCTACCATTCCCAACATCCATCAGACTCCAAACACACTATGTCATTCCTCATATGCCTTACTAACTTTATCCTAACCCACATCTACTTCTCATTTGAAGGGAAGGTATACAACCAAATCTGCATCACAGCCAATGGCACCCGCATGGCACCCTCCTATGCCAATCTTTTTTGGGCCATCTAGAGGAGACCTTCCTAGTCTCCCAAAACACCAAACCCCTAGTCTGGTTCAGGTTCATTGATGATATATCTTCATGATCTGGACCCAAGTCTAAGACGCACTATCTTTATTCCTTCACAACCTCAACACCTTCTCTCCCATTTGCTTCATGCGGTCCTCCTCAAACCAGCACACCACCCTAGATGTTGACCTCCTCCTCTCTTATGGCTCCATTCATACCTGTATTAAACTCATCAACCACCAACAGTACCTGCATTTTGACTGCTGTCATCTCTTCCTCACTTAAAAATCCCTTCCATATAGCCTGGCTACCTGGGGAAGGCATATGTTTAGTGACAAAAACTCCCTTACTCAGTGTGTTGTGGGTCTCACCAAGGCCTTCGCAGATGAGCACTATCCGCCAGACCTAGTCCACAAACAGATGTCCCATGCCATTTACCCCCACAAACCTAATCCTCCCACCACTCCTGAAAACCAGCCACAAAGGAGTGTCACCCAGTAATATCCCTGACTGGAACAACTGAACACCGTTCGTCGTGGCTTTGATTACCTATCACTGTGCCATAAAATGATGAACGTCCTTCCCGAGATGCTTCCTACCTCTCCTAAAGTGGTGTTCTGTCATTCACCCAACCTTCACAACATCGTAGTCCATCCCAATGCCACTCCCTGTCCCAACCCCTTGCTGCAAGGATCATATCCCTGTGGAAGACCCAGGTGCAAAACATGCCTAGTCCACCCACCCAGCACTTTCCATTCCAGTCCAGTCAGACATTTATCCTAACCCATCAGGGGCTGGATCACCTGTGAAAGCAGCCACGCCATTCACCAGCTCTGCTGCAATCATTGCACAGCTTTTAATATTGGTATGACTACCAACCAGCTGTCCAACAGGATGAACGGCCACCACCAAAGTGTGGCCAAGAACAAATTTAACCACCCTGTGCCACAACATGCAGCTGAACGTAACACACTTGATTTCAATGGCTGCTTCACTACCTGAGCCATCTGGATCCTTCTCTCCACCACCAGCGTTTCTGAACTGCGCAGATGAGAGTTATCCTTATAACACATTTTCTGCCCCCATAATTATCCTGGCCTCAATGTGCGGTAACATACTGTCTCCACATCCTCCACCCAACAGTTTCCACCCCCCGTGTCCTATCATCTCCTCCCCATTCTCGTCTCTCACCCTGTTTATTTGCAGCCCTTTGCCAATGAATCCGCCCATATTTTTCCCGCTCCTCTCCTGTTTTCTTCCTCTTCTCCAAACCTCACAGCCCCAAAACCTCCTGACACTGCACCTGTTGGCAATCTAGTCTCTGCACACTCCTCCAGATAGCATTCGTCTCTCTCCCCACCCATACACTACTATCCCTTCCCCACACCCTCCGGATTGCTGCTTGCATCCCACGTGATGTCATATTCTGGCCTACGATGCTGGAGTGGGCGGTTGTGTGTGCAAGTGCGCACTTGTGTGTGTGTGTGTGTGTGTGTGTGTGTGTGTGTGTGTGTGTGTGTGTGTGTGTGTGCGCGCGTGTGAAAAGCTGTGTGTGAGTGTCTTTTAATTGTTCCTATCTGCAACTTGATGTGTCTGCTTTACAGTAAGTAGCAATCTATCTTTTTGTACATAGTTTTTATTTATTTATTTATTTATTTACCTACTAGGGATGTAAGGAGTCCACTGATTGGATACACAGCCCTGTATTAAAAGCTTACATGAGAGTTTTCACATATGAAATGCTTGCCTTTAGTGGACAATGTATCTCCTAATCCAAGATTAAAACAGCGACATTTGCATTTTCACCAAAAGATGCTTGAATGATCTGTTTCCTGCAATTGAAAAATGATATCCAACATTAACTGATAGTGAAATGTGCTTTAAGAGATTTGTCCATGCTCTGTCCTTTACATCTGTCATGTTTCTGATATTGCCTGCTTTCTCTATTTTGGTTTGAAAGGGTAAATGTTAACTTTGAAAGCAGCTTAATTAATTTAATATTTAAATTACTGCTGAATCTTCTGTGATCCTCTCCTCTAATACGATATTTTCCTTCATCTTTGTCCAGTCATCTAACTTCTGAATTCCTTTGATGTTTACTGTCGTGCCTGCGTCATAACAATACTGGAACTTACACTAAAATTGGTGGCACTGGTATCTTGTTTGTGGTTTCATTTTCAGAGGCACCATAGTTTTCCAGAAGTCAACAACAAATCAACTAATTCCAGTCATGTTCCCTTCTGCCGATTGCTCCTTATGTTCCAATTTTTTATTGCTTAATAGATTCATAATTACATCATTAAGCAATGAAAAAACATCCAGAAATTTACAGTTGATCTTGTAACCAAATATTATACGGTTATTTTTCTGTGTTATGAGCATTGTATCCTCATTTAAAGAGCTGCCATTCATTAGATGAACTGGACATTCTTGTCTTTAACTTAAGATCATACTTGATTGCCTTATCCAAATAGTTTTTTTGTGTTAAAATATAAGAATTTTCTATAAGATTGATCTACATTTATTCCTCCTGTAAAATATTTATGTCTATTTCAGTGTGCATTGCCCTTTTAATTCACAGTAACAACTAGTTGCTTCTGCTTTTAGATGACATGCAGTACCCAAGGGCATCATTTGAAAGTCTACATGGAATTGACATATCTGCTCCATTACAATCATGTACATCATCAGAAATATGGAGCTTCATCCGATCGTTGTACATACCATACTGTGGACTTTATGACAGAGGGTAATTATTTCATAGTTTTTCCTTATTGTTATTACATGAGCGTAGCTGCAACAGTACTGTAATAGTTTACAGCTTTCAAAGATAGTTAGACTGCATGTATTTTCTGAAAATGGTTTTGTTATGGGCTGTAGGAATAGCAAAAATATTCAAACAAGTTTTAGTGTGTCCATAAACAGTTTTTAAGCACCATGCATAAGACACATCTGCATTATCAGCAAAATTATGTTATTGTAATGGAGAATAACATGATTTTTTTTGCTGCCAGGTTAGAGCTTACTTGATTACCAATGAAACAGATGTAGTTCACATATACCACTGCAGAATTGTGATAATGATATATAGAGCTTTTTATCCCATGCTATAATGTAGTGTTGTTGGTATTAGTATGTAAGGAACATGAAGCTTTGTAAAACATTTAAATATGTACTCAGTGTTTGTATCAGCTTAGCTGTAAATGTGATAACAAATTTATCATGGAACTGACTGTACATTTGTCATTCTGTGCTGCTTTATTCACATATCCTGTGGCAGGTATCCCACCGTTAGAAGCATGATGGAAGAAGTTCATCTTACATCCCAGGAACCTGAAAGAAGTCATAATGACGGCAAGAATATTCATCAGTACAAACCTACGAAAACATCTTTGGAACCATGAGCTCCACAAAAATGAACAGTTAGCACTTTAGAAATTGAGCATTAGACTTATGTAACAAAAATTGTATATATTTCTTCCATACCATTTATTGTTTGATGTATTGACTATTGTTTCTAAATAATAAATAGATTTTACATAAGCTGTCCATTAATAAGGAAAATCTTATCTTTTCTGGACATAATGCTGACAAAAAATGGGACAGTAATATATTTCTGTTACTCAATATGAAAAAAAAGTCAGCCAAATTTTATACGTGGGCAGAAATGTTAGTAGCAGCTGTCGTGGTGTGTAATGTTAGTATTTTTAATTTGTTGCTTCATGTGTATTTTGTACAGGATTATGTCAGATTTGGATGGACTCAATGAACAATTGTTTTCTATTTCAGTAGATGATATACCACAGCTATTAACTCTCTGAGGAGCATCTTGGAAATTCTAACTTAAGTGAAGTACAAATCGACTGCATAAAATGTGGTTCTAATGATAGTTTTCTCTGACAATTTTTGATTGTAACTGATGTAAATACAACCAAAGAACAAAGATATTTTAACAAAGATAAATACATGTACTTTTTCTTCTGCAGCAAAAATTCTCAAACTGGCACTGTTCCATGGGACTGTTAATGTGTGTTTTCAGAATAAGTGGACATGAACTTTTCAGTGAGAGAAAATAATGAAAAACAGTTTGAATTCCAATGATGCAGGATGATTTAAGAATAGACCAGATGGAAGATAATTTTCTTCTGATACACTAGTAAATTAAGGGTGTCACATGAGAACTATTTTCTGTTCCTTATAGATTAAATCGAAGGTACTTATTTTACTGTAGTGAAGGTGTTGTTGATACTGTGATGCCAAATCCTGACCTCTGCATTCTAAAGTAAAATTATTCATGTTATTTTAAAATTATTCATCATTTTTACCTATTGTGGCATTCAAATAACTAGAAAGTTTAGAATACAAACTTATTATACATGTTCAAATGACTTAAGATGCATTATCTGTGTATCTTTGTAAGTTCTGTAATACATTTTTGCATATTACTCCATTCTTTTTTGTACTATTATTTGAAACCTCCTGTCTTGGTTGTAACTTTAGTGTGATCTACTTAGTTATCTTAGCAGTTAAATGTATGGTTGGGGAGTTCGAGGAGTCTGGTCAACACTAGTTGAGTTCAGGTCAAGTAGCCCAGACTTCCAAAGTTTGTGAACTGACAGCATAAAGTCTGTAAATGAGGCCAAGATTATGTTATGACAATTTATTTGTAAAGGACCATCTTGATCAAATAAATTGTACAATTCACAGTTACCTGTTCAGCCATAATCATCTTCAGATCTGTTACAAAGAAAAACAGTTTTGTAACCAAGCAAGTTCAATTAGCTGGAGTGAAATTTATAACAGGTGTAGTGACACACAAGAAAAGTAAGCATTCCACTCATACAAACCATAAAAATATTTTAATGTAGGTATCAACATCAAAATCCATGTATCTTGGTACATAGTAAGTCTGCCGATGGCCTAGATGCGCCCATTATTTATACTAATAACTGAGGCCAGTAGAGCACACTGTTGCTAGGATACATGAATAACGAGTATTGTATATTCAATAGTTAAAATGCAGTACATGTAATCATTAATTAAAAGTACTTCATATGGCAAAAATACAGGGAGCAAAAGGCTATTTACAATTTGAACAGAAACCAGATGGCAGTTATAAAGAGTCGAGGGACATGAAAGGGAAGCAGTGGTTGGGAAGGGAGTGAGACAGGGTTGTAGCCTATCCCCGATGTTATTCAATCTGTATGTTGAGCAAGTAGTAAAGGAAACAAAAGAAAAATTCGGAGTAGGTATTAAAATCCATGGAGAAGAAATACAACTTTGAGGTTTGCCAATGACATTGTAATTCTGTCAGAGACACCAGAGGACTTGGAAGAGCAGTTCAACGGAATGGATAGTGTCTTGAAAGGAGGGTATAAGATGAGCATCAACAAAAGCAAAACGAGGATAATGGAATGTAGTCGAATTAAATCGGGTGATGCTGAGAGAATTAGATTAGGAAATGAGACACTTAAAGTAGTAAATGAGTTTTGCTATTTGTGGAGCAAAATAACTGATGATGGTCGAAGTACAGATGATATAAAACGTAGACTGGCAATGGCAAGGAAAGCATTTCTGAAGAAGAGAAATTTGTTAACGTCGAGTATAGATTTAAGTGTCAAGAAGTCATTTCTGAAAATATTTGTTGGAGTGTAGCCGTGTATGGAAGTGAAACGTGGACGATAAATAGTTTCGACAAGAAGAGAATAGAAGCTTTTGAAATGCGGTGCTACAGAAGAATGCTGAAGATTAGATGAGTAGATCACATAACTAATGACGAGGTATTGAATAGAATTGGGGAGAAGAGGAGTTTGTGGCACAACTTGACTAGAAGAAGGGATCGGTTGGTAGGACATGTTCTGAGGCATCAAGGGATCACCAATTTGGTACTGGAGGGCAGCGTGGAGGGTAAAAATCGTAGAGGGAGACCAAGAGATGAATACACTAAGCAGATCCAGAAGGATGTAGGCTGCAGTAGGTACTGGGAGATGAAGAAGCTTGCACAGGATAGAGTAGCATGAAGAGATGCATCAAACTAGTCTCACGACTGAAGACCACAAAAACAACATGGCAAAAGAACTTCTGACAATGAAACTTGAACTGTCATATGATATGTGGAATTAAATCCATACGTAAAATCCATGTAAAGCATGTAAACAGAAATAACAGAAAGTTCCCACCTGACAAAGTAAGTAACACATAATTGTGTAAAACAGCAAAAAGTTTAAAAGTAATATTACATCTAGAAATTGAACTGTTTCAGCATGACAAAACAATAAAACATAACAGTAAGTGTAAGATAATTAAGAAGACAATGACTATTTATTAAAACCTCTATAGTTGATGACACATTTGAGTGGAATCCCATTGGTGCCGCGTCATGGTTTTCCTGTAAGAAGTTTTTCTTTTCCTGTGGTGGAGCTTGCAGAAGAAGGCACAGTCTCCTTGCCACTGATAGCTGGTTCACATAACCGCACATCAGGCTACTGCAGCACTTAATTCTGCTCAAACTGGCTAAGTTTCTGAATACATCAAAGAAGTATTCAACTTGAATTCATTCTGTTCAGTCAGCAGTAATCCTGGTTGCCATTTTCTGTGTATGTAAACTTCCGTGTCTTCGAGTTGGTTCAAAAGTGTCCTTTGGTGCCTTATGCTACAGTTACATATTATCCTCTACACTTCCTTCCACATGTTTTCATTTATCAAGATGTGTACCGAATGCACTCTTATTTTGACTGCATGTGTGTTCTCTAAGACAAGTCTTGAAATTCCTTCCCGTCTGACAAATATAAAACTTATCACAGTCTTCGCCGCGGATCCTACTGGCACCAGCAGGGTGTATACGACCCGGGAGATCCGGGAAAAGCCGGGAATTTTTTCATCCGGGTGAAAACTGGGAAAAGTCCGGGAATTTTTTAGAATTTCGGGAATTTTTCATTGTTTTAGTTTACAGTTAATTTTTTGTAAGTTTGACTGGTAAGAACCGATACTCTAACAAAAGATATTACTGTATCCCACTATTGCAGAATAATACTGCACCAATAAAACATGAACTAGGGAAAAAACCTAAAATAAAACTTAAATTGCAAAGGAAATGTGCCATACGCAACAACAAAACGCAGTACTCATACAAGCATCTGCCAATAGAAAAATGTGTCAAAGGCTTTAGGGAGACTATGCAATGCTTCATAACAACAAATTGCCTCCGATGAGCGTGACGTCACAACTGTTTACATTTAGATTCATTTTAGCTGATACGAGTGAGCTCATGCACATGCGCAGTTGAGTCGCGGATGAGTAGTACGTTCTCCCACTTCTGGCTACAGAAACGTGATTGTTGGCTGTGTAAGCAGTCGCAGCATCAGCTAGATGCAACTGGGAAAAATTTTACTCTCGCGCCCAACCTACCAGATTCACGTATGCGCGTCAGGCCCGGATATATGGGAGGGGGGGGGGGGGGCAAGGCAATTCATATTCTTGAGGTAAAAGACCTCGTTTCACAAAGCGCCTAGCATCCAGCGCACGTTGGTCTATTGATTACTCATATGATTTTGAAACGCATCCCTGTTAGTTTTTGAACACATTCTAAGCCGATTTCTGAATGAATCATAAGTTGGTTTTTGAATGCGTGCATAATGTACATGATGTGTATGTCAGGGGAATCCTCGTCGTATCTTGAAATAAACTTTCCTGCAGGCAAAAGGGGATGGGGCTATACAAGCTGAGCGGAGTAAAGCCGAACGGGTGAATGCCAATCGCTGTCTGATTATGTGGTTGATTGTGTTTGCGAATGACCAGCGTTGTTATAATTACAAGCGAAATCCATAGATTCAGACTACCAGAGTGGAAATGAATGACTAACAGGAATAACAGGTAAGAAAGATTGCGTATTATATCCTCGGTGTATCCAAGGAAATGAAACTTTGACAGAAAATTTTTGGTCAGATCACTACACTAATAAGGGTCAGTTGCACAGTTCCTGGTTAGCAGTTCTATTCTGGAAGTAGCGCGGAAGACGCGCTGTACATACATATCAAAATGCCTAACCGGAGAATAATCGCGCTATAACTAAACTGGTGATTCTGGTAGGGTTAGTGAAATTAACCGGCGAATAAGTTTTGACAGTGGCAGGAATAGTTCCGGAATTAGTGATGATAAGATTGTTTGTTAGAATGAGGAATGAGAAGAAACAGGGGCATCACACAAATTATGGAAGAATATGACAATTTCAAATTTATATAAAAATTTTGTACTACTATGTTTCGATCTCATGCTTGAGAAACTGGAGCGTATGAATGAAATGTGAAACTAACATAAAGCTTTTTGCTTGTAGTAGGCCTAATAGGCATTTGATATTGGTACTTCGTGAATTATATTCTGTCGTGTTATAAAAATGACCATTTATGCCAAAACAGGCTGGTTTATTTGATGTGTGTGACAACTGCTGCAATATTAGAAAGCCTATTTTGTTTTATTTAGCAGACAGTGACAAAATACACGTAATCAGTTCGAGAAACCACACTGTTCTTGGGTACTATATATACTAACAGCTTTTGCAGTATTAGACAACCACATTTCGACTTTTCATGTAGCAAAACGTTTGACAAACTTTGTTGAGGTAATATATTCTTTTGCGGAAAGGAAAGCACGCCATATAAAGCCATAGCAAGGTTAGAGAGAAAAAAATGCTAGGAGTTAAGGATTGAAGAAAAGTTCACTGCCTTGCTTGTCTCTTGTCTTTACTGGTTTTATGTATCCTATATTTAGTTTATGTCAAGCGAAAGAGAAAGTTATTGCCTAATAGTCAATAAAGAGCGCAAATTTTCTGAGTTCTTGTTCTCCCATTACAAATAATTGCATCATCTATTAATTGCGAGATTTTTTATGATTTTTATTAAAAAAAGAAAAAAATAGAAAGAAAGAGGTGCAGGGTGTCAAACTGGCCGACTGGGAGCAGAAGAGGTATCACTGGACATTTTAATTTCCACTGTCCTCAATATGGTTTGATGGCATCCATTACAAAATATACGCGTTTCAATTCCACAGAGTGATATACAGTGACGTGCGATAGAAGAATGCTGTGTGAAGAGGCGTGGCACTGCACTTTGGCACACTTAAGACCAAATAACATGCCTTACATTTCATCGAGCACATATGTTTTATGTATCAGACTCTTCAGAAAGATGTGCACTACAAATGAACATATTTTTGAAAATTCGATTTTTTTTAAATTTTTGACATATCTCAAACGCTCTATGTAGGAGGGCGGTAGGGGGAGGGGAGCGCCACTATCTCATACTGCCCAGGTGTGGAAATAATGTAGATCTGGAGCTGATGTGCAGAGCAGTCTGAATTATAGTGGGGAAGTGTGTAGTCTCCACATGACTTGTGTTTACATTTAGTGATTTTGCTGTTTCCTCTTCGTTTACTGCTCTGTCGTCAAATGAAAACAAATCGAATTTCTGTGGCTATCGAGTGAATTAAAGTACATTCACATAATTATGGAAGGCTAAAATATGTTATTAGTTTCAGATTTATTTCCACCTTTCTGACAGTCAAGCATTAATCGCCTTGCAGAACAATGAAGTTATTTTTGTCCGTTTGGTAAAGTAATTTGGCTTTTACTAATCTTTTCCCCTAAGGCAGTCAATGTATTTTAAACGAAGTGTTTAATTCCAAACTATTGGCTAGTTTCAAATGTTCACTGCATTTCAAGTGCACATTTTCATCTTCTAGCATCATTATGCCATAATAAAGAACCAAACATGAGACAATACAGTACTGGTATTCCAAGAAAATTTACATCCTGAAAACCACACTGAAAAGCTTAAAATCAGGTTGAGGCCTACTTCATTGAGAATCTGGACATATGAATGAGCACTTAAAATGGTGCAAATGGCTCTGAGCACTATGGGACTTAACTTCTGTGGTCATCAGTCCCCTAGAACTTAGAACTACTTAAACCTAGCTAACCTAAGGACATCACACACATCCATGCCCGAGGCAGGATTCGAACCTGCGACCTTAGCAGTCGTGCGGTTCCGGACTGAGCGCCTTAACCGCGAGACCACCGCGGCCGGCTGCACTTAAAGTATGCAATTTAAATGTGCACATTTTAGTATGGTTCACGAAATTCCGATGCTTTTTGGGGTATCCTCTGATGTCTTGTTTCTTTTATGACCTAATGTAAGATCTTTTAATGTTTTACACATACGAACATACAGGCTTTCTGCGCCATCATAGCTGCGCAAGTGCGGTGCCACCTGTTATCTGTCGCTCTCCGGCAACTGCTGGAACGAGCCTGTTTCTAATATGGCACGGGAAAATATTGCGAATGGATGTCTGAAAAGCGTTACTTTAACACGAGGACTGCCGAGTGGTCAATTTGACCACTTTTTATATTTTAACATGTTGTTATTCGGTCAATTTCTAATCTGTGCTGTTGTAAGTTAATGACTTTTCCTAAATGTTTATGTAGAACATATAAGTAGTCCAATATTTATTTTATCTCCATTAGTTTTTTTTTGAATGACCACTTATTCTTAAAACCGCTGAGTGGTCACTGACCACTTTACATGTATAATTGAAAACAGATTAGTTGAAGATTGTTGTGCATCAGTCACCGGATTTATTCTTAGCACTCGTCAACAATGTACTAAATATGTTGGTTACTGAAGTTTATTTGCATTGTTTGAATTTAAAAGCTCAACAATGCAATATGTCATTTATTGTTTGCTATTGGGTTTCGCATAAACAAGACTGATTAGTTGAGTACTGGTCTCAGAGCAGTAGACATGGCTCAGATGTCACAGCGATACAAACCATGGCCACGGCCACTTTCAGATGAAGAAATTGTCACACTTTTGTATGAATCGGATGCTGAAAATGATCCTGAAATTGAGGACCTTGTGAAAGATTTTACAGATGAAGATTACCAACCTGTCGCTAATGTGGAGAGTGACAGCTCCAAGACTGAAGATGAAGGTAATTTACATTCATTTTTATTATTATTATTTCTTCTTTACTTTCTCAGACGTTAAGTCTGGTTAAAAGTGGAAAGTGACGCGGACCTTGATCAAGCGTCACTTCCTTTAACTGTATGGTATGTGTTATATTGCATTTAGGAACTTTCGGGTAATTGAACACGTATCAATAATTACGGATTTCTGTAGTTGTATATATACGTTTGGATGTAGCTGTATTGCATTGATGTACTGGTGGATATTGTGTGGTATGACTCCTGTAGTTGATAGTATAATTGGTATAACGTCACATGTCCTTGACTTCCTCAGCCAGTTGGATGTATTTTTCAATTTTTTCTTCTGTTTTCTTCTGTATATTTGTTGTATTGGGTATGGATATTTTGATTAGTTGTGTTAATTTCTTCTTTTTATTGGTGAGTATGATGTCAGGTTTGTTATGCGGTGTTGTTTTATCTGTTATAATGGTTCTGTTCCAGTATAATTTGTATTCATCATTCTCCAGTACATTTTGTGGTGCATACTTGTATGTGGGAACGTGTTGTTTTATTAGTTTATGTTTTATGGCAAGTTGTTGATGTATTATTTTTGCTACATTGTCATGTCTTCTGGGGTATTCTGTATTTGCTAGTATTGTACATCCACTTGTGATGTGATCTACTGTTTCTATTTGTTGTTTGCAAAGTCTGCATTTATCTGTTGTGGTATTGGGATCTTTAATAATATGCTTGCTGTAATATCTGGTGTTTATTGTTTGATCCTGTATTGCAATCATGAATCCTTCCGTCTCACTGTATATATTGCCTTTTCTTGGCCATGTGTTGGATGCGTCTTTGATCGATGTGTGGCTGTGTTAGATGATACGGGTGCTTACCATGTAGTGTTTTCTTTTTCCAATTTACTTTCTTCGTATCTGTTGATGTTATGTGATCTAAAGGGTTGTAGAAGTGGTTATGAAATTGCAGTGGTGTAGCCGATGTATTTATATGAGTGATTGCTTTGTGTATTTTGCTAGTTTCTGCTCGTTCTAGAAAGAATTTTCTTAAATTGTCTACCTGTCCATAATGTAGGTTTTTTATGTCGATGAATCCCCTTCCTCCTTCCTTTCTGCTTAATGTGAATCTTTCTGTTGCTGAATGTATGTGATGTATTCTATATTTGTGGCATTGTGAGCGTGTAAGTGTATTGAGTGCTTCTAGGTCTGTGTTCCTCCATTTCACTACTCCAAATGAGTAGGTCAATATTGGTATAGCATAAGTATTTATAGCTTTTGTCTTGTTTCTTGCTGTCAATTCTGTTTTCAGTATTTTTGTTAGTCTTTGTCTATATTTTTCTTTTAGTTCTTCTTTAATATTTGTATTATCTATTCCTATTTTTTGTCTTTATCCTAGATATTTATAGGCATCTGTTTTTTTCCATCGCTTCTATGGAGTCACTGTGGTTATTCAATATGTGATCTTGTTTAGTGTGCTTTCCCTTGACTATGCTATTTTTCTTACATTTGTCTGTTCCAAAAGCCATATTTATATCATTGCTGAATACTTCTGTTATCTTTAGTAATTGGATGAGTTGTTGATTGGCTGCTGCCAGTAGTTTTAGATCATCCATGTATAGCAAATGTGTGATTTTGTGTGGGTATGTTCCAGTAATATTATATCCATAATTTGTATTATTTAGCATGTTGGATAGTGGGTTCAGAGCAAGACAGAACCAGAAAGGACTTAATGAGTCTCCTTGGTATATTCCACGCTTAATCTGTATTGGCTGTGATGTGATATTATCTGAATTTGTTTGGATATTAAGTGTGGTTTTCCAGTTTTTCGTTACTATGTTTAGGAACTGTATCAATTTAGGATCTACTTTGTATATTTCCAATATCTGTAGTAACCATGAGTGGGGTACACTATCAAAAGCTTTTTGGTAATCAATGTATGTGTAGTGTAGCGACCTTTGTTTAATTTTAGCTTGATATGTCACCTTTGCATCTATTATCAGTTGCTCTTTACATCCTCGTGCTCCTTTGCAGCAGCCTTTTTGTTCTTCATTTATAATTTTGTTCTGTGTTGTATGTGTCATTAATTTCTGTGTAATGACTGAAGTTAATATTTTGTAGATTGTTGGTAGGCATGTTATGGGGCGATATTTAGCTGGGTTTGCTGTGTCTCCTTGATCTTTAGGTTTCAGATAAGTTATTCCATGTGTAAGTGTATCAGGGAATGTGTATGGGTCTGCAATGTAACTGTTAAATAATTTAGTTAGATGTGAATGTGTTGACGTGAACTTCTTTAGCCAGAAATTTGCTATTTTATCATTTCCAGGGGCTTTCCAATAGTGCGTAGAAGTAATTGCTCGGGTGACTTCATGTTGCAAAATTATCACTTCAGGCATTTGTGGTATCATCTTGTATGAGTCTGTTTCTGTTTGTATCCACCGTGCATGCCTGTTATGTTGTACCGGGTTTGACCATATGTTGCTCCAGAAGTGTTCCATGTCTGTTATGTTTGGTGGATTGTCTATTTTAATGTGTGTGTTATCTATTGTTTGGTAAAATCTCTTTTGGTTTGTGTTGAATGTTTGGTTTTGTTTCCTTCTATTTTCACTTTTTTTGTACCTTCTAAGTCGTTTGGCCAATGCTTGTAATTTCTGCTTCTTTTCATCTAATTGCTCTATTGCTTCTTGTTGTGAGATTTTACCTAACCTTTTTCGTTTTTTGTCTGATATTTCATTTCTTATAAATTGTGTTAGCTGTCCCATGTCTTTTCTCAGTTTTTCTATTCTGATCTGTAGCCTGTGTTGCCATGCTGGTTTTGTGGGTTTCTTCTGTGTGTTGGTTGGTTCTGATCTCTGCCTAGTGTGTATATTTAGTGTAGTGAGTGCTCCTACATAAACCAGTAGTTGTAACTCTTCCATAGTTGTATTTTCATTTGTTTTGTTGTGTATGATTGTGTTGATAGTTGTTATTGTTGTTTCGACTTGTGGGTTATTTGGTGGTCTATGCAAGATTGGTCTAATGTCTGTATTTGTGTCTTTGTATTCTATATATGTCAGCTGAAATTTCTTTTCTATATCTAATATGTGTGTCACTTCGTGTTCTATTTGTGCTTGTTCTGGTGGCTGTCTTAACATTTCGTTTTCCTCTGATTGTTTAACTGACGCGTTTTGTTCTTTGTTTGTGTTCTCTGGGATGTTTGAGTCCATTACTGTATTTTCTCCTTCTTCTGATTGTACATAATTTTGTTCCAGTATTTGTTGTACTTGTTGTTTGATGTTTTCTAATTCTGACTGGGGTATCCTGTTATTTTTGATTATTACACGGATCTGATCAGCTAGTCGTTGTTCTGTTAAAAATTTTAATTCCAGGTATCTGGTAATAAATGTTGTGTATACTTGTGATCTGTATCCAGTTGTGTTGGTTCCTAGGTTTGTTGCTTGGTAATAACAGAACATAAGGTGTCGATTAACTTCGTCTGACCATCTCATCCTCTGTCTTTGTTTCCCTTCTAGGGTGGTTGCAGGAAGCATATCCTGCAAAACACCTCTATTTGGATTTAAATCATTTTCCAGTTGGCTAGCAGTGTCGTTACCATTGTGGGCGGGCATAGGGTTCAAGCGTCGTCCCCGACCATGACGGCGCTTGTCCGAGGCTTCTCTAGTTCTGTCCTGAACCAAGTAATCACACTAAAAGGGGGGTTAGCCCTATTAGTGGTTTGTTCTTTTCGTCGCCTTTTACGACTGGCAGAACATACTGGAGGCCTATTCTTTTCCCGGGCCTCCACGGGTATTATTATTATTATTATTATTATTATTATTACTATATGAATAATGATCACTATTATAATAGAGCTGACACTTCTACTGCTACTTCTATTACTGCTATTTTATTGTGTGGTATGTTATCTTTATAATGAGTTGTAGCTTTCTAATTGTCTCTTTCCTCGCGCAGTTGCTGAACCAGGACCAAGCAGTAATATAAACAATGCTAGAGAAGGACCTACCCTGGGTAAAAAAAGAACTGCACCTCCTGTAAGTGGACCAATACAGAATCAACGTAGAAGAGGAGAATGAAGTGAGGGTTCACTCCCAGAACCTGGCTCAAAACTCCTGGGGAAGGATGGGATCATGGAGTGGACTTTAGCAGAATTCGGTGTTACTACTCCAGGTAGGATAGGTCAACAGAATATACTGAAAGAAACATGAGGATCTACTCCACACGCAAAGCGGCACATCTCCAATGGTAATGTTTCGAGTGCCTGGCGCCTTTTAGTTGATCAATCAATTTTGAAACACAAAGAAATGCACAGAAGCAGAGGCACAACAGCTTCTTGGAAATGATTCCTGGAGTTTGCATTTAGAAGAATTAGATGCATTTGTTGCTTTATTATATGTTCGTGGTGCACTAGGTGCCAGATGTATTGAAGTAGATGAGTTGTGGTCGAAAAAGTGGGGAGCCCCATTTTTCACTGACACAAAGAGCAGAAACAAGTTTTGAGAAATTTTGAAATATCTGTGTTTTGATGAAAAAAATACACAGTTCGAACATTTGAAAAGTGATAAAGTTGCACTTATATCAACTACTTGGAACCATTTTATAGAAAACTCTCAGTTGAATTACATACCTGGATCAAATGTCACTGTGGACGAACAACTTTTCCCCAGCAGAACCAGGTGTCCGTATTTGCAATATATGCCGAATAAGCCTGATTAATTCAGAATCAAATTCTGGCTTCTAGTGGATGTAGAAACAAAATATCTTTGTAATGGGTTCCCTTATGTAGGAAAGAATGAACAGAGGGCACCTAATGGGAAACTTCCATAACAAGTAGTAATGAAGTTGGTAGCTCCATATCGCAATAAGGGGCGAAATGTGACTACTGATAATTCTTTCACTACGGTCACACTTGGGGAGAGACTGGAAAAAGAGAAAACTAGTCTTGTCGGCACTATCAACCGTGCAAGAAAAGAAATTCCGAACAGTATAAAAAAATGAAAACTCCTCTTTATATGTCTGTTCTCTTGAAAAGGAAAGGTGGTATTCTGACTGTTTACCAAGGGAAAAAGAACAAAAATGTTCTTCTGTATAGCACCATGCACACAGATGTTAAAATACAAAATAATTCGAAACACCTTCCCGAAACAGTGAGCTTCTACAATAGCACAAAATTTGCTGTAGATATCTTGGACCAGATGACGAGGAAATACTCTGTCCGCTCTGGTACTCGTCGATGGCCTGTACACGTATTTCACAATATCCTTGATTTAGCAGCCATCAACGCATGGATCATTTTCAAGCTAGTGACAGGGATCAAAATAAGTGGGAGGAATTTCATCCTAAATCTAGCAGAATAATTACGTGGAGCCTATATGTAAACCAGAAATCAGGAAAGGATGCCAAGGGATGGAAAAGAAAAGGAAGAAAAGGACAATGGTGATGAAGAAAGAGAAGAAGCAGAAATTCCTGCGAAAGTAAGAAAACTATGCCAAATGAGGAAATGCAGAAACAAGACAAATGAAGTGTGCAGTAAATGCAAGAGATAGGTTTGTGGGCCGTGTACATATAAAGTAATAAAGACAGTAGTTTGTAATGCTTGTGTAAGTAGGATTAGGTACTATACATGGTCATATTTTTTGATTGGTCTTTCTCTTAACATATTCATGGGTACTTAGTTTCTCCAGTAAGATTAATTTCTATTAATTTTAAGACTACTGCAATACAATTAGTATGTTTGCAGATAAATATTGTGAACTATGTTCTTTAATATTAGTAATATTATGTTCCCATTGTCATTGTAAAATACAATGGTACTGTTAATAAATGTAATTAAAGTGGTATATTGTTATCAAGGTCATTAATATTTACGTTAAACAGCACAGCATGTACTTACAAAGAAAGTGGTCACTTTGGCCACATTGGCGGTTCTAAGTATAGTACTAGTTCTGGGGGTTCTAGTGTTAAAAGTAAATTTCCTTTTACGTAAGTCGGACTATGTGCGAGAATGTATGATGAATTTCTTAAATCACAGAGTGACTGACTCTCATTTAAAAATCAACTCTTTGGTGACAAGCCATTTAGAGGAATTTCGAGCCCAGAAGATCAGACGTTGTTATTATGAGAAAATTGATGTAGTACTACAGCATGCCCTCTCTCCTCTCTGGTAACTAACTTATTTGTGGGAAACTTCGAGGACAAGTCACTGCACGTGGCTAAAAGTTTTGCTGGCACATTTGCGTGATAAATCCCAAAGTATAACACGCGCAAAAAAGATCAACATTATATTCACTACTGGCCATTAAAATTGCTACACCACGAAGATGACATGCTACAGACTCAAAATTTAACCGACAGGAAGAAGATGCTGTGATATGCAGATGATTAGCTTTTCATAGCATTCACAAAAGGTTGGTGCCGGTGGCGACACCTACAATGTGCTGACATGAGGAAAGTGTCCATACGATTTCTCATACAAAAACAGCAGTTGACCAGCATTGCCTGGTGAAACGTTGTTGTGATGCCTCATGTCAGGAGGAGAAATGCGTACCATCATGTTTCCGACTTTGATAAAGGTCGGATTGTAGCCTAGCGCGATTGCGGTTTATCGTATCGCGACATTGCTGCTAGCATTGGTGGAGATCCAATGACTGTTAGCAGAATATGGAATGGATGGGTTCAGGAGGATAATACGGAATGCCGTGCTGGGTCCCAACGGCCTCACATAACTAGCAGTCGAGATGACAGGCATCTTATCCGCATGGCTGTAATGGATCGTGCAGCAACGTCTCTATCCCTGAGTCAACAGATGGTGACGTTTGCAAGACAATAACCGTCTGCACGAACAGTTCAATGACGTTTGCAGCAGCATGGACTATCAGCTCGGAAACAGT
The DNA here is from genome assembly GCF_021461385.2 of Schistocerca piceifrons. NCBI lineage: Eukaryota > Metazoa > Arthropoda > Insecta > Orthoptera > Acrididae > Schistocerca > Schistocerca piceifrons. Next base: position 594,915,796 of record NC_060138.1, on the reverse strand, counting down.
GGCTGTGGTTACCCTTGATGCTGCATCACAGACAGGTGTACTCAATGACAAACCTGGGTGCATGAATGGCAAAACGTCATTTTTTCGGATGAATCCAGGTTCTGTTTACAGCATCATGATGGTCGCATCCATATTTGGGGACATCGCGGTGAACGCACATTGGAAGCGTGTATTCGTCATTGCCATACTGGTGTATCACCCGGCATGATGGTATGGGGTGCCACTGGTTACACGTCTCGGTCACCTCTTGTTCGCATTGGCAGCACTTTGAACAGTGGACGTTACATTTCAGGTGTGTTATGACCCGTGGCTCTACCCTTCATTTGATCCCTGTGAAACCCTACATTTCAGCAGGATAATGCACGACCGCATGTTGCAGGTCCTGTAAGGGCCTTTCTGGATACAGAAAATGTTCGACTGCTGCCCTGGCCAGCACCTTCTCCATATCTCTCACCAACTGAAAACGTCTGGTCAATGGTGGCCGAGCAACTGGCTCGTCACAATACGCCAGTCACTACTCTTGAAGAACTGTGGTATCGTGTTGCAGCTGCATGGGCAACTGTACCTGTACACGCCATCCAAGCTCTGTTTGACTGAATGCCCAGGTGTATCAAGGCCATTATTATGGCCAGAGGTGGTTGTTCTGGGTACTGATTTCTCAGGATCAATGTACCCAAATTGCATGAAAATGTAATGACATGTCAGTTCTAGTATAATATATTTGTCCAATGAATACCCGTTTATAATCTTCATTTCTTCTTGGTGTAGCAATTTTAATGGCCAGTAGTGGGTGAAAGCTTAGCTTTTCTTGCAGTATGTGAAAGCTTTGCTTTTGTAATAGCAACACTATGTACATTAATTTATAACATTAACTTTTCCTGTTTGTGTATTCGTGCTACTTATCAGTGATGATAAGTACATCACGTGTCCTATGGTCTGAATATCCGCTTTCATCGCTGGCGAGATCACGTGACATGATCTATGATGCTTACAAAAGCGGATCGCAATCTCTATTTCAATGGTTTGGAAAGTAACATGCAGTGTTTGGTGGAATTAGAATTTATACTTTTGTAATATGAAAATATGCAGCGTACATGTTGCTGCCCATCAAAAATCTTTCCAAAACAAGTTTTTTCCCTGAGTTTCGTTTTCTAAAGTGCTGGGAAATTCTACACCCATGTATAAAAACATAACCATTCAAGGTATTGATAAGTTTTACAATTCTGAAGGAAAATCTACTGTCATTTAACATGGAAAACGTGTGTTTTCACCTGGGAGAAACTTTATTTCTAACCGGGAAATCTGGGAAAAATCCAGGAATTTTTTTTCCTTGTTCATGTTTACACCCTGACGAGATTCTAAATATTTGTTGCTAACTTAGTTGCATAGCCCAGAATCAATTGCACTTTTCACTTGAGATCCAATTTCTACTTTACCTTTTCTGAAAGCTAGTGCAGTTCTGTCAGAAAATGCGTACAACATAGCAACAAACCTCTTGCTTTCTGGATCTGTTGTCTCCTTGTCTTGCATGTTTGATTTTAGTTACAAGATTTGGTTACATCACAGAACTTGCATCTGTTTATGCTGTTTATCCTTAATCATATTTAATTCTTTAACTTTGTTGTTATGGGTGAGTGGTAATTTTAGCATCTTGTTGATCACGCATGTAAAGTATGCCCATTTATGCTGTTTAAGGTGACAGGATTTTGATTTATCGTCAGGTCAGTAACCATTGCCTTCCTAAATATGCTAATCCTATATTTTCCTATCTTTCAATTAACTTAAGAACCAGAAAACTTATAGATCCTTCTTGTTCCAGTTCCACTCAATTTTTTCATGCATCCTACTCATTCTTCCAGCTACCTCAAGTATTTTGTTTTCGTCATCTTTGTACAGTAGTATGATGTCATCTACATTATGTCTGTCAAAGGCAATTTTTTTTTTCATATGGCAGGATTTTGATCAAAAAACTTATTTTCTAGGTCATTAATGAACACTTGAGCTAAAATAATTTGGGACTTAGATTAACTAAAAGAGATGGAAAACATAAGCTTAGCATATTTAGGAAGGCAGCAGCTACTGACACAGTTGGAAATGCGAAATCGTGTCACCCTAAGAAGCATAAATGGGTGTGCTTCAGAGGCATGACCAACAGAAGACTGAAACTAATATTCACCCCTAACAACAAAGAGGAAGAACTGAATGTGATTAAACAAGTAGCCAGGACTGTTGGGCATAAGGGCTGTGATATAATGAACCTTTGTAACAAACTAAAATCAACAATATGTGACAAGAGTGAGGCAGTAGATTGAGAGGGCAAGAAGTTTGTTGATATGTCATATAACGTTAAATTCTCTGATGACACTGCAGAAGCCTAAAGAAAAATGAAAGTAAAAGTTGGATTTCAAATGAAAGGTACAGTTGGTTCTAGGCTATGTCACAAAGTTAACAATAATAGCAGCAAATATTTAGAATCTGGTGTCTACTATATCAACTTCCAAGACTGTGAACAGTTTTGTATCTGTCAGATGAGAAGGAATTTTGATACTAGTTTTAGAGAGCATGAGAGCATACATACATCCAAAATAGAAGTCCACATGGTACACATTTGGATAAAGAAAAGCATTTGGCAGGAAATATTGAGAGGTAATGTGGAAGTGTTGCACAAGGCACCAAAAGGACAGTTATTGAACATACTGGAATGAAATGGCAATCAAGATTCCTGCTGAATGAACTCAGTGAGTTTAACTTGAATGCTTATTTTGATGCTCCACCGCAGGAGAAGAAAATTTTTTTACCGGGAAGCCATGAGGTGGTACCACTGTGATTCCACTGCAAATGTGTCATCACTTATCGAGATTTTGATTAATATCATTGTAATGTTTAACTGTTTTGTCATGCTGAAATAATTTGCTTTATAGATCTGATGTTATTTTTAAACTTTTTATTGTGACTTTTATGCAGTTACGTGTCATTTAATTTGTCAGGTAGCAGCTTTCTATTATTACTCTTTACATGTTTTACATGGATTTTAAGCATGGCTTTAATTTCACTTATTGCATGTCCATTCATGTTTTGTTGTCAGATTTTGTCATATGAAGTAATTTTAATTAAAGACTATGCATACTGGATTGTAACTGTTGAATTTGTGGTACTGGTTATTCATGTACCCTAGCTGTGGTGCCTTCTATTGACCTAAGTTATTTGTACAAATACTGGGTGCTTCCAGACCATCACAAGCACTTCAGTATGTACCTAGGTATACAGATTTTGATGCTGATACCTACGTCAGAATATTTTTATGATATATGTGGCTGGTATGCATGGCTGTTAATCATATTAATATTTTTGTTTCTTTTTTATCATTAGACCTGATAATGATTTTACTTCTTCAAATTGAATTTAGTTGGTTACCTCAATGTTTTTTTTCTGTTTTAACAGATCTGATGGTGACAATGACCTAAACTGGGAATTATGAATGGTACAGTTTATGTGATCAAGACAAACCTTTACAAATAAACTTCCTGAGCTGGTAGGCTGGTGGTGCCACCAGCTTTCTCATACTGTAAGCTCTGAGCCTTCCTAAGTGATCAGTGTTGGGTGTGACTAACATAGTAGGCAACAAAGTGAGTATACTTTCGTATCTGCAAGAACTTCAAAAAGGGATGAACTCTATACAAGACAGAAAAAAACCTCAATCTCAGAGGGGTGTTGGCTTGCTGAGGCACAACAATTAATACTAGGTAACCTCTGCAGCAGCTGTTGAACCCCAGTTTGGTTGACCATTAATTTATGGTGATGCTTGAGTTAACTTATACACTATGTGATCAAAAGTATCAAGACACCTGGCTGAAAATGACTTACAAGTTCGTGGCACCCTCCCTTGGTAATGCTGGAATTCAATATGATGTTGGCCCACCCTTATCCTTGATGACAGCTTCCAATCTCAGAGGCATATGTTCAATTAGGTGTTGGAAGGTTTCTTGGGGAATGGCAGCCCATTCATGGAGTGCTGCACTGAGGAGAGGTATTGCTGTTGGTTGGTGAGGCTGGCACGAAGGTGTTATGTAGGATTCAGGTCGGGACTCTGTGAAGGCCAGTCCATTACAGGGATGTTATTGTCGTGTAGCCATTCCACCACAGGCTGTGTATTATGAACAGGTGCTCAATTGTGTTGAAAGATGCAATCTCCATCCCTGAACTGCTCTTAAACATTGGGAAGCAAGAAGGTGCTTAAAACATCAATGTAGGTCTGTGCTGCGATAGTGCCACACAAAACAACAAGTGGTGCAAGCTCCCTCCATGAAAAGCACGACCACACTGTAACACCACCGCCTGTGGAAGAATTTCTCTGTCCTAAAAAAATCCACATGTGCACACCATGCATACGCTGCTATCCCTATTTGTATCATAAGGCCTAAAATATTTCCACTGTGTGGAAGTTGTTGCACAAGTTGTTCAAAACAGTTTTCAGTGAAAAGTTCATAACTTATTTGTAAAACCATCTATCCATACTACTTGCATCAAATCCATAAACACAGACACCCCAATGTATACTTGGCAGGTTAAAGTACTCCAACTAAGCTACTGAGTGTAGACTTTCCTTGAATGACTCTACAAGTATTACAGCAGAATTCGGTGGATGGCAAAAACATCTGATGACTAATTTGAGTTCCCCTGCATCCTGACAACTTCACTGTCAGACTAAATTTTTACTTCGATAGATGTAAAAAATTTTTTGATTGCAATGATCACTTTCCATACTTTACTGTCTGCCCTATAATTTGGTACTCAGGCTATGCCTTCCCCACTTCAGTATGTGTTGTTAAACTGAGAGTACAGTTCTTACATAAGCTCTTATAACATCAATTTATAGGACTGTTACCAGCATTTACATGTTCTCACAGTGACTGTGTCTTTCCCTGTTTTTATTAGTGTATAGCCAGCTATGTGTGCCACAGGATAACTTAAGCACATTCTTCAGGTAATTCTCGTATTATTTACTCTTTTATGTCATGACTGTACTATAGTTTTATTTAAGTGTGAGAAAAGGGGTGATTGTGTGTGTCAATTTCAGTATTCATTTTAATTTATTGATAAGCAACCAGTGTATCTTTTTACCATTGGCAGACAGCCTGCCAAGTGTGTAATGTGTGTCCAGGAAGATTGATTGTAAGGGAAAACTTTATATTCACTAAGCATTTAATTCATATTCTGCAAGGTCACTGATAACCATGTTGTTCAGAGCCCACAAACCAATTTTTTTAAAGTGTGTGTATGTGGAGGGCAGGGACTAAACTAGCAAAGTAAAGATACTAAGCAGGAAAAAATTATTTAGAAAAGGTGCATTGTACATCAGAAATAGGGAAATGGCAGAAATGGGGGCACGGAGTACAAGGTGCACTCAGTGTGTATGCCTGGGAGCACTCAGCTTGTTAAAGAGGCTATTCTGGCAGCCATTGGTGGAACAGAGCACAACCAACAGAACACTGTGGTGCAAATTGGAAGTCTCTCTGTCTGGGCTCTGAGTTCATACTTTGCTCATTCCAGTGAATGGCAAAGAAGGTTGAGAACACCAGACGTGTTCACAAAGTTGCAGTGAAGCTCACAGTCTGCAGCATTGTCCACAGAACTGATCAGGTCTCTTGTTTCTGAGTCAAGTGGAAGGATTGAACCAGAGTCTTCGAAGGTTCTGAGATGAAGTAGGCAGCAACTTCCTGGACTTGCATTATGGGGTTTAGAACTCCAGTGTCCTCCAAAATGAGTTAGGCGTGCACTACACTTCAAAGGCTGCTACCCGCATAGCTAACAGTGTATGGGATGCAAATAAGAGTTTATTTTTATTATTTTTTTATCAGGCAAATCTCCTCCCAGTCCATAAAATGATAGCTGTAGGGAACCTAGAAGTATCATTACAAAATCCAAAGAAATGCCCCTTCAGGTGAGAGTATTTAATTTCTAAAGATTAGCTGCTGAAGCATTCCCAACGAAGTGCCAGCATTTTAAGTGCTCCTCAGGAGCAGTGGAGCACACTTAGTAATAGGTACAGTAAGTTGGTTCAAACCCAAACTTGAAAGTACTAAGATTTTTAGGAAAATTTTTAAGTGTATATCGAAAGGATAGGCCAATGGTAAGTGGAGGTGGTGTATTTGTCGCAGTAGACAAGGACATTGAAGTGCATTGAGGTTGTTGCTTCAGACTCAATGTCATTGGTGAGCATGAACTTGTAATTGGATACTTGTGACTACCACCAGATTGTGTAGGTACATATTGAAAGACCCCCAGGATATTGTCAAGTTAAAATTTATTAAAAACAAAAAATGAAACACTGATCGACCATTAACATTGGCAAAGACATTACTTATGAATGCACGGTAAGGCACAGACAAATGAAAAAAAGCCATCATTCATTTTTCTTTGTACATGGTTTTGTGTCTGTTCGGTTTTGTATCATATTTGTTTCAAAATAGGAGAAGATTTGATATCAGTATTAAGTATTTTTTATTGAAGTGAAGTGGAACCAAGTAAGGATGATTCTCTTATTTTTGAAAGGCACTGGTGTCCTTGAAGTCTGCTGCATGGATCTACAATTGAAATGTAAGAGAGGAAGTTCAATTAGCCAAAAATCATACAAGTACAACATTTCTATTAATCCAGTTAATTTTTTTCCATTCGTAGGTGTTATATCTTAAGTTTTTTTTATTATAACGCAACTGGCGACCTGAGTGCCAGGACTTCAGGGCACCGGTTGTGAGTAGAGTTTGTTAACTGTTGTTATAGTAAGAAATTTTTATGACATTGTTATTAGTCATAAAAACTAATTGTTGTATTTTCTGTTTACATGAATCACAACGGGGACGAAGTAAAGCAAAAAGACAAAAATTGAGGAGAAAATTTTGGAAAGGAATAAGAATTGGATACAGGTTAAATAAAATTTTCCATAGTAAGCTGTTTTGTTCGGGATGGCTATGCAAGATGCTCGCATTTTTATGCTTGGTAGTGCCTCTTTTGATGGAGATAGAAACCTTTTCTTCATTATTCGCTTCCTTGAATGTTATTGTAAAAAAAAATTACAGGAATTGTTCAGTGTGATAAACATTGTCAGTAAAACATAAAGAATTGCAATACAATAGTTTTCACATCATAATAGATGTAAAACAGGCTTTGACATGATGTAAATTAGAATTATCAAGTGTAATAATTAAAATATGAAATTTTAACATTTGTGTGAGATCTGTATTTTTGCATACTCATACAACATGGCAGAAATATGTGTCAGCAATAGCGAAAATGCAATCAGCCAAGATGGCATAGAATTGCACATTAGAACAATTGAAGTTCAGGCACCGTGCATGCCTACTGCAGAAAGTTTAAGTGGGCCAGAGATAAGTGTCGCAGGTGTGACAAATGATAGCAACTCTCTACAGTAGATTAACCTTGATGATACAATGTCTACAATTGGTGAGACAATGTCACTCATCTCTCAAAGAGACATACTGCTCATGAATGAAACACTGGAGATCAATTCCAATGTGAATTTTGATAACATGTTACAAACACCACTTGGTCACAACACAAACATTAACTTGGAAAGTACAGCTGACAGCAACCACAGTAGTACAACTGAAGCACTGCTATGGCAGTTATGTAACAAACACGAAATTTGATGATATGAAACACAATATGAACACCAAAATTGATAATTTGACACCCAATCTGAACACCGTCACACAAGATCTGAATACAGTGAAACAAGAACAAAAGCAAGTATTCAAGGGTTTGCAAGATACAGTCCCACAGAAGTATGATGACTTAGCCAAAAATTTTCGCACTGAAATTGATGAAAAATTGAATGATATGAAAAAACAAGTAAAGCATGAAGTACTTCTGGGGTAGATTCTCTTAACGACCATAATCATCTAGTAGAACAACAGATAAAGACTATTTGTAAGAGAGAAGATCAATGACTATATGAGTGATATCATTAGTCAAGCTGAAGCAGGTCTTTTAGATAAGAGGAATAACATTGCAGAGAAGTTAGTAACAGATTGTAAGTTATACACAGATGTAGTAGAAAAGGCTATTCATAAAAAAGAAAATGAAGTAGTGAACAAGGTAGACATTAACCTACAAGCCACGGAAAATAGGATCTGTAATCTTTTAGAAGAAAATATCATCGGATCTCGAAATATGCCTGTAAATAATACACAGGCTACAGTGAACAAAGCACAGCCTGTCGGTATTTATGCACAAATTGTCACGAGTCCCACAGCAGATACCAGTGACAGTTGTAAGAGTGCAACATGTAAACATACCCACATCTCCAATACCTGAACAATTACCAACCGGAATTACAGGTAACTACAATAACAACATAAATACGACCAAAACTGCCACGTGTCTATCAGTATGCTCCCTGCCGCCGTTGGAAAAGCAGCTGCAGCAGCAAGTCGTATACTCCTAGCTCACTCATTTGTTACATAGTTTAATTCTTAATTTCTTTGCGTGTTTTTGGTACTTGCATTGTTTAATTCATAAATTTCGGGCGTATTATAGTATTTGAGAGTTCTAGCATCGCATTTTAGTACCTGAATAGTGTAAAATCGCGTAGTCTCCTTCCGCCGCCGAGCAGTGTGTCAGCAGTGCGCAAGTAGCAGCATTACTGCATTTACTAGGCAATCTTGTATTTTAATAACCGTTTAAATTTTGTTGATTTGTTTGCGCTCTCTGTAGATTAGTTCAGACGTTCTTTGCACAACAGTTTTTAGCATGGATAGGGACTGCAACTGCTGTGTTCGGATGCAGGCTGAGTTGGCATCCCTTCGCTCCCAGCTTCAGGCAGTGTTGGCTTCGGTCACACAGCTTGAGGCTGTTGCCAATGGGCATCACTGTGGGGGTCCGGATGGGGGTTTGTCGGGGACGACCAGCTCGTCCCACGCATCCCCCGATCAGACTACGACTATGGTTGCCCGGGATACTGCCCGCATTGAGGCTGATCCCTCACCTGTGGTAGAGTGGGAGGTTGTCTCAAGGTGTGGCAAGGGGCGAAAGACATTCCGGAGGGCTGAACGGAAGGCCTCTCCAGTTTGTCTGACGAACCGGTTTCAGGCTCTGTCTCAGGCTGATACTGACCTTCGGCCTGACATGGCTGCTTGTCCTGTTCCAGAGGTTGCCCCTCAGTCTGCAAGATCCGGGCAGTCACAGAGGGCGGGCTTACTGGTAGTTGGGAGCTCCAACGTCAGGCGCGTAATAGGGCCCCTTACGGAAATGGTAGCAAGAGAGGGGAAGAAAACCAATGTGCACTCCGTGTGCATACCGGGGGGAGTCATTCCAGATGTGGAAAGGGTCCTTCCGGATGCCATGAAGGGTACAGGGTGCACCCATCTGCAGGTGGTCGCTCATGTCGGCACCAATGATGTGTGTCGCTATGGATCGGAGGAAATCCTCTCTGGCTTCCGGCGGCTATCTGATTTGGTGAAGACTGCCAGTCTCGCTAGCGGGATGAAAGCAGAGCTCACCATCTGCAGCATCGTCAACAGGACTGACTACGGACCTTTGGTACAGAGCCGAGTGGAGGGTCTGAATCAGAGGCTGAGACGGTTCTGCGACCATGTGGGCTGCAGATTCCTCGACTTGCGCCATAGGGTGGTGGGGTTTCGGGTTCCACTGGATAGGTCAGGATTCCACTACACGCAACAAGCGGCTACATGGGTAGCAGGGATTGTGTGGCGTGGGCTGGGTGGTTTTTTAGGTTAGATGGCCTTGGGCAAGTACAGAAAGGGCAACAGCCTCAACGGGTGTGGGGCAAAGTCAGGACATGCGGGGACCAAGCAGCAATCGGTATTGTAATTGTCAACTGTCGAAGCTGCGTTGGTAAAGTACCGGAACTTCAAGCGCTGATAGAAAGCACCGAAGCTGAAATCGTTATAGGTACAGAAAGCTGGCTGAAGCTAGAGATAAATTCTGCCGAAATTTTTACAAAGGTACAGACGGTGTTTAGAAAGGATAGATTGCATGCAACCGGTGGTGGAGTGTTCGTCGCTGTTAGTAGTAGTATATCATGTAGTGAAGTAGAAGTGGATAGTTCCTGTGAATTATTATGGGTGGAGGTTACACTCAACAACCGAGCTAGGTTAATAATTGGCTCCTTTTACCGACCTCCCGACTCTGCAGCATTAGTGGCAGAATAACTGAGAGAAAATTTGGAATACATTTCACATAAATTTTCTCAGCAGATATAGACTGGGACACTCAGATGTTTGGGACGGGTGGTAGGGACAGAGCATCGAGTGACATTATACTGCGTGCACTATCCGAAAATTACCTCGAGCAATTAAACAGAGAACCGACTCGTGGAGATAACATCTTGGACCTACTGATAACAAACAGACCCGAACTTTTCGACTCTGTATGTGGAGAACAGGGAATCAGTGATCATAAGGCCATTGCAGCATCCCTGAATATGGAAGTTAATAGGAATAAAAAAAAAAGGGAGGAAGGTTTATCTGTTTAGCAAGAGTAATAGAAGGCAGATTTCAGACTACCTAACAGATCAAAATAAAAATTTCTGTTCTGACACTGACAATGTTGAGTGTTTATGGAAAAAGTTCAAGGCAATCGTAAAATGCGTTTTAGACAGGTACGTGCTGAGTAAAACTGTGAGGTACGGGAAAAACCCACCGTGGTACAACAACAAAGTTAGGAAACTACTGCGAAAGCAAAGAGAGCTTCACTCCAAGTTTAAACGCAGCCAAAACCTCTCAGACAAACAGAAGCTAAACGATGTCAAAGTTAGCGTAAGGAGGGCTATGCGTGAAGCGTTCAGTGAATTCGAAAATAAAATTCTATGTACCAACTTGACAGAAAATCCTAGGAAGTTCTGGTCTTACATTAAATCAGTAAGTGGCTCGAAACAGCATATCCAGACACTCCGGGATGATGATGGCATTGAAACAGAGGATGACACACGTAAAGCTGAAATACTAAACACCTTTTTCCAAAGCTGTTTCACAGAGGAAGACCGCACTGCAGTTCCTTCTCTAAATCCTCGCACAAACAAAAAAATGGCTGACATCGAAATAAGTGTCCAAGGAATAGAAAAGCAACTGGAATCACTCAACAGAGGAAAGTCCACTGGACCTGACGGGATACCAATTCGATTCTACACAGAGTACGCGAAAGAACTTGCCCCCCTTCTAACAGCCGTGTACTGCAAGTCTCTAGAGGAACGGAGGGTTCCAAATGATTGGAAAAGAGCACAGGTAGTCCCAGTCTTCAAGAAGGGTCGTCGAGCAGATGCGCAAAACTATAGACCTATATCTCTGACGTCGATCTGTTGTAGAATTTTAGAACATGTTTTTTGCTCGAGTATCATGTCGTTTTTGGAAACCCAGAATCTACTATGTAGGAATCAACATGGATTCCGGAAACAGCGATCGTGTGAGACCCAACTCGCTTTATTTGTTCATGAGACCCAGAAAATATTAGAAACAGGCTCCCAGGTAGATGCCATTTTTCTTGACTTTGACTTTCGGAAGGCGTTCGATACTGTTCCACAATGTCACCTGATAAACAAAGTAAGAGCCTACGGCATATCAGACCAGCTGTGTGGCTGGATGGAAGAGTTTTTAGCAAACAGAACACAGCATGTTGTTATCAATGGAGAGATGTCTACAGACGTTAAAGTAACCTCTGGCGTGCCACAGGGGAGCATTATGGGATCATTGCTTTTCACAATATATATAAATGACCTAATAGATAGTGTCGGAAGTTCCATGCGGCTTTTCGCGGATGATGCTGTAGTATACAGAGAAGTTGCAGCATTAGAAAATTGTAGCGAAATGCAGGAAGATCTACAGCGGATAGACACTTGGTGCAGGGAGTGGCAACTGTCCCTTAACATAGACAAATGTAATGTATTGCGAATACATAGAAAGAAGGATCCTTTGTTGTATGATTATATGATAGCGGAACACACACTGGTAGCAGTTACTTCTGTAAAATATCTGGGAGTATGCGTGCGGAACGATTTGAAGTGGAATGATCATATAAAATTAATTGTTGGTAAGGCGGGTACCAGGTTGAGATTCATTGGGAGAGTGCTTAGAAAATGTAGTCCATCAACAAAGGAGGTGGCTTACAATACACTCGTTCAACCTATACTTGAGTATTGCTCATCAGTGTGGGATCCGTACCAGTTCGGATTGACAGAGGAGATAGAGAAGATCCAAAGAAGAGCAGTGCGTTTCGTCACAGGGTTATTTGGTAAGCGTTATAGCGTTATGGAGATGTTTAGCAAACTCAACTGGCAGACTCTGCAAGAGAGGCGCTCTGCATCGCGGTGTAGCTTGCTTGCCAGGTTTCGAGAGGGTGCGTTTCTGGATGAGGTATCGAATATATTGCTTCCCCCTACTTATACCTCCCGAGGAGATCGCTAATGTAAAATTAGAGAGATTAGAGCGCGCACGGAGGCTTTCAGACAGTCGTTCTTCCCGCGAACCATACACGACTGGAACAGGAAAGGGAGGTAATGACAGTGCCACGTAAAGTGCCACCGTTGGGTGGCTTGCGGAGTATAAATGTAGATGTAGATGTAGAACTAGTTTTGCAGATGAAAGTTTGCTGAGACATCAACAGTTCCCTACATTCCCTACCAAAGGCAAAAGAATGAATCCAGTAGTATTTATCAGTGTTTTTTGTCATGGATTTCCACGCAGCTGGATGGATAAAATCAGATTTGTTGTGGGCAACTGAAGTGGCCGAACGTTGCACCATTTATATCCAATTTGATCCAGCTTCCTTGACAAATACTGGTCTGAGGCATTGCAAGAGAGACTCAGATGCGAGGTTTTCAACCCTGCACGATTCAGTGGCAAATACGGTAGCCTATGTGGATACTTTGAAAAATACCTGAACAAGACACGCTACTGGACGAACCCAATATCACAGGTAGATGTGTTAAAAATTTTGAAAAGTCATTTTCCAATGCACATTAGAGAAAAATTAGTCACAACGCCAGAGCACGACACTGAATATTTTCTGTCAATGCTTGATTCTATCAACTTAATCTATGAGGAAAGACCTGTACCCATTAGAGCAACAGAAAATCAGGCACAACAACAACATAGTTAAGTAAATCATTCAGTAAAACGTGATCTAAACACACAGAAAGGGTGGTACACATACCCAGAGGTAATGAGTACAGTAATGGGAACAGAAAAACAAATGATTTAAAAGAAAATATTTCAAGACAACAGGAGTAATTTCCACACACGAGCAAATTACAATCCACCATCAAAAGGCCCTATGTTGAACATAAACAGAATCAGTCAGCAGCATCAGTGGCCGATGCGTGGCAGCAATGCCATGCTTTATGCTGTACCGCAGCTGACCTTTGGACAGCAAAATAAGGGCACAGCAGCTAACGACACAAACTGGCGAAGTGCCTACTCAGTGCAATTAACTGAAATTACTCCAGGTAATGAATTAAGTCACACTATGTGTTTGAAAAACACCAACCATTCGTAATTAAGCCCAAGGCTGTTGACCTCTCCGGGAGTGGGAGCAAAGCGAAACTACAAACATGTTTCATAAGGTTTGACAAACAACGTGACATCAAGGCTGATCTGCATCAGTATGAGTTAGATACAACAAATAATACCCAGGAAGAACAAACACAAGCAATCATTAAGGTGAAAATATTTAATATTGACACACACTTAATTTTAGATACAGGTTCAACTACCAAGCTAAAATCAAATCCATTTTTCTGTGAATTGAAGAAGAGAGGCAAATTCCCAACATTTCGTGTCCAAAATTGCAAGGTGCAAACTGCTACAGGCAGTAAGACCAAATTGGTTAAACATCAGGCATTTATTCCATTACAAATTGAACATTTTACAGTGAACTGCAATTTTCTTATAATTGACAAAATGGCTCTGAGCACTATGCGACTTAACTTCTGAGGTCATCAGTCACCTAGAACTTAGAACTAAGTAAACCTAATGAACCTAAGGACATTACACACATCCATGCCCGAGGCAGGATTCGAACCTGCGACTGGAGTGGTCGCTCGGCTCCAGACTGACGCGCCTAGAACCGCACGGGCACTCTGGCCAGCTATAATTGACAAACGTATAGTTAATTGTCTTATTGGCATGAACATGTTTAAAGATACAAAACACAGATTGACATAGGTGATGGTAAATGCCACTTTTTTTTTGTAAAGGATCAGATTTTTTTTTCTATTCGTTTAGCCACAACACCTGATGAAAGTAACAAAAACAAACCAGAGTCAAATTTAATAGTACAATATTCCTTCCCAGCTGTATATTTCACAAACAAATTTGATACTGAACAAGATGCAAACACTGAGGTTAGTTATGAGATGGTAGAGCGGAAACTAAGTGAATCACAGATACTAAATGACATGCAATGAGAAGAACTTTCTAACTTGTTATTTAAGTATGCGAATGTTTTCAGCAAGGCACCAGGAGTGGTCAAAGACTATGAATATAAATTTGAAGTCTATCCACATGAAACATTTTGTGTAATGTCAAATCCTATTCCATGGGCAAAACGAGAGGCATTAAGGGAAGAGATTAAACATACGATTAAATGGGGTACTATACAACCTTCATTTTCACCCTATAGTAGTCCTATATTACCAGTAAGTAAACCGGACGGTTCTGTAAGATTAGTTCTAGATGCTAGAGGTATCAATAAGATTATAGTATCAGTATGCGTAAGACTGGAAAACTTGGATGAACAGCTTGTAAAGTTTTACGATACAAAATGTTTCAGTATACTCAATCTCAAGATGTCCTATTGGCAAATACAGCTCCACAAAGAAAGTCGAAAATATACAGCATCTGTTTGTGGTGGCAAAAGTTACAAATTGTGTTCTACCTTTTGGACTGAACATTAGCACAGACGTGTTTGTATCTGCATTGGACAGGGTTTCAAGACCAAATTGCTTAGCGAAGTCACTGTTTATGTAGACAACATGCTAATAGCTACTCCCAATTGGTTAGAACATATCAGGCTCATTGAATAGGTGCTTCAACAATTTGCAGATTACAGAGTAACAGCCAATGTAAAAAAGTCTAATTTTGGTAGCGAGCAAGTCAGATTTTTAGGACATGTTGTGTCAGAACAAGGTATATTACCTGATCCAAAAAAAACTTGATGTCATACACAATTGTACAGCTAGAAGGAATAAAAAACAACTAAAAGACTTTTTAGGACTAGGTTCTTTTTTGTTTTTTGTAAATTCATACCACAGAAACTGATGAACAGTGATGCATTACTCAATTTGTTACAAAAAAATAGTCCTTGGTTATGGGATGATAAGTGTCAGGAGGACTTTAATAACATTAAGCAGGCATTAGTCAATGCAAACATTTTCAGCCACCCTGACATGTCCAAGAATTTTTGTCTATGCACAGATGCCTCATCTCAGGTGCTGGGGGCTTGCTTGTTTCAGATGCAAGAAGAAGAAGGTAAAGAAGTACCCAAGGTCATCAGTTTTACTAGTTGCACATTATCAGAAGCAGAAAGATCTTACTTTGTGTCAGAATTGGAAAGTTTAGCTGTAATATGAGCATTTGAAAAGTCTGAATATTTCTTGTGGGGCAGGAATACCAATGTTTACTGTGACTATCAGTCAGTGTCATTTCTTGTAACATGTAAACTCTTGCACCATAGATTGGCTAGGTGGTGTCAATATTTACAAGAATTAAATCTACAGAAAGAACAGATATCATCTTCATATAGATAAGGCTTACCGGCCAATGATCTTCTTCAGTGCGGATGCACTCACATTGCCCAAATTCTTATGGGAATCAGTAGATTGACTGCTGCGAGTAATGAGTATAGTGGGCAGGGGCAGTACAAATGTAGTGTGTGGACAGTAAGTTGGGAATGTGGGTCTCGTCGGGAGCATGCCAGATATAAGTCCCTGCAGTCGCACCATCCTCAGTGTCCTCGGTGGCTGAGATGGATAGAGCGTCTGCCATGTAAGCAGGAGATCCCGGGTTAGAGTCCCTGTCGGGGCACACACTTTCAACTGTCCCCATTGATATTTATCAATGCCTATAAGCAGCTGAAGGTCTGGATTTCATTGTAATTTCATTCCTCAAGAGCTGCAAGATCACCAGTGGTATCTTCTTTCGGACATGTCCAAAAGAACAGATACATCTTCATATTCACACAGAGTTAAAGAATTCCGATCCAAATGCAGGTTTGATTTCTGCTGAGTGTTAACTGAGTAAAGGCTGCTTTTTCTTGGGAATAAGCTAATACCGTTAACAAGAAATGACAGTAAGGAATATAGATATTGAGAGGCCAATGTCAAAATACCCAGACTCGTGAACAGGCGTTGACAAGAGGTTCGTGAACTTACACAATTTATTGTCCAAACTGCCCGTTTATGAGCCAAAAATATCCTTTCAGAATGGGAAGAGTTACCCCAAAATATAATACCATATGACATAAGCGAATCGAAATAAGCAAAGTAGACTAATTTTTGTGTCCAATAGTAAAAACGGCAGCATTAATGCTTTTTTGCATGCAACATCCTTCACTACCTAGCTAGTGTCATTAGGTAAAATAAATATTTTAGGGTTACCTGTAATATTAGAGGGCCGGCCGGGGTGGCCAAGCGGTTCTAGGCACTACAGTCTGGAACCACGCGACCGCTACAGTCGCAGGTTCGAATCCTGCCTTGGGCATGGATGTGTGTGATGTCCTTAGGTTAGTTAGGTTTAAGTAGTTCCAAGTTTTAGGGGACTGATGATCTCAGAAGTTAAGTCCCATGGTGCTGAGAGCCATTTGAACCATTTGAATACTAGAGGGCATATCATTTATGTAACTAAGGAACAGGAGTGGCCCCAACACGGATCCCTGGGGCACCTCGCACTTGATTGTACCCCACGCAGACCCAACATCACAGACGTTCTGAACATTGTGAATAATGACCTTTTGCTGTCTGTTGCTAAAGCAATAGGTGAACCAATTGTGAGTTACTCCCCGTATGCCATAATGGTCCAACTTCTGGAGCAATATTTTGTGATCAACACAATCAAACGTCTTAGCTAAATCAAAAAATAAGCTAGCATTAGAAAATGTTTGTTCAATCCATCCAGTATGTCACAGAGAAAACAGAATATAGCATTTACAGTTGTTAAGCATCTTCTAAAGCCGGACTGTACATTTGATAGCAAATCGTGTGGTATAAAATGATCAGTTATCCTCACATACACAGCCTTTTCAATAACTTTAGTGAACACTGATGGCATAGAAATTGTCTACATGATTCCTTCCTCCCTTTTTATAAAGTGGCTTTACTACTGAGTACTTCAATCATTCAGGAAACTGACCACTCCTAAAGAGGAAATTACAAATACGGCTAAATACAGGGCTAACATGTGCAGCACAGTACTTTAATATTCTGCTAGGCACTCCATCATAACCGTGAGAGTCCTTAGTCTTCGTGATTTAATTATTGACTCAATCTCCCCCTTATCTGTATCACATAGGAGTATTTCAGACATCAGTCCCAGAAAGGCATTTACAAGGAAGTTATATGATTCAAATTAATGATATCAATATAATAGAGGGAAACATTCCACGTGGGGAAAAATTATATATAAAAACAAAGATGAGGTGACTTACCGAACGTAAGCGCTGGCAGGTCGATAGACACACAAACAAACACACAAATTCAAGCTTTCGCAACAAACTGTTGCCTCATCAGGAAAGAGGGAAGGAGAGGGAAAGACGAAAGGAAGTGGGTTTTAAGGGAGAGGGTAAGGAGTCATTCCAATCCCGGGAGCGGAAAGACTTACCTTAGGGAGAAAAAAGGACAGGTATACACTTGCACACACACACATATCCATCCACACATACAGACACAAGCAGACATATTTGTCTGCTTGTGCCTGCTTGTGTCTGTATGTGTGGATGGATATGTGTGTGTGTGTGTGTGTGTGTGTGTGTGTGTGTGTGTGTGCGAGCGCGAGTGTATACCTGTCCTTTTTTCCCCCTAAGGTAAGTCTTTCCGCTCCCGGGATTGGAATGACTCCTTACCCTCTCCCTTAAAACCCACTTCCTTTCGTCTTTCCCTCTCCTTCCCTCTTTCCTGATGAGGCAACAGTTTGTTGCGAAAGCTTGAATTTTGTGTGTATGTTTGTGTTTGTTTGTGTGTATCGACCTGCCAGCGCTTTCGTTCGGTAAGTCACCTCATCTTTGTTTTTATATATAAGTTATATGATTCCCTATAGAAACTAAATTTTTATTTAATTCACCAGCAATGCCCAGAAAATTATTGTTAAATACTGTACATATATCTGATTTTCAGTAACCTAAATATTTTTACTACAAACTGACTTTATATTGTCGACCTTGTGCTGCTGACCAGACACTTCCTTCACAACTGACCATATGGTTTTAATTTTATCCTGTGAATTAGCTATTCTGTTTGCATACCACAAACTCTTTGCCTTCTTAATATCATTTTAAGCACCTTACAATACTGTTTGTAATGGGATACTGCAGCTTGATTGTGACCACTTCTAATATTTTGATATAATTCCCACTTTGTTCTGCATGGTATCCCACTAGTCAGCCACCCGGGCTGCCTATTACTGCTAATACCCCATTTAGAAAGCTGCTCTCAAAGAGCATGAGAAATGTGTCAAGGAAAGCATTATATTCATCATCTATGTTATTGGCACTATAAACAGCCTGCCACTCTTGTTCCTCGACAAGGTTTAAAAAAACTCTATTGTCATTGGATTAATTTTCCTACATAGTTTGTAATTACATGCGACATTTGTTTGAGTACAAAAGCCTTTTAGTGTTAAAATTTGTGCATCATGGTCTGAAGGGCCATTCACCCTTTTACTAACAGAATGCCCATCTAGTAATGAAGAATGAATAAAAATATTGCATATGACTGTGCTGCACCCTAGTTGGAAAAAAAGTCTCCATCAGATCATATGAATTTAGGAGATCTTCCAACATCCTTTTTCTTGCACCATCATACACAAAATTTATGTTGAAGTCACCACATATAACTAATTTCTGGTACTTCCTACAAAGTGAATCAAGAGCCCTCTTTAGCTTGAGCATAAATGTGTTAGGGGACCGATAAACAAAAACAATTAGAAGTTCAGTTTTACCAAATTCAACTGCCCCTGCACGACATTCAAATATCTGTTCAGTGCAGTGCCGTGATATGTCTATGGACTCAAATGGAATACTGTTTTTTACATACATAGCCACTCCCCCCCCCATGAATGATTAGTCAGTACACATTATTTCCATGAAATAAAAGTTCCTCGGGAACTAGTCCATGACTGTACAAGTAACATTTCCTCATAAATCCTTGAACCAGTAGACGAGTATTTCCTTTCTTCTCTCCCAAACAAAAGAGGCTGTGCCAAGCAAAATTAGGCCAGCAATGCTTAATGTTTTAGTCCTATTTCCAATTGTTTTCTCCCACCTCTACCTAAGGAAGAAATGAGCTCCCATAAGTGATAAAAGCCTATCTATAATATGAAGTATGAATGTATCATATGCTTGTATTGTATCATAATGATGTGTATGTAATTAATTTGTTTACGAAGATAAGTTAAAACTAACAAACATACTGTAGTAACAGAACCCATTTAACGAAAATTTTATGATCTTTTAAAACATAAGAAATTTACGTTCATAGTAGGAGTGATGGATGGAATGTCTGCCATAGGTATAAGCTATCATGTTATGTACATTGTTGGAACTAAATACTTGCATGAATTTTCATTGGAAACCAAACTCTTATGTGAAGGAATGAACTTTCAAGACAAGCAATTTATATAATGTTTTGGACGGCTATGTGTGTCTTTGAACAAGTAGATGCTCAAGTGTGGTGACATTAAAATGCATGTGCAATGAAATAATGTCTCAGTATCGTGACTCACAACACTTGATACATTAATACGTGAACTATAGTTGTTCAAGCCAGTACTTACCTCATCGACGGATGCTGTTGGCCAGGGTTCTCTCCGCTGAAAATGCGAGTATGATGGGTAATAACGAGGCCCGGGCCATAAAAATGCAGACCTTGAGCCACAGCATCGGATTTTGAACAATAAGTGCACACCCACTGCACTCTGAATGAAGACAAACGCTACAGCATTTCTTTAATATGTGGTACTCAAGTGATGAAAGTGTGACACTCAATGTGAAATCAACACTAAGAAAACGAGTGCATGCACATGTGATGGTAGCAGCTAACATGTTGACCGTTAGCGACAAGTTCTTAGCTGCCAAATCTGCCAGTATGCGAAACCCGGCAGCAAGGCTGAAGCAAACTGAGCGTTATCGTCAGTGCACTAAATTCAAATATGTAATGTACTTCATTATGTATATAATCTTTTAATTTCTTGTAGAACTCCCAACACACGTAGGATAAGCCAACATATCCACTCCATTAAATAAAAGAGAAGCCAACAAATAAAGGGCACCGACCCCTTACTGTATGTCTCCATACCATGTCAATGCACAGTGCGGGGGCAATTGTGTTGGTGAAGGACCTCCAAGATATCATAAAGTTAAAATTTATTAAAAACAAAAAATGAAACACCGATTGACCATAAGCATTGGCAAAGACGTTAATTATGAATGTGCGGTAAGGCACAGACAAATTAAAAAAAAAAAATGTTCATTTTTCCTTGTACATGATTTTGTTTCTGACTCTCTTATATGTAGAAGTTTCTGTTAAGATGTGCAGTTCAGAGTGTGATGGGCTGCGAGTGTTTTGTATCATATATGTTTTGGAGTAAGGGAAGATTTTATATCAGTATTAAGTATTTTTTATTAAAGTGAAGTGGAACCAAGTAAGGAGGACTTTCTAATTTTTGACATGCACTGGTGCCCTTGATGTCTGCTGCCTGCATCTACAATTGAATTTTAAGAGAGGATGTCCAATTAGCCAAAAATTGTACAAGCACAACATTTCTAAAAATGCAATTAATTTTTTTCTATTTGTGTGTATTACGTATTATATTTCTTTTATTATAACACAACTCACCTCCAGATATAATTGAAAACTTAAGTTCAATAATATGTAAATTCTTCAGTCATACTGTCATCGGAGGAGACTTAAACCATCCAACAATCAGTGGTGAAAATTACGGTTTTGTAAGTGGTTGGCATGATAAAACATACTGTGAAGCAATGTTAAATGCATTCTCTGATAACTACCTGGAACAAACAAATAAACCTGACCACTCTGAGGATGTCCACATTGAAACAGGTATCGGTGACGATGAGACAATTCCAGCAACAATGTCTATCAAAGTACGAAATGTGACTAAAACAAGTATAAGGATTTATATTTTCAGCAAACTAGATGAAGAGGCAGTACTGTCATATCAGCTAGGAATTTGAAGCATTGAGGTCTGGAGAGGAGCATGTATAAGAATTGTGGCTCAAGTTAGAAGAATAGTTGACCATGTACTTGACAGCTATGTACCTAATGGAACAGCTTATGGTCAGATGGGTCCTCCATGGCATTCAGTCAAGTAAAGAAACAAATATTGTAGCGAAATAGGTGTAAAACAAATCATAGGGCTATAGATAGGGACATGCCGAATGAAACACATTTGGCTATCAAGAGGACAGTGTATGAAGCCTTCAGCAACTATCGTAGCAGACTATTATCAAAAGATATCTGACAAAATTATAGAGAAATACTGATCATACATAAAGGCTGTTAAAGGTACCAAAGTTACTGTCCAGACACACATAGACAGAAGAGGGACTGAAATTGAGGATAGCAAAACAAAAGTAAAAAACTGATATCTATTTTCAAATGAAAATACAGAGGTGTTGCCACATATTATTGAACTTAAGTTCTCTCTACAGTTTTCAATTATATCTGGAGGTGAGTTGTGTTATAATAAAAGAAATATAATATATAATGCACTCTTGTAAAGATGAGTGATATATAGGGTGGTCAGAAACAGCCCAAAAAGCTTGTTGGGCTCTTGCAGGGTATTTTAGGCTGAGAAATAATTGTTAAGAAAAAAAATTTACATGTTAGTTATACCATATCCGAGTCAACTGGCATTAAAGTTAGCCAATCAGGCCATTGTATGCACAGATTTGAGTGGTCCACCAGATACAATTAGTGTTAGTTGGTCTCATAGAGTAAATGGTAACACATGAGACTGTTCAGCCTTTGGCTCAGATTCAACCCTTTATACCATCACATGTCCAATTTTTGTATTATGCTCTTGATTGATGAACACATTTGTCGCACTGTCTCCTGCAGGCCGCTTGCATTTGTGTGTGCAATGGCCCAACTGGCTAACTTCAATGCTAACTAACTTGGAAACGACACAACATGTCAAATATTTTCTTAACAGTTACTTCTCAGCACAACCTAACCTGTAACACTCTTACAACTTTTTCAGACTATTTCTGACCACTGTGCAGATATTTGTGTCAGTGGAGTCGAGAAATAGTTGAAATCGCTCAAACTGAACAGAGTTCCATGAGTAAATGCAGTTCCTATCAGATTCTATACTAAATTTGAGGCATAGTTAGCCCCTATTACAACCATAACTCACCACTGATCCATTGAACAAACAACTATGCCCAATAGTTTGAAGAAAACACAGGTCACACACTTCTACAAGAAGTGCAGCAAAAGTGAGCCACAAAACTAGCATCCAGTGTTCTTAACATCCATTTGTTATACAATCTTAGAACATATTATGGTCTCAAACATAATGAGATATCTCGAACAGAATGACCTCCTCCATGCCAACCAGCATGTATTTTGTGTCAGTTATGTGAAATGCAACTCTCACTTTTCTCAAATGACATGCAGAAGTCTGTGGATCGAGATAGGTAACTGCCACATTTCTTGATTTCTGAAAGGCTTTTGACTTAGTATGATGTCTATGCCTAATATCGAAAATGAATTGTATGGTATATCAAGCAATATTTATGACTGAACTGAAGATTCTTGGCAGGGAGAACACAGTGTGTTATCTTTGATAGAGGGTAATTGACAAATGTAGAAGTAACTGTGGGTGTGCCCCAGGGAAGTGTGTTGGGGCCCTTGCTGTTCATGTTGTATATTAATGACTACACAGAGAAAATAGATAGTTACTGAAGACTTTGGAAGGTGATGCAATTATCTGTAATGAAGTACTGTCTGAAGAAAAAAAAAACCTGCACCAATATTCAGTTGGATGGTCAAAAGATTTCAAAGTGGTGTAAAGACTGACAACTTGCTATGTGCTCAGAAATGTAAAATTGTGCACTTACCAAAGTGAAAAAAAAAATAGTATCTAATGACTACAACATCAGTGATCTGTAACTGGAGTTGGTCAACTCATACGAATACCTCGGGGTAACACATTATAGATAAACTAACAGACAAACCCAGAACTGCACAGGTATTCATTTTGCCAGGTTTCAATTAGAAATTAAACAAAATAAGCACTGTGTTTATGATGTAATATGCTGGACAGTTTCTTATGGTGGGCATCTCTGCGGCAGCACTCCTTCACAGCTCTGTAGATGGCGATTGTTTTTAGCTACATCCATTTGAGCTTCAAAGTTGAGTGCTGTCAAAAGTGCTGCCAGGTGTCAAGAATTTCCTAAAGTTGACTCAACTGTAGAAATATCTTAGTAGTAGAGAATAAATGTATTAAAACTTCATGTGTGATGCGGCATTTTTTCACACATCTCAGTGTTTATGACATAATATTTGTTGAACTGTATGTCAGACAATGATACATTTGTAAAGGTGCAGTTGATAGCATATGCGAATACGGTCTGCAAAATGTGCTCGTGAATAGAGATAGGAGCACAGAAGTAATAACTTTCAACGTCATGCATGACGTGGCAGTTTTTCATGAATCTAATTTTTTATGACATCTTATCTCCTGAACTTTGATAGGTATGTGGTTCTTACCCTAAGAGTTGTCGTTATTTGACAGTAAAGAATATGAGTACCATGTGTGGTTGAAATTGGTCCAGTTATTTAGGAAGAGATGTGGAAAAACAAACACACACACATTTTTTCTAATATGTAAGGATGAAATGAAACAATTACATTACCTCAACTTTTGACTTTGGGTCCTTGGCAAAGTCCTAGGGAAAACGCAATCAGCCTACAAAGGAGATCAAATTATTTCTACCACTCATTCTAGAATATTGCTCAAGTGTTTAGAACCCTTATCATATAGGGCTAAAGCAGATATTGAAAATATACAGAGAAGGGCAGCAGAAGTGGTCACAGATTCATTTGACTGTTAGAGAGTGTCACAGAGGTGCTGAAGAAACTGAGCTGGCAGACACTTTAAGACAGATGCAAACTATGCCAAAAAGGCCTGTTTACAAAATTTCAAGAAACAGCTTTAAATGATGAATTAGGAATACACAGCAACTCCATAAGCATCATTCCCATAGGGATTGTGAGAAAAAGATTAAATTAATTACAGCATACACAAAGACATTTATGCAGCTGAATGGTTAGTGCTGCTTCCTACAGTGTGGCAGGGCTCAGACTATTTCCAGTACCTCCTCTATTTTTCTGAGGGTTGGAACAGACTCCATGAATAGAGAAGGAGCAACATTGCCAGGATTCATCTATTGATAGTAATGGGTGGAGGGATAGGCACATGTTCCACATTCATAAATTGCTCCCCATACCACACTGTAGGCAGCAGTTGGCCACTGGGAAAAGGTGTAATCTGTGAGTGGTGTGTATGTTTCTTCTGTGACAATTAGAAGCCATGCTTGAAAGAATGTCATACTATAAAAAGTATTTTGGAATGTAAACAGGATATAACAGGAAGTTTATTAAATGCAACCATGTAGAAAAAATAACCTTTGTATAACACAAGTTGCTTTGAAATAATGTCACAGGACTGTAATTTCAATAATTCTTCCAGTCTGATTTTAGTATTACCATTTTGCTGCAAGGTGACTGTTTTAGTGTGACTGTTCCTACCTTCATTTCTCTCCTTGGGCTCAAGTTCTGAGGAGTAGAAACACTTTATCACATTTTCTTTGTTGGTACATATACTTTATTCTTAAGAGTAGAAATTAAATGACACAGTTAAGATACTACAGTTCTTCCTATATTACGACTTATTATAGATCCATTTATTTTGCACATGATGAGCTTAGAAATAAATCAATTTCTTCTTTCAATTCTTGTCGAAACTTATCTGCAGTACCATGCAAGGAACACAGCTGCATTGTTCGCTCATAATCACTGTAAGTGTGCTTCTTAACAGTTGTTTGTAATAGTGCTTTTGTGTAGAATTTTTTCAATCATGGAAAGTAAAGAGATTTTGCTGCAAATACTGTGTCTTCTGAGACAATCCATTACTTATTTGAAGATGCCTATAGGCACATTATTTTAAAAGACTTACTCGCCATTCAATTTTCAGTACATGCGTTTAAAGCATCACACATTTATGATGATAACATTGGAGCTGGAACAAAAAAAAGTGTCAGTAAGCAACATTGGCTACAATACCATCATAATTTTTTTTTTTTTTTTTTGCATTAGCTCATTACATTAATCATTACACACACACACACACACACACACACACACACACAATACATACATACAAGCATTGATGTCAGTCAGTGTGTGCCCAATGGAATAAGAAATATGTTTAAAGTATCTCCCCAAGCGAGTACACTGTTTAACTAGAAATGAGTCTCAGTCTTTTGCAATCATAATTTTCATATTGGGTAATTAGAAACAAAATGAAGTGACAAAATGAAGATGATTGTTAAACTCAGGAACTGGAAAGTGCCATTGGGGTAGGGGAAGTGCCATTGAATTAGGGGAGAAGAAGTGGGATCCACGTATATGAAGATTAACAAGTAGTTAGTTGTCCACAAAAATGCATTGTTCCTCCCTTCCTTGTGCCTACAAGGGTGACAAATGATGATTGCCTGAGTCTTTATTCTCTTTTCTGTCATCTGTTTCTCAATACCACATTTCCTAATTCTTACTCAAATTTCCATTATTGTGTCTGTAAATATAATAATTAGTAGATTTTTCTTTTTAACTATTCTTAGCATATGAGGTCTGTTCAAAGCATTCCGGAACTTTGTCCACAAAATTTTTCTGTGCTTATCTTTTACTTATCACGCATGGTCTCCTTCAAAATACTGTCCTTCACAATTAATACACTGCTCCCAATGCGATTTTGATTTCTGGAAACAGTCTTGGGATGCCTCTTGCTGGATCGCATGAAGCACCCTTTGCGAATTTTCTGTTATCTTGTCTAGCATTCCAAATTTTCATGCTTTCAACAGAGGAAATAAAAAAGTCTGCAGGGGCCAGGCCTGGAGAGTATGAAGGGTGAGGCAGCACAGTGATTTCGTTTTTTGTGCAATAGCCATGCACCAACAGGAATGAATGTGTGGGTGTGTTATCGTGATGCAGGAGCCATGAATTGCCTCGCCCTCATTTCGGACTGTGGTGTCACTGCCAGACACCACACTTGCTAGGTGGTAGCCTTTAAATCGGCCGCGGTCTGGTAGTATAGTTGGACCCGCGTGTCGCCGCTATCAGTGATGGCAGACCGAGCGCCACCACACGGCAGGTCTAGAGAGACTTCCTAGCACTCGCCCCAGTTGTACAGCCAACTTTGCTAGTGATGGTTCACTGCCTACTTACGTTCTCATTTGCCAAGACGATAATTTAGCATAGCCTTCAGCTACGTCATTTGCTACGACCTAGCAAGGCGCCATTATCAGTTACTATTGATATTGTGAATCATGTACCGTCAAGACCGACGTTCATCATTAATGGATTAAAGTTAAGTAATCCACCAGTTACGTCCGTTTTTCTAAATTCTAATTTCCTTGTCATGTTCCAGACCTCACGCCAACCTGCGTGAGCCAAAACGCGTGCATTTCGGCCTCCTTTAGTAAAACGGTGTTGGCTCTCTTGCCAACCACAGCACGGACCTTTTCTGTTTCACATTTTCTTGCAGGCATTGCATCATGTCCTGATAGTACAATTAGTTTACAGTTTGTCCCTGTGGCACAAATTCATGATGAACTAATCCTTCAAGGAAAACTATCAGCATGGCTTTGACATTTGACCTGGTGTGACAAGCTTTTTTTGGTCTCTGAGAACCTTTCCCAAACCACTGTGAAGATGAGACCTTGGTCTCAATATCATAACCATAGACCACGTCTTATCACCAATTATGATTCTCTTAAGGCATATCTCATTCTCATTTGCGCGATCCAAAAGCTCTTCACTGATTGCGAGGCAAAGGCCTTGACTCATGAGTCATGACACGAACTAGGGAGCTACACGATGCATTCCAAGATGCTGTGTCATGATTGCATGACATGATCTAACTGAAATGTTACATTCTTGTGCAATCTCTCCAACAGTTAGCCTTCGATTGGCACGCACAACTTCATTGACATTCAGTCTGGCCATTTTTAAACTATGCGAACCATTTGTAATACTGAGTGCACCCGAAGTATTCATCACTGAAGGCTTCCCGCATCATTTGGTGTGCCTCTGTAAATGTTTTCTTGAATTTCACATGAAATTCAATGCAGATGCATTGCTCCTCTAACTCTGCCATCTCGAAATTCACAAACTGCGCAACACAACATTTTACTTAATACAGTACTGAACAATAACTAACAGCCATACAACAATGAAACTTCTGGCAGTTACACATTAAACACAGGTATGTGCAGGGATGGTAACCAAATTTTGCTCCAACCCACCACTGGTGCAAAATTATGAACGTTGTGGAATCTTTTGAACAGACCTCATACACACCCACTGGTGGATGGTTCCTCCAATCATGGCAGGGCCATTCAGTAGCCTGTTGCCAACATTCATGGCAAAAGATATTGGAAATATAGTGGTTTCACCCACAAATAAGAACACATACAAAGGTCTAACCATTGTAACGTGAACACAGTTTCGATATCCCATCAAGTCAAGAGTACAAGCCAGGCCAAGTTTGTCCTGAGTGTGGAATTCAACTTACTGCAAGGAACTGCAACAGTAAATATGAGAGAGAGAGAGAGAGAGAGAGAGAGAGAGAGAGAGAGAGAGCGCTCCCAGATCTGGATTTATATGAAGTTGAAATCAATGGTGCACCGAGATTCTGATATGGGGCTATCTTTTGGTGCAGGTGAGCTGAATAGTGATGGCTCATGTCGTTGCTTTGTAAAATGTCATGGTAGCCCTGGTGGCAGTTCCAGTATAAGACAAATGGTATCAAGAGAGTAGGGCCAGAAGCAGCCCAGGTGATGATGACTCCACTGTGGGCAAGAGCCCTTCAGAAAGGCGTAATTGGTTGTGATGATGGGCTACCAGGCTGTCACCCATCTGCAGCGTGAAGATGTGGCAGCCCTGCTGTTCATGGGTGGCTACCAGCACTCACGGAGATCGAAGGCGTGTGCTCGGACAGTGGTCTGTGGTGACTAAGGCACCTGAGCTTGATGAGGGATGACAGCAGTAGCTGCAGCACTGTGCCTGGCTGTTGCCCATGCAGCAACTCCACTGGGCTCTTCTTGCCAATGGGAGTGGACATTTAAGAACTAAGAAACACACTAGCACTTCTTGTGCAAGGGCATCCCCATTGTACTACTTCATCTGAGTTTTAAAGGTCTGGTGGATGCCATGGTGCACACAAAAGTCTTGAAAGGTCTCGGATGTGGACTGCAGTCCATTATTCAGTACCAAATCATGAGAAGGCTGTCGTGGAGAAGACCCATGTGGGGGAATGCATGTAGGTTCCACTGTTATGGAGCAACAGTTGTCAGTGTATGGAAACTGAGAATATGTATGAGTGTGGTTTGAAAATTTCTCTAAACGAAACAGAAAAAAAGTACTTAAATCACTGAAACTTTTTTATTTTTCTATCTAGTCTCCTTGAAGATAAATGCCCTTGGTCCAGCGATGTTCCAGTGCCTTGATCCCATCTTGAAAATGAGTTTCCTCCAGGCTTGGAAAATAGTTGTCAACTCCGGCTATCAATTCTTCGTTGGAAGTGAATCCTCGCCCACAAAGAAAAATTCAGTTTTGGGAAGAGATGGAAGTCTGACAGAGCCATAACAGGTGAATAAGGCAAGTGTGGCAACAATTCATTACTTAGTTTGTGTAATTTTGCCATGGCAATGGCATGTGTGTGGGTGCACATTGTCTTGCTGGAAGATGACTTTTTTCTTTGCAAAACTGGCCTTTTTTCGCATATCTTTTGTTCCAATTTGTTGAGGAGGTTAGCATAGTATTTTCCAGTAATTGTTTGCCCAGTGAGGAGATAATCTACAAACATAATCCCTTTTGTGTCTCGGAACACTAATGCCATGACCTTTTCCACCAAAGGAATTGTTTGTGCTTTCTTTGGTGGAGGAGAATCAGCATGTTTCCAATGCTTTGACTATTATTGTGTCTCTGGGCTATAGTAGGGCACCCAAGTTTCATCTGTGGTCACAAACTGGTGCAAAAAAATCTTGTTCATTTCTCCTAAAATGAGCCAAACATTGTTCTGAAATGTCCATTCTCATGCAGTTTCGATCCAGCATCAAGGGTTGCGGCATGCACCGTGCAGATAATTTTTTCCATTTTTAATTATTCAGTTAAAATGTGATATACCCTTTCAGATGACATCAGGCAAGTGTGAGAAATTTCATGCACTTTCAATCGATGATCCTCCATGACCATTTTCAGCACTTTTGAAATGATTTCTGGAGAAGTGATACATCTTGGCCAACCACTGTGTGGATCATCTAAGCTCTCCCGACCATATTTAAATTCATTTGTCCACTTGGAGTCCCCCAGTGTATTCTGCAAGTTGGCATGAATGTCCTTTGCTTTCATACCTTTCTTGATGAAGTACTTAATCCCTGCTCGAATCTCGATTTTTTTCCATCTTTGCAAATCACTACGTGGGAGCAACAACAGAGCCACTTCAGTGCCACAACTCTCTTCCAAGAGCACTGACGTGGCACGTGTTTACAGGCAACAGTCCAATGAATATCACATGAACAACTTGTTGCACTAGCACTGACTTCTTGTGGTGATTCTGATAACTTTTCAAAACACCCTCGCATCACTGACAAGCAATCAAAATGCATCAAAGATGGGAACCGCAAAATCTGGGTTGAGACGTTTCCATGGCTGCGTGGATGCCAACCATGACAAAGAACACCAACCATGACAAAGAACATTGTTGTGGCATGGCCTGGTGACCTACCTACTTGAGACACACAGCAATTAAGTGTTCAGTTTCCCATTCAACAACAGGCCAGTAGACATACCAGTGAGCAAGTATGACTTCCCCCTGCCTTCTGTGGCTGTGATGTAAGAGCTGAGGGGCATACCACTGGAGGAAGCTGGAATGACCACCTGTGGCAGTACATGTTCCATTGTCAATAAGGTTACAATCAGGTTGTGCACAGCACAAAATAATTATAAACCAGGCCCAACACTCGAGCTGAAGGTCATTTTGGCCACACCTGCTGGATATGTTGCCACATCTGACAGAGGTCAGAATCCATGCCGATAGCGTGAGCTCTCAATAGGAAAGCCATCCACTACCTGTTGAGCTTCCTCATAGAATAAAAGCAAAAGATTTCCTCCTGGTCATAGCTGGGGTCAGGACCCATAGGAAGATGTGAGAAAGCATCGACGATGGGATGCGGAGCCATCAGGTGAAAGTGGATCTGATAATGTTCATGCCTGAGGAACAGGGCCCATCTTGTCCGGTAGATAGGTTGGGGGGTAAAAGAGGTAGACTAAAGCCTTGTGATCAGTGAGAAGATGAATTCCACACCACAAAAAACACATGAAATTTCGTGATTGCATAAATAATAGTAAGGGCCTCCTTCTTGATTTAGGAATAATTATTCTATGCCACATTGAATGTCTTGGAGGCAGACAATGTCAGCTGTTCCAAACTGTCAGGACTGTGATGGATCAGCACAGCCCCTAACCCAAACTGGAATGCCAAGACAAGCTACTTATCCAGCAGAAACGTGCATGACGAGAGGTTGAACAAAGACTGTCCTTCAAAGTCATGAATGCATGGCCACACGCAGTCTTCCAAACAAATGGCATATCCTTTTTCAGTAGCCGACTAAAAGGATGCACAGTGGTATCTGGTTGTGGGGTGAGTTTATGACAACATGCAGTTTTGCTCAGTAGAGCATGGAGCTCCTTCCAGTTGATGGGTTAAGGAAGAGCATCAGTTACAGTGATGTGACTGTCAGCTGGATCCCCTGAGAGGAAATTGTGTGTCCAAGGTATTCAACAGAAGGCTCAAAGAAGTGTGATTATCTAGATTGCACTTGAAACCAGCACGCAGTAGGTTCTGCAAATGCTTCTCAGTGGAGGGATCCGTGCCAGCAATATTGTCCAGATAGTTGATACAACATTGCACACATTATGGGAGTTGCTCCAAGAAGCATTGAAAATGAGCTGGAGTGTTTGCTACCCGAAAAACCAACAGTTTATAGTTAGGGGGTGTTAATGACAAGTAACTGCTGACATGCTTCATCAAGTGGGAGCTGGAGATACCCATCCAAGAGAACCAACTTTGAAAAATATTGCCCTCCCACCACTTTTTCCACCAATTCCTCTGGATATGGAGTGGAGCACACGTCAGTCACAACCTGTGCATTGACCGTAACCTTAAAAGTGCCAGAAAGGCAGAGTTCGCCAGATAGTTTCTTGATGATCACCACCAGGGTAGCCCACTGGCTGGATGAAATAGGTTCAATCACCTCCAAAGCTGTCAACCTATCACGTTCCAACTATAACTGATTGCAGAGCCCCAGTGGAACTTACGCGATGAAAGAAACAAGGGTGCACCATCAGTTCACTTCACTAAGTCCAGGCAGAAAAGCACTATCCACCACAAGAAAGGCTAATTTGCAGACCACCACCTTGTATGTTGAATCTGCAATAAATTGTCAGAGAATGAGGATCTGTTGTCTTTTGTAGCTTACAAGATGACATGTAGCAGGAGACAACAGCAGTGCACTGAGGTGCAAATTCGTGTGAGAATTACTCATTGACAGTGCAGTTCCCTTATCTACTTGTAACTGAAGTTCCTCACTGCTGATGTGCACATTGTTGAACTACTTCATTAGAAACAGGTTGTCACACTTGGGCCAGGAATCCTACTGGCAGCCCACTACATGAGAAACTTTAAATGACTGAGCAATACCAAGGACCCCTACCAAGGTGAGGTCTTCAAATTGTAGCATCCACTGGCAGATCTCTCTATATGGGTCTGACCTAATGATAGCATCCCTGACAATAGTATCAGCATAAAACTTCTTATAGTCAGATGTAATTAAATGCTAATTTTGATCAAGACCATGTAACTACACAACCCAAGCATGATACAATTGATGAGTTTGCTTCCTGTACTGGCAAAGCTCCATTCTTGAGGAAATAACACGAGTCCAACAGTGATAAGATGTCAGTGAAGTGAAACATTCTGTCGAATGAGAAGCAAATGGGTTCCCAAAGTGTTGCCAACTTTCCTAACAATTAATATATGTGGGGTGCAATCCACAACAGAAAAAGAGCCTTAATGGCATCAGCATCTGTTACAGTGAAGTGTTGCTGTAAATGATTCACGTTTTCTTCCCAGTCCTCTGTAGTCTCACCATTGGGGAGGCAGGGAGGCAGATTTGCTTGCAGTCCAGTCAACACCCTTTCCACCATGGTCATGTGTTCTGCTGCTTCAATTCCAAACATTGCTGGCTTTCCAACTGCAGTAATCTTTGAAGCATCACCTCCATCCAAGAACACATTAGTCATCATCATCATCAACAGATTGGCAAGAAACATATGAAAGACCAACCGCCCTTGTCACCACTTGTGTAGTAATTCCAAACACGACTAAGGGCACACACAAAGTCCTGGCCATCTTAATGTGAACACAGATCCAATATGTCTTACAAGTCCAGATTGCAAGCCAGGCCAAATCCAAGATATGAATCACAGTTCATCCCAAAGAGTAGTCTAAGCTACTATGATGAAGTACAGTATCAAATATGAGAGAGAGTGCTCTCATCTCTGGGATTATATGAAGTTAACTTGTGTCGAGGCGGTGCTGACTATTGGCAGCATGCACAGGCCCTGATGTAGTGCTGTTTTCTGATGTATGATCATGCTGCCATTTAACAGCCTTTGTTATCTAACCTGGTGCAGGTAAGTGAAATAGCAACAACTTGCATCAGCACCTTGCAAAATGTTGTGGTAATCACAGTGGTGCTGCCAGTACAAGACTAGTGGTAAGTGATCAGAAGTTTCCACAAGTAAGGCATAGTCTGAGTAGTCAAGAACTTTTAATACCACCCAAAGGCTGTTTGTGTGCCACGTATTTCCTGTTGTTTACTATTCTCACTTCCTTGTCATAAAAATGTACTCAATTCTGCTGATTACAGTGCATCAAGTTTTGCCTCACATTAGTAACACAATCATTCAAAATGCAGTGTTTTTCACACACACACACACACACACACACACACACACACACACACCATTACTCATCACTGGATCGCATGATGTATATTTTAATGTCACTGGAGTGTTGTCTAAACTACATAATTACCTTACTTGATGGCTATGGCCTGGTGCGACTGGCTCGCTGTACAAAGCACCCCTTGAAAGAATTTAGTCTCACATCTATTTCACCTTCTTCCAACTGTAAACAATATCATGTATATTTTTTAGTATTTATTCAGCAGAAACATTAATATATTTGTTTTTTCCAACAATGTTACTAACAAAAATTGAATTGTTCAAAAAATCTTACAAATGAGGCATATTACACATTAAAACTCCAGCACAGTACATACAGCGCCAATGCTTCTTCCTCGCTCTTAAGTATCACAGATTTGTGGATAGAAAAGAAAGATAGGGCAGATGTATCAAAGTGCAGCAAATGTATAAGGGACAATCAAAATGTTAGTTTCAAGGCCGTAGTCCAGAACTGGTATGCCAATCAGGTGTAATCACTGTCAGCATTGAGGCAATCATCCCCCTGTTGGACCAGGTTGAAGATACCTGTTTGGTAAAATACCATGTTTCACTGCATGAAGAAGTCTGTGCTGCACATCTTTGTACCACAGGGATCAAATTGTCAACCCTGTGAAGCCTTTTTTAAGGAGCCAAAGGTGTGATAATTGCATAGGGAGAGGTCAGGACTATAGGGTTTTTGACGACTTGAGTTGGCATAACTTCCTCAGTATGACATTTGCAATACGTATATATGCATTATCATGAACCAGCAGTGAGGAACTTGGCACACCATTTCACAATGGTGGATTTTTACAGACATGTTGTTGCCTTCTACACATTCTTCATTCTCAAATGGATTTCTACCAGTGTTTGACCTTTGGCATTCAAGAAAAGAAGAACAGCATGTTGGTCCTGTTTGGACACATTTGGTAATAATGCCACCATAGTTCACATTTCTACACTTACCGAATACACGTCAGAAAGACACAAGCACCACGCTATTCCATTGCCTACATGTCAATGCTTGTATACCCACATATATGCTGTAGCAACTCCATCTAAAGGAAACTTATATCGTCCTTCATTTTCTTAGTGAAAAGGTTACAGAAATAGGACTATTTGAATATCAAGTCTAAACATCTAAGACCAATATGAAGAATGAGAAAGAGAGAGAGTGGCACAGAGAAATCATTAGCAAAATTATAACAGGTGAGATTTAAGAATGTGAAAAGTTAGGAGTGACAGAAAAGAATGATAGACCAATAGTGGAGGTATTTACAGAAAAAAGATAGTCAGCCATGTACGGGGTCATATAAAAGTGAAATAAGTGTGCAGAAAAAGTAAACAAATGCAGTGGTTTTAGTACAGATTGCATTAAATGAAGGGTTACATAGGTGAAGAAAGTACAACAAATTATTCTAGACAAAAAATTAGTCATCTCCAGAACACATCAAGTTAATACAGTGTAACACCTCCATTAGCTTTTATAATTACTTTAATGTAGCCTCGATGAGTCCATAAGTTATTTCGGGACATACCAGGTTGAAGCCACTCACTGATGATTAGATCCTATCAAGGCATCAAATTGCAAGCACATTGACTGGCACATTTCAGTTGCTTTTCCAAATAGTTGCAGACATCCCCTGTGGGGGTTAATATCAGGTGATTTAAGTTGGACAGTCAGGTGCAATAAGAAGCTTGAGTATTTGTCAAACCAGGAAAGTATGATTGCAGTCCTGTGAACACAGCTCTTGTCATCTTGGAAGGAGGGATTGTCCACAGTAGACTCATCATGAAGATTTATAAGAACAGAAAACACTTGCTCACTGGGATTGCTGAAACAAACATCCTTGTTCACATTCATGGCAGGCAGCATGAGGGACCAAGGCATGGAATGGGAAATGTCCAAAATATCACAGAACCATCTCTACACACCAGCTTTAAATGATTACTCCAGGGTTATACTACAACCCCCTACATATCGCTGACATAGAGATCATGAGGATAAGATTAGAATAATTAATGCACGCACAGAGGCATTCGAACACTCGTTCTTCCATGTTCCATACGTGACTGGAACAGGAAGAAATCCTAATAACTGGTACAATGGGACACAACCTCTGCCATGCACCTCACAGTGGTTTCCAGAGTATAGATGTAGATGCAGGTTAAACACCTCATAGGGCTGATAGTGCATCATTTGAAAAGTATCAGAATTGTGACTTGCCAGAACACACTACTTGCCTCCAGTCAGTTACTGTCCAGTTTTTGTCTTGTTTGACCTGTTGAAGACATACAGCATTATGTGTAGCTATGAGAAATGGCCTTTTGTGAGGTACCTGATTCCAAATGTCCATTGCATGCAATTTCATTCACAGTGAGTGCATGGAAGCTGGCTGAGATAGACTTGAGTTCACTGACAGAGCAATTCCTGTCCAGTTTGAAAGTGATTGTCATTGATGCTTGTCTCTTGTCCCTGTTGGTTGAAACCTTTTTAGGACCACTGTTCTTACCTTGTGTTACGTGGCTTGCAAACACAATGGACTGTCCAGATGGTTAGATTAACAAATTGACCAACTTTTATTACACTGGTTGGTCATGGGCACGTTCAAACAAAATAGCTCCTTTCTGCCATTCTGTCACATCTCCACATCACCTCACCGTACTGATACAACTGATGAGACATACACATCACTTCACTGCCATGATCTACATCATCAGTGTTGGAGGAACATATGACTGTATGGCACATGTTATATATGATCTACAACACACTAAAGTGACCAACAAGCTCTTTCAAGGGGTGACAAATATTTTTCAAAAAATGTGTAAATCTAAGCTGGTTCTATTCATCCATAACATTAAGAAGGTCGTAACAGCAGTGTATATGTTGAGGACATGTTCTTTGACTCCTGGAAGGGAATGTTGTAGGGCTATTATTGTTCCTTATGTTGACAAATAATTTGACGGATAATGTTAGAAGCTCGATAAGATGATTTGCTGTCACAGTCACAAGTAATTTGACTCTCAACATAAACAAATGTAATACAGTTTTGATAAATACATGGATAAACAATTTATTGGTAGATTATATGATTGATGATAAACAAATAGAGAGTCATAGTCATAAAATATCCAAGAGTATGCTTCCAGAATGATCACAAGAATGACAGCATCAAAATACTTGTAAGAAAGGTAGAATGTATAACCCTAAGGAAATTTATTTCAGTCATGAAAGAGGAACCTATCACAAATATTGTTTAATTGGCTCTTGGGAAATGCTTGTTTAGGACCATACCTGAAATGTTTAACAGAGGATGCAGAGAAGGTACACAGAAGAGCTAATTTAATAAGCAGATTATAGATAGACTCATTGAAGTCATGTGTCAGAGGCTATAAGAAGAACATTGTGTAGAGTTGAAATTCGAGAAACACATGTTCCAGAAAAGTGAAGAAACAACTTACTTCCTCCCTCATACGTCCAACAGAATGAATTACTATCAAAATCAGAGCAATCTAAGCTCGTGCAAGGGTTTACTGATTGTTGTTTGGCTGCTCACTGTTTGTGAGTGGAACCTAATATGGATATATGAAATGGTATGTAAAGCACTCTCTGTGCTACACCATTAAGTGTCTTGTAGTATATTGATGTAAATATAGAGATAGCTGCTGGGATGTCACCAGACCTCATACTGGCTGCCATCATCATGATCAAGCACAGGATGAGCAAGACATTTGATCATAGGTAAATTGTTGGTGCAAAATGGGTGGGACACTCCATCTTTGCAGTTGTGCAGACAGTGAGTGTTTTTGTATGCCGTTGTAGAAAGCTGTACAACATTCATTCCCGGAAATCACAAGTACCAAAGTCACTAGCTGTAAGTATAAGCTGGCATACACAGCTAAACCAGATAGTACTGTGTACAGTGATGACTAATTTTATTATTAATGTAATTACATAAACTACAAAATGCATATTTTTTAGTTTTTAAGCCACATATTAATGTGATATGTTTTATTGATATATTTCCATTTTATGATATGTCTATTACTAATTATACATATTCATAAATTATGAAATTTTTGCAGTCTGTCAATTCATGACTGGTGAATGATTAAGCTGTAATAAAAAAGATAACAATAATAATGATATAATGGTTGGTTGGTTTGTTTGGAGACAAAGGGACCAAACTACAGGGTCATCAGTCCCACAATATAATGTAAAGGATAGTTGCTACTACCATATAGCAAATATGCTGAATTGCAGAAAGGCATGACAAAAAAACTGTCAAAAAGTTAGCTTTTGGCCAACAAGGCCTTTGTCAAAAGTAGACAATATACACTCATGCATACACTCCCGCAAAGGCAACACACACACACACACACACACACACACACACACACACACAACCACCGTCTCTGGCAGCTACAGCCAGACTGCGAGTAGCAGAGAATTATGGGAGAGGGAGCTGTGTGAGTGTAAGGAGGAGGCTGTGGCGGGGAGGAGAAGGGACAGCATGGTACAGGTGGGGACAATAAAGTGCTGCTGGGAGCATGCAGGGACGAGGTGGAGAGTCAGGCAGCTAGGTGCAGTCCGCAGATTAGATGGAGGGTGGGGAAAAAGGGGAAGGGTAGTGGAAAAGGAAAGAAGTGAAAGGACTGGGTGCATTGGTGGAATAGAGGTCTGTGTAGAGCTGGAATGGGAATAGGGATGGGGCTAGATGGGTAAGGATAATGACTAACAAAGGTTGAGGTCAGGAGGTTTACGTGAACATAGGGCATATTACAAGGAGAGTTCCCATCTGTGCAATTCAGGAAAGCTGGTGTTGATGGGAAGGATCCAGATGGCACAGGCTATGAAGCAGTCTTCGAAATGAAGGACATAGTGTTGGATGGCATGCTCAGCCACAGGATGGTCCCGTTGTTTCTTGGCCACAGTTTGTTGATGACCATTCATGCAGACAGACAGCTTATTGGGTATCATGCCCACGAAGAATGCAGCACAGTGATTGTAGCTTAGCTGGTAGATCACATGACTGGTTTTGCAGGTAGCCCTGCCTTTGATGGGATATGTGATGTTTGTGATAAGACTGGAGTAGGTGGCCATGGGAGGATGTATGGGACAGGTCTTACTCTAGGTTTGTTACTGGAATATGAGCCATGAGGCAAGGGGTTGAGAGCAGAGGTTGCATAGGGATGGATGAGGATATTGTGTAGGTTTGGTGGGCAGCAGTACATCACTGAGGGAGGAGTGGGAAAAAATAGTGGGTAGGATATTTCTCATTTCAGGGCATGATGAGAGGTAGTTGAACCCTGGCAGAGAATGTAATTCAGTTGCTCCAGTCCTGGGTGGTGCTGACTCATGAGGGGAATGCTCCCCTATGGCTGGATGGTAGGGCTTTGGGAGGTGTTGGGTGACTGGAAAGATGAGACATGGGAGATCTGTTTTTGTAGGAGGTTATTCCCATTCCATTGCTACACATACCTCTATTCCACTAATGCACCCAGTCCTTTTACTTCTCTCCTTTTCTGCTAAGCCCCTCTCTCTCCCCTGCCCTCTGTCTAACCACAGACTGCACCTAGCTGCCCCACTCACCACTTCGGCCCTGTACACTCCAGCAGCACTTTACTGTCTGCAATGCCTACCCTACTCTCTCTCCCCCTTCCTGGCTGAGGCTCCTCCTCACCCACATCTGGTTACCTATCCCATAATGCTCTGCTGCTTGCAGTCTGGCTCTAGCTGCCAGAGACTGTGGTTATGTATGTGAGAGTTTTGTTTGCATGAGTATGTGCATGTGTGTATCTTGTTTACTTTTGACAAAGGCCTTGTTGGCGAGGAAAGCAAACTTTCTGCAATTCTGCATCTCCACTATAAGGTGAGTGCTAAATATCCTTTATATTCCATCCTGGAATTTCCCTCATTAGATATTAATAGTAGGTGTTTGAATTGTCTAGCACACTATTGGTACTTGTGTTCATCGTAGAGGGGCTGATGAAAATGAGAGGTGGTATACAGACTGGCTACTAATACATTTTTGAAAAATTCTGGTGAGAAAATGATACAGATTTTGTCATTAGATAAAGATTTTGTTTTTACTTCTTTTGTGAATATGGAAACATGGAGAAAAAATAGTATAATGGACAAACAATGTAGCCTTTTAACAACAGCAATTACACTACTATTCTCCTTTGATATATGAAAAGGAGGCATTACTGCCTCTCCATTCTTTCTAGTGCTACAACTCACCTGATCTGGCTGATAAATTTCATGATAACAAGATGGAGAAACACATTCTCTGACACAGTTCACACGAGTTATGCCAGACAGATCTACACAAGATGGGCTTTGTTCACAAGCAGATTCAAACTCACGGAATGACATTTCCTGTAAAGAAGGAATGCTTTAAATCATTTAGATCTCTTTTTATTTTAGTTACATGGTAAAGATCCTAAATACTATTCAAATAATAATCATGATTATTATTATAACTAATCACAACTTTCAACGAGATGGTTTGGTTATGTCTAAAAAACAAAACAAATTATATTCTTCTCGAATAAACCACCAGTAAATTCCAAAACAGTGCTTGAAGGTTACATCCTCAAGTGACGGTGTGAGATTTCACATCTGTGAGATGTATAATTTAACTACAGATTGCATAGTATTGCACGGAACTGGGGACCTAGAAACGACAGAGAGGCTTTGTCCCCCACTGTAGCCTGCAGTGGTACACAACCCCACACCAGGCTACAGCAGTCCACTCACCACACTGGCACCCTATACCAAACCCATGGTTATTGTGCGGTTCGGCCTTCAGTGGACCCCCCCCCCGGGAACATCTCACACCAGAAGAGTGTAAACCAATGTTTGTGTGTTAGAGTAATTATGGTGTACACGTACGTGGAGAAAGTGTTTGCACAGCAATTGCCGACATAGTGTAACTGATGTGGGATAAGGGGAACCAGCCAGCATTCGCCAAGGCAAATGGAAAACTGCCTTAAAAACCATTCACAAACTGGCCAGCACACCAGACCTTGACATTTATCTGCCGAGCGGATTTGTGCCAGGGACCGGCACACCTTCCCAGCCAGAAAGCAGTGCATTAGACCACATGGCTAACTGGGCAGGCTAACTACAGATACTAACTTCATGATAAAAACTGATAAATTACTTCATATAGGTCAAACAACAGAAATTGTTTACAGTGACTACCTAATTCCTATGTTACCGCACCAGCTCCCTGAGCAGATTTGGAGATATTGACTACCACTAGTTTTGTTTCTTGAAAACTAAGGAAATGATGGGAACCACAGCAGGGTGTTTAGCCTAAGCCTTGAAAAAAATTTGTGATATATCAAGAAGGTAAAATAGCCCCCCTTTGGTTCTCCAGACAGAGACTACTTAGGAGGATGTTGTCAT
This sequence comes from Schistocerca piceifrons, assembly GCF_021461385.2. Taxonomy (NCBI): domain Eukaryota; kingdom Metazoa; phylum Arthropoda; class Insecta; order Orthoptera; family Acrididae; genus Schistocerca; species Schistocerca piceifrons. Next base: position 594,874,820 of record NC_060138.1, on the reverse strand, counting down.
CAGGAGAAACAAAACTCGCATTATATGCATTGGATCTTGGAATGTTAGATCCTTTAGTCAGGTATGTGGGATAGAAAATTTGAAAAGGGAAATGTATATGTTGAAGTTAGATATAGCAGGAATTAATGAAGTTCGGTGCCCGAGGGAACAGGACTTCTGGTCAGTTGAATACAGGATTATAAATACAAAGCGAAAAAGAGCTAATGCAGGAATTAGTTTGCTAATAAATAAGAAAATTGGGATGCTGGTAAACTACTATGAACACCACAGAGAATGCATTGTCACAGCCAAGAGAGGCACAAGGCTCACACCTACCACAGCAGTACAAGTTTATATGCCAACTAGCTCCACAGATAATGAAGACATTGAAGAAACATATGATGAGAGAGAAGAAATTATTCAGACAGTTGAGGAAGACAGGCAGACAAAAATTTAATTGTAATGAGAGGCTTGACTTTGATAGTCGCAAAAGGAAGGGAAGGAAAAATAGTAGGTGAGTATGCGCTTGGGGGAAAGACAGGAAAGAGGAAGCCATGAGTGAGATGGGGCAGTGGTTAGCACACTGGACATGTATTTGGGAGGATGACTGTTCAAATCTGCGTGTGGGCATCCTGATTTCAGTTTTCCATGATTCCCCTAAACCATTTCAGGTATATGCCAGGTGGTTCCTGTGAAAAGGCACAGCTGATTTCCTTCCCCATCCTTCCCTAATCTGATGGGACCAATGGCCTTGCTGTTGGGACCCCTTCCCAAAACCAACCAATAAAAGAGGAAGCTGACCAGTAGAATTTTGCACAGAACGTAATTTAATCATTGCTAATGTCAGATTTAAGAATCATGAAAGAAGGTAGTACACATGAAAGACATTTCCAAAGGCAGATGTAGATTCTTGACCAATATTTATTAGTTATGAACTGTAGATTAAAACCGAAGAAATTGTAAGACGGTAAGAAATTAAAAACAAGAGGTTATTGAGAGTTTCAGAGGGAGCATCAAGTAACAGTTGGCTAGAACAGGGAAGGGACTACAGTAGAAGACGAATGGGCATTTTTAAGAAATGAAATAGAGAAGGCAGCAGAGGATCAAATAGGTAAAAGCCAAGGCCTAGTACAAATTCTTGGATAACAGAAGAGATACTGAATTAAATTGATGAAAGGAGAAAATTTAAAAATGAAGCAGACAAAACGGAATACAAATGTTTAAAGAAATGAGATTGACAGGAAGTGCAAAATTGCCAAGCAGTAGTGGCCAGAGGACAAATACAAGGATCTAGAAACTTATTTCACTAGGGAATAGATAGATACAGCCTACAGGAAAATTAAAGAGGTCTTTGAAGAAAAGAGAAGCAACTGTATGAATATCAAGAGCTCAGATGATAAACCAGTCCTATCAAAGTAGGGAAAGCTGAAAGGTGGAAGGTGGAAGAAGTATATATGGTCTGTATGAGGGAGATGATCTTGAAGGCAGTATTACAGAAAGGGAAGTGAATGTCGATGAAGATGAGAGGGAAGATATGATAATGCGAGAAGAATTTGACAAAGCTCTGAAAGATCAAGTCAGAAAAAGGCCCTGGGGGTAGATGATATTCCTTCAGAAGTATTGATAGCCTTGGGAGAGCCAGTGATGATAGAAATCTTTCATCCGGTGCCCACAATGTATGAGTCAAGCAAAATACTCTCATACTTCAAGTAGAATGTAGTACTCATTCCAAAGAAAGCAGTTGCTGACAGGCATAAAAATTACCGACCTATGAGTTTAATAAGTCATGGTTGCAAAATACTAACACAAATTCTTTACAGAAAAATGGAAAAGATGGTAGAAGCCAATCTTGTGGAAGATCAGTTTGGATCCCAGAGAAATGTAGGAACACTGACGAAATACTGATGCTACGACCGATCTTAGAAGATAAGTTAAGAAAAGGCAAACCTACGTTTCTAGCATTTGTAGACTTAGAGAAAGCTTTTGATAATGTTGACTGGAATACCCTTTCAAATTCTGAAGGTGGCAGGGGAAAAATACAGGGAGCAAAAGGCTATTTACAACTTGTACAGAAACCAGATGGCAATTACAAGAGTCGAGGGATATGAAAGGGGAACGGTGGTTGAGAGGGGAGTGAGACGAGGTTACAGCCTATCCCCAATGTTGTTCAATCTGTACATTAAACAGGTAGTAAAGGAAGTAAAAGAAAAATTTGGAATAGAAATGAAAATTCAGATGCAATAAATAAAAACTTCTAGGTATGACAATTACATTGTAATTCTGTCGCAGACAGCAAAGGATTTAGAAGAACAGTTGAATGGAATGGACTGTGTCTTGAAATGAGGATATAAGATGAACACCAGCAAAAGCAAAACAAAGATGATGGAGTGTAGTTGATTGAAATCAAGCCATGCTAAAGGAACTAGATTAGGAAATACAGACAATTAAAGTAGTGAACGAGTTATTAGGGCAGCAAAATAACAGATGATGGCTGAAATAGAGAGGATATAAAATGTAGACTGGCAATGGCAGAAAAAGCATTTCTGAAGAAGAGAAATTTGTTAACATTGGATGTAGATTTAAGCGTTAGGAAGTCTTTCCTTAAGGTATTTGTCAGGAGTGTTGCCATTTATGGAAGTGAAACATGGACAGTAAACAGTCTAGATAAGAGGAGAATAGAGGCTCTCAGAATGTTGTGCTACAGAAGAGTATTGAAGGTTAGGTGTGTTGATCATGTAATTAATGAGGTACTGAATAGAATTGGGGAGACAAGATGTTGCAGACTGGCAAGACAGCCAATCCACAATGACGGGTAGCCGAAAGGCACGCGTTTAGCTCACGCAGGCTGGCGTGAGGTCTGGAACACGTCAAAGTCATATAGTAGCAAAAATAGTACGTGATTTCTGGAATACTTAACTTTAATCCATAATTGGTGAACATCGGTCTGACGGTACATGCATCACAAGATAAATAGCAAATGATAATGGCGCCTTGCTAGGTCGTAGCAAATGACGTAGCTGAAGGCTATGCTAACTATCGTCTCGGAAAATGAGAGCGTAATTTGTCAGTGAACCATCGCTAGCAAAATTGGCTGTACAACTGGGGACGAGTGCTAGGAAGTCTCTCTAGACCTGCTGTGTGGCAGCGCTCAGTCTGCAATCACTGATAGTGGCGACACGCGGGTCCGACGTATACTACCGGACTGCGGCCGATTTAAAGGCTACCACCTAGCAAGTGTGGTGTCTGGCGGTGACACCACACAAGAAATTTGTAGCACTACTTGACTAACAGAAGGGGTCAGTTGATAGGACACATTCTGAGACATGAAGGGATCTCCAGTTTAGAATTGGAGGGAAGTGTGGTGGGTAAAAATCATAGAGGGAGACCAAGGAATGAATACAGTAAGCAGATTCAAAAGGATGTGGACTGCAGCAGTTATTTGGAAATGAAGGGGCCTGCACAGGATAGGGTAGCATGGAGAGCTGCATCAAACCAGTCTTTGGACTGAAGTCCACAACACCGATGAAAACAACAATGACAATAACAACACGAAATTGGCAATGTTTACAAAATATCCAGAAAATTGGGATTTTTCCCTGTTCTCATGTAAAAATGTCAGTAATCTGAGGGCAACAGTTACATAATATTGGTAGCTGAGTTGAATGTTGAAATTGGACTTAAGAATTTTGAAGAGCAGCTGGACAGAATGGACAGCATCTTGAAAGGAGGATATAAGATTACAACAACAAAAGCAAAACAAGGATAATGGAATGTAGTCAATTTAAGTCATGTAATGCTGAGGAAATTAGGTTAAGTAATGAGATGTTTAAAGTAGTTGGTGCGCTTTACTATCTGGGCGACAAAAAAAAAAAAAAAAAAAAACTGATCATCACCGAAGCAGAGAGGATGTACAATGTAGACAGAAAATAGCAAAAAAGTCATTTCTGAGGAAGACTGAATATAGACTTGAGTGTTAGGAAGTCTTTTCTGAATGTATTTGTCTGGTGTGTAGCCATGTGGTAAAACATGGATGATAAACAGTTTAGAATTAAGAAGAGAGTAGAAGCTTTTGGAATGTGGTGCTATAGAAGATAGAAGAATGCTGAAGATTAGATGTGTATATCACGTAACTAATGAGGAAATGCTGAACAGAACTGCGGAGACAAGAAATTTGTACCACAACTTAGCTGGAAGAAGTGATTAGTTGATAGGACATATAGTGAGACATAAGAGATCACCAGTTTAGTATTGGAGGGAAGAGGGAAATTGGGGGGGGGGGGGGGGGGTTGGTATCAAAATTGTAGGTATCAAAATTGTAGAGAAAGACCAAGAGACTGATACAGTAAGCAGCATCAGAAGGTGTAGGTGGCAATAGTTATTCCCAGTTGAAGAGTCTTGCACAGGATAGTATAGCAAGGGTAGCTACATCAAACCATTGTTTGAACTTATATGATGTGTGAAAACTGTGATTGCCACTCATATGATCCATTCAAATTGCATAGTATGTTTGCAACTAGTAGTAGTGTAAGTGCGTTCTGGCATATTACAACTGAGTACACTACACACACAAATGAGACAATACTGCACTAAAACATTTGTGTCCAATGATAAAATAAGGTGAAGCAGAAGCTGAGCTTAAGTATGGTCTGATAATTTTGTTTTAGCTACTATTTCATCTGGAGATCTGTCTCATCTGAAAGACAACTGCAAGAGTGATATAAAGTAAATTCATAATTTGTTTAAACAAAAATTGTAAAAATTAAGTTGTTAGATCACTGTGTAAACTTAGTGTCTCTAAAAGTGAAACTGTGTAATAGTGTAACAGTCAGATTGATAGCTAAATGATAAAGCCAGTGATATAATAATGAGAGAAAAGGAGAACTGTAGAAAAATTTAAAAACTAAGTAACCACAGGCACATTGGTTTTGTCTGTTACAATTCATAGTTATCTGTTAGCTCTGTGTAGCCTTGTATACAAAATGCTGTGTAAATTATCCTTCTCCCTGTCTCATTTATATTTGTTTTTCATTATTTGCTTTTACTGATGACAAAGTGTAGCGATAAAAAGGCCCAGACACGTTCATACCAGGAGAATAATGCATCACACTTACCTTGCAAAACTCATACTGTACAATTCCAAACAAAGCAACGTGACTTACAGATACCAGAAGTAGAGCTCAGTGGATGAGAATGTGTGAAGTTACTTGGCATCTAGGTTTGTAATAAACTGAGGTGACACCTGTGTTTAGATAATTCAGTCAAAAAGCTTAGTTCTGCCTCCTTTGCACTTAGAAATCTCACTCATTGTGTTGATCAGCAATTAAGATTGTCAGCTTACCTTCATGCAGTACTGTCCTATGGCATTTTCTTCCGGATGATAAGATAAGGTCAAAAAAGTAATTACTGACAGAGATCTGCAGCAAGAATATTGTGTGAAGTTAATGTCTGAACGTCAAAATCTTGCAGAAACCTTACAAGGTGCCTAGCCATTCTTACACTGTACCAATACATTTACTCTATAATTGTATCCTCAAATAATAACAATGAGTTTAGGAGGAACTGTGTAATTTATAACTACAATACTATGAGTAAAAATAATTTACCAATGGACTACACATCCCTTCCTAAGCTTCAGAATGGAGTCTTATGCTCGGATGCGAAATTCCATAACAATTTGCCAGTACACATCAGGAAGGAAATTTAAAATCCTCTGATATAAAAAAAGTAAAAAAAACATCTTTTTTAGTGATTCATTCTAGAATTTATCAGTGTGTTTGGAGATACGAATTCATTTAGTGCATACCGTAGCTCTAATGTATGTATTAAACAGAGCTTGAGATTGTCCATCTATAGACAGCTGATCTTCCCTCCATGAACCATGGACCTTGCCATTGGTGGGGAGGCTTGCATGCCTCAATGATACAGATAGCCATACCAAAGGTACAACCACAACTGAGGGGTATCTGTTGAGAGGCCAGACAAACATGTGGTTCCTGAAGAGGAGCAGCAGCTTTATCAGTAGTTGCAGGGGCAACAGTCTGGATGATTGACTGATCGGGCCCTGTAACACTAACCAAAACGGCCTTGCTGTGCTGGTACTGTGAACAGCTGAAAGCAAGGGGAAACTACATCCGTAATTCTTCCCGAGGGCATGCAGATTTACTGTATGGTTAAATGATGATGGCGTCCTCTTCGGTAAAATATTCCGGAGGTAAAATAGTCCCCCATTCAGATCTCTGGGTAGGGACTCCTCAAGAGGATGACGGTATCAGGAGAAAGAAAACTGGCATTCTATGGATCAGAGCGTGGAATGTCAGATCGCTTAATTGAGCAGGTAGGTCAGAAAATTTAAAAATGGAAATGGATAGCTTAAAGTTAGATATAGTGGGAATTAGTGAAGTTCGGTGGCAGGAGGAACAAGACTTCTGGTCAGGTGACTACAGGGTTATAAACACAAAATCAAATAGGGGTAATGCAGGAGTAGGTTTAATAATGAAACTTCCTGGCAGATTAAAACTGTGTGCCCGACCGAGACTCGAACTCGGGACCTTTGCCTTTCGCGGGCAAGTGCTCTATCAACTGAGCTACCGAAGCACGACTCACGCCCGGTACTCACAGCTTTACTTCTGCCAGTACCTCGTCTCCTACCTTCCAAACTTTACAGAGCTTCTGTAAAGTTTGGAAGGTAGGAGACGAGGTACTGGCAGAAGTAAAGCTGTGAGTACCGGGCGTGAGTCGTGCTTCGGTAGCTCAGTTGATAGAGCACTTGCCCGCGAAAGGCAAAGGTCCCGAGTTCGAGTCTCGGTCGGGCACACAGTTTTAATCTGCCAGGAAGTTTCATATCAGCGCACACTCCGCTGCAGAGTGAAAATCTCTTTCAGGTTTAATAATGAATAAAAAAAATAGGAATGTTGGTAAGCTACTACAAACAGCATAGTGAATGCATTATTGTGGCCAAGATAGATACGAAGCCCATGCCTACCACAGTAGTTCAAGTTTATATGCTGACTAGCTCAGCAGATAACAGAGAGACTGATGAAATTTCTGATGAGATAAAAGAAATTATTCAGATAGTGAAGGGAGACGAAAATTTAATAGTCATGGGTGAGTGGAACTCGATAGTAGGAACAGGGAGAGAAGGAAATGTAGTAGGTGAATATGGAATGGGGGTAAGGAATGAAAGAGGAAGCCGCCTGGTAGAATTTTGCACAGAGCATAACTTAATCATAGCTAACACTTGGTTCAAGAATCATAAAGGAAGGTTATATACATGGAAGAAGCCTGGAGATACTGACAGGTTTCAGATAGACTATATAATGGTAAGACAGATTTAGGAACCAGGCTTTAAATTGTAAGACTTTCCAGGGGCTGATGTGGACTTTGACCACAATCTATTGGTTATGAACTATAGATTAAAACTAAAGAAACTGCAAAAAGGTGGGAATTTAAGGAGATGGGGCCTGGATAAACTGACAGATCCAGAGGTTGAAGAGAGTTTCAGGGAGAGCATTGGGGAACAATTGACAAGAATGGGTGAAAGAAATGCAGTAGAAGGAGAATGGGCAGCTTTGAGAGATGAAATAGTGAAGGCAGCAGAGGATCAAGTAGGTGAAAAGACAAGGGCTAATAGAAATCCTTGGGTAACAGAAGAGATACTGAATTTAACTGACGAAAGGAGAATACAAAAAAGCAGTAAATGAAGCAGGCAAAAAGGAATACAAACGTCTCAAAAATGAAATCGACAGGAAATGCAAAATGGCTAAGCAGGGATGGCTAGAGGATAAATGTAAGGATGTAGAGGCATATAGCACTAGGGTTAAGATAGATACTGCCTATAGGAAAATTAAAGAACTCAGATGGAAAGTAGGGAAAGTAGAAAGATGGAAGGAGTATATAGAGGGTCTATACAAGGGCAATGTTCTTGAGGACAATATTGTGGAAATGGAAGAGGATGTAGATGAAAATGAAATGGGAGATATGATATAGCGTGATGAACTTTGAGAACAGCAGGTGTATATCATGGTGGTAGAAGGTTAATGTGAGATCCTCATTCTGTTAAAAGAAGGTTGCCTATGAGGAGCTTGCAAATAAAAAAGGATTAATTGATAAATTGTTGTGATGCACATTACACATGTTACAAGAGCAGAAAACTAAAATGATTGGATTTTATAAATGAAAGCAGATAAAAATCAGAGACCAAAATAATGGTAGTTTTTCAGTTCATCACATGCTGTAAGTCACTAAGGTAATGATAGGAACATAAAAGAACTGAGCTGTGTAGCTGCACTGGGGAAACAAAAGAAATATAGATGAAGGTAAACTCTTCCCTTAAGGGTAGATATGTCACTGGAGAATAAATTCTACAACTGGAGTAACTATTTTAAGTTGTAGTATGTATTAAAATATCTACTTATTGCATCTGTAGCTTGTCATGGAGATGACCTTATAAGTAATTAAATGTGGCCTTGTATTCTTAAAAAAGAAGCAGTGCTGAGTGTTTTGTTAATTTCAGGTATAATAATTGCTCTTTTACACATTTGAATGTACAATAGTGCCAACATTTTTCTGTCAATATTTTTCATTCAGTGATTCTAATAAAGTTCAATGAAAATGGTTTAGTATATCAGTATCATATATTAGTATCGTTTTCTTGAATTTTAATGCATATTATACTGTACTGTAATTGCTGTTCTCAGTATGGTAGTAACTGCTCCTTTCTGGCAGCAGTAAATGTGAAATATATGTTGAAGTGACAAGCCTACATTAAATACATGCTTCTGTGATGTAGCTGTTGGTATTGTCTTGTTTTCATTAGCAGTGTTTGCAGAAATTCTGTGATTAAAGGATATGGTAAATAAAATTTTTGGCTTTTGTTCTGAGGAGTGCTGTTAGAAACTTATTAATGTCCTTCCCCTATTTTTCAAATGTTTCTTTAGGTCCACGTGATTCTATTTATGACACACAGCACCTAATTTTTTTGCTAAATGGAAATTCTGATAATATTATGAGATAACGGCATTTGTGATCATATCTAGTGAGTTCTTTTAACTTAACATTTTGGCTCTGACTCAGGTGTATGTTGACAGCTTCATGCACAGAAGGGTTGAGAAAATTTTGTGTAATGCATGGGAGAAGGAATTCAAGATCAAATTAAAAATAATAACTTCAACAAACGTGTTTGTGGAGGGTTACTAGGTATTCTTTTGTATTTATATAACATTAAAGTGACACTGATGACGCCTTTTGGGATCCACCCTTATAACTGAGAATCGAGGTTATAAGGGCTTTTTATCCGTGGAAAATATTTATTACACGTTGCACGACATGAAAATTTTGGAACAAGTGGTTCTCACACGTCTTAATGTCATACTTTTGGATATACTTAGGAAAAAACACTTACGTTTTTACTTGTCTCCTTGTAAGGATATTCCTTGAAAACGAATGTTGCTTGTTTGTTGTCTGTTGTTTGGATTGCTTGTAGAACAGCAAAAAAAAGTAGAAGGGCGATTTCTGATACTGCAGTACGCTTCTTCGTCATACTTTGGCAGGAAACACAATTTGGTAGTTTCTGTCGAATTATTGATCCCAGCAATGATCACGAATCGCACCTGCACAGAACATGACAATATTTGTGGTAAGGAATTTAAATAACGAGCAACTTGAGAGTGACTGTTGCATAAGGCTACCTACCTTCGTCAGCTCACACGAACGCAGTAAACAGTCGCAAGAGACCACCGACGTTCGCAGCCAGTAAGTCTCACTCCCGCCCAGTTACAGGATGGCCGGCTGTTGCAAACGCACTGGCTAGTGGAAGGTATTGATCAGCGGCGGCAGCAGTGGCAGCAGCAGCGGCAGCGGCAGCGGCAGCGGCGGCGGCAGCGTCGTGGTCGCCGCGCTGGTGCGGCGGCGGCAATATAGAGTGCAGTAGTCTCGCTCCCGCGCTCCGCTCCAGGGCCCACGGCCGCGCGCTCCACACGGCAGACGACGCGCCATCTGCAGCCAGCTCCTGTCAGTGCGTTCGCGTCCGCCTCTCTCTACAGGCCGCGGAGCACACGAGCCTCCAGCACCGCTCGCGGAGGACACCGACCACCGGCGCGCACATACTCGGCACCGTCGACCCGCTGTCGCAGACCAGGTGGACGACGACAACACTGAGGACGCCGACCGCGACGACAGCGCGCCACGACAGACTCGAGGTAAATTTTACCGGCGGGTCGAGGGAGCGCATCCCGCGCTGAGCGGCGTTTTTTTTTTTTTTACCCAGGAGATGAGGCGACGTGTAGGCCCGCTAGTCTGAGCCGCCGCGGGCCACATGTGCTTCTCCCGCGCTGTCAGCTGCGCGTCGCTCCGCCGCTGCTGCCGGCGCCTTCCTTCCGCTTCCCTTCCTGTGCGCAGCTCAACAATCGTCCACCGACAAACGTAGACGGCTCTAGACCAGGGGTCTCCTAACTACGGCCCGCGGGCCGAAACCGGACCGCGAGGACCGGCAAACCGGCCCGCGTTAGCTGGCCGGACATCCCCGGTATCCGGCCCGCCAAATATTTGAGGTGGTACCTATACTGGCAACAATTGAGTTTCGAGGCCTGTCGCGACCAATACACCGCGAAATTGTCGGAGCTCTATCTTTACAAAGCGGAAGGTCATAGTTAAACTTGTGGCTATCCACAATAAACAGACAGACCATTCTCTGTGCGATAGTGAAAAAAACAAAGAACGGTTAACAGACTAGTTTGGCGAAAACATTTTAAGTAAAAAAATTCTTCACATTTTATTCTACTCACGAGTCTGGTGCAAGTCTTTCAAATGGACGCCACTTCGGCGACTAGCCTTAGTAATCAATCACTATGGAAGATGCTTCTTAAGCGAGGTTTCACTTTCTTTTGATTACGTTGTAAAATACATACAGAATGTGCAGTGACATACTTTTTTGTCGGTGAAATTCGCCAGAATAAAATACGGCAGAACTTCGGTCAGGTACGTCCACCAATCAAAATTATGTAATTAAATAAAAATCGTAGTTCGTTTCAGTGCTAGCTATTCCCACAACCTTAGATTTTTGCGATTTCATCTTTCCTTTAGCCTTACATTACGGTGATCATGGTGTGCTAGAGTGCTTTAATCCCACTAGGTAGGTCTTGGCCCTTATGACTTCGTGGAGGAGTCAATGTGGCCCGCAGACTAAAAAGTTTGGAAGCCCCTGCTCTAGACCATCAAATACCTCTAAAGCGCCATTAATATACTACGCGAGTGACAATAGTTACCTGCGGTCAGGCTTTTTTTTTTTTTTTTTTTTTTTGTAGTTTTTCGAAAGTCATTTCGGAGATTAAACATCTTCTTCGCCTCTTTCAAGTTAAAAAGTAAAGCTGGATCTACCACCGTAGCACTTCACTACGCGTGGTCCGATCAGTGATGTATGTCCTTGCCTTACTGAACTGTATTACTCAGTCAGTTATAGCGGGGTGTACCAACCAACATGGGATCTGAAATAGAGTAAAATCCGCCTCCCTAATCAGTCGCTAAGCTCGCTGTCTTGCATCAGAACCAAAGAGGAAGACGATACTACTTCCCGTTTAGTGGGAGGCTAGTTCCTTAGAGACGTAGTATGGGAACGGGCTGACTGGGTGTTAGGCAGGAAATCAGTTATGAACTCTCCTGAAGAACGACCCCGGCATTCGCCAGAAACAACTTACAGCAGCCACAACATGAGTGAACAGGATGCTGAGGCTCCAACCTCTTGCGTGTGGATCTTGTGTTAACCGTTTCCCTTCCACTAAAATCCCTTTCTTGTGTACTGTGGATATTGTCACTGGACATCGAGCTTCGTTTTATGGGTATTTTATAAGTTGTTTTTTTGAATTAGCATCGACGAACTATTGCCTACATTATATGTATAAAACAGTCCTTTATTTGTGGGAGGCACCAGTTATGCTGCGATAGCTGAACATCTTAGTTGCAGCAGTTTAACTACTGGCGCCATGCATTACCAGTGAACTATGGACATTCATTTTACACGTCCTTGAGAAAATATAGTACATACTGCTTGTTTGTAGAACTCTGCTGATAGTGTCGGCTGTCATGTACAGGATATAGCTTCTTTTTATTGTGACTGTCAGCCGGCCGAAGTGGCCGTGCGATTAAAGGCGCTGCAGTCTGGAACCGCAAGACCGCTACGGTCGCAGGTTCGAATCCTGCCTCGGGCATGGATGTTTGTGATGTCCTTAGGTTAGTTAGGTTTAACTAGTTCTAAGTTCTAGGGGACTAATGACCTCAGCAGTTGAGTCCCATAGTGCTCAGAGCCATTTGAACCATTTGATTACTATGGGACTGCAATTCCACATGTGGTAGAATATCAGTCGCAGACCGTCTGAAGAAACAATCCAAGCATTCACTGAAGCGATTCACCGAAATCGCGAAAACCTTAATCGAAATGGCCGGGCTGGAATTTGAAGCAAGGCCCTCCGGTGTACGAGACCAGTGTCTTAACCAGCGCGCCATCTCGCTCGATCGAAAACGTTGTTCTGTTTAGTGCCTCAGAGTGATACTTGCAAGCAGTAGATAATCTTATCGTATATCCTTGGAAAAATAAAGTTCCACACTCCATTCCATTAAATAGTAACAATACTATCCTGTCACGAAATATTAAAATTCGATCATCTAAGAATCTAAGTGACTGAGCAAACTTTTTGTAATTGCATAAACCTCTCCTTTTCTCTGGTATTTCCGATTTAGCTCTATGCAACACTGCTAAATATTGGGTTTAATTCTTCTTTTTATTTTGAAGAAACTTGAAGAATACGTCCTTGCTCACTTTTAGGGACTTAATACCAACGTCGTTTCGCCGAGCTCTCTTCTACTACGAAGGGCTGATGCAGAAAACTGAGTTTCATAGTGACCTACGGCAAGTTTTCGTGCTTTTGAAATGTTCCTTGTCAGAGGAGTATCGCATGTAATTCAGCCAGCTGAATATGCAATGCAGTGAAATTCTAAATGCTTTTACTAGATGTGTTACACTTCTTCACTGATTTAAAGTTATTTTTATTTAAGATGATGTACGGTGTATCTGTGTAATCGCTCTCAGGTATTTAGCTGTTCACGTCATTTGGCTTTAGCCCACATGGAAGTCGCGAACTGGCAGGTTCACAACTGATGAAAATGCAAGTTACCATCTTACTTTCGAATTTTCCGCCATAGTAATGCTGATGTCATTTTGCAGGGGAAAAATCTACAGAGTAACTTGAAATAAACAACAATTCAATGCTACATAAATAGGTGTTTTGCTCAGTTGAAAATTTGTTCGTATATTTTATTAGAACAGCATGAGACGCAAAGGATTAGCTTCAAAAGCAAGAAGTGATATTACGCAGACTAGTTTAAAGCGATTCCTTTGCTTTACCAGCTATAATTGAAAGAAACGATTTAAAAACACAAATAATTCTATGAGAATCTTTCACTGAAGGCCGTACTAGAAGTGAGATGGCGAACGAAAAGAACGTTAAGAATAAATTCTGACAAAGAGTTCGAGCCTGATCACAATGTTTATTATCGAGCGAACCGGCTCTGAGCTCATACCTGGGAGCTTCAGATTCACTGAAACCACATGTTAATATGATTTCATGGCTCTAACGACCTCGCCGTTGTCAGAACATTAAATCCTGATCTTAATTTGCATTGTGTATTGTATAAATGTCTTCCCCACTTCATCCCCCAGGATTGTTGTTGCCCGGTCTGATGCAGCTCTTCCTACTGGTCTATTCCATGGAAGTAGCCACTTACTGCATGACTACTGAAACCTATAGCAATTTGAACTTGTTTGCTGTAGTCAAGTTTTGGTCTCCCATTATAATTTTTACACCTCTCATATGGCTCCTATACCACATTAAAAACTAGTCATTGATGCCTCATAATGTGTCCTATCAACAGATTCTTTTTCTCACACCGAGACCACGTGGCAAACGTATATTTCTAACTTTTTATGTTCATGGTACGTGAAGCTCAGAACTCAAATGTTAATTCCCCAAAGCAGTTTGATCCAACTCTAAAAGATTATGGAGAAAATCGACTCTGAAATTTTCCGAGCGTCGTTAATTCATTGAAAGTGTGGATAGTTCTAAGGTGTACCACATGGCTGTGTGAGAAAATTGTTGTCTGCTGCACGGGTGGACAGCTTTCAGTTCCCGGACAATGCAAATTTTTGAGCGAAGGTACCTATATGTTCTACGAGCATTTCCGTGAAGCATAAAATACACAGAGAGAATAAAAAAGTCAGCGCTCGAGACTGGTAAACACTTGTTCAAGTCTCTTTTTTTCCGTTGATTATCATTTTTATGCATATTCTTATCTCTAATTACATTTCACAAGCAGAACTCCATTTTTCATTGCAAACTTACATTCTTAATCAATGATCTTTTAATAAAAGATTGTTAGTGAAGATATTTAAATTTAGAAAAAAACATTGTAAATTAAATTTTTGGGGCAAAAATGAAGAACCAAATGCTCCTCATTTGTACTGTGTCCGTTGTTTTATACCACAGGCGAGGCTCACATGAATCAAAGAGATAAGTCATTTAAAAGCATGGAAATCAATTATTTTCACAGGATTGAACGAACTGTACAAAAGCTGCATTTTTATTGCGTTTACCCCAAACTCACATTGTGTTCGTTAAAATGATAGTTAAATAGGTGTTAATCAGCTCATGTTTCATGAATTTTATATTTAAGTCATATAGTTATTCTAAGAACGAATAAAAAAGAAAAAAAATAATCACTGAAACGAGACTCAAACTAGTGATTACCAGTCTGGAATGGTACCGATTGTTTTACGTCTTCATGGATTTCACGCTTCACGGAAATGCTCGTCGAACATGCATCTTTGTTTAAAAATTGGGATGGGGCGAGAATCGAAGCCAGACAGCCTGCGTGGCAGGCAGGCACTCTACATCTTTTTTTTCCCTCTTCTTTATTTTGTTCCGCGTTGTTCATTGCATTTGGTCTGGGCGGACGTCACATGACATCCGTTCAAGTTGATCGTTGATTCCTTTACTCAGTTTTTTTTTATTACAGAGGGCCACCGCCTCTCTGACCGAACACGCTGAACTACAGTGGTGTCAGAGCCAAATGCCCATCGAAAAATCGTCGTAGCTTTAGTGAATCAAAGACGCCCTGAAAACTTCAATGTCGATCTTCTAGAGAAAATATATGTTTTTAGAGCTGCGTCGAAGCATTGGTTGATTAATATTTGAGTTCTGGACTTCACGAACCATAAATTAAAAAAAAAAGTCAGGAATCTGGTTACCGTGTGTTCTCCCTGGTATTCAAGTTGTGCCATAATTTTTTTTATCCCTAGTTCGACTGAGTGCCTCTTTATTACTCATTCGGTCTATCCGTCTAATCTTCAACATTCGTCTGTAGCTCCAAATTTCTGAAGATTCTATTCTCTTCTTGTTTGTGCTGTTTATCGTGCACGTTTCAGTTCCTTATACGCTCTGGACGAATACTGTCAGAGGATACTGTAACACTTAAATTAATGTAATATGTTAAAATATTTCTCTCTCATTTCCCTGTTTCTGAAATGTTTTTCTTGCTGTTGCCAGTTCATATTTTATATACTCTTGCTTCGGCCATCGTCAGTTGGTTTGTTACACGAACAGCAAAACTCTTCTACTTCTGTCATGTCTCATTCCCTAATCTAATTCATTCAGTATCACCTGCGTCAATTATACCACAGTACATACCCTCGTTTTACTTTTGTTGATGTTCATCTTACATCATCTTTTCAAAAGACTATCCATCCCACTCACGCTATGGTCGCAGGTTCGAATCCCGCCTCGAGCATGGATGTGTGTGATGTCCTTAGGTTAGTTAGATTTAAGTAGTTCCAAGTTCTAGGGGGACTGATGACCTCAGCAGTTAAGTCCCATAGTGCTCAGAGCCTTTTGAACCATTCAACTCAACTGATCTTCCTAGTCCTTTTCCGCCTCTGTAATAATTAGAATGTCAAGAGCAAATGTTAAAGGTTTTATTTTTTCCCAGAGATATAGTTCCTCTTCCAAATTTCTGCTTGATTTCGTTTACTGCTTGCTTAATTTACCGATTGAGTACCGTTTAGGGTAGTTTACAACCCCATCTCATTCACTTTTTAACTATGGTTTTCCTTTCATGTTCTTCGACTCCTGTAAATGGTGTCTGGCTTCCGTATCCTTCAAGATGTCATACACATCACCGATACTCAGCTCTGAAGCTATTTTACCGTACTGATACCCTGTTGAAGAAAAGTGTTGTTATGATCGTCCTGTGTGTTATACTATTTGTTTATGCTCTGTGTTTGCATTATAATAGCTGGTAACTAACATCGTGTTGTACAAAAATATTCACATTTAAAAAAAATATATTTACAGTGAAGAATATTTCTGTTTCTGTAACATTGTCAAATGAGGACAGGCAAATGTTAGCAGAGATTCGTGCGTCTATAGAAAGATGTGAGGGTTAAGCGTACAACAATTACCACCTTCTTACCGTAGCAAAAGATCTGGTAGAGAACGGGAGAAAATTCTGATCCTATGTAACATCGCTAAGCGAGTTTAAGGCTTCCATTCAGTCCCTTGTTGACCAGTCTGGTGTGGTAGTAGAAGATACAGCAAACCGAAAGCCGTAGTTTTAAATACCGCGTTTAAGAAATCGTTCACACAGGGGAATGGTACACACATACCGTCGTTTGACAATCGTACAGAGTCCCGTAAATATGGCATTGTCACAGGTAGTGTTTGGATCGATATGCATTTAAAACCCACGAAATATGCGCCAAAACCCCTAGAAATATGCAGTTAAAATATGTTGTTACTGTCAGTACATGCCTTTAAATATACAGCTGAAAGTCTTTAATTATGAATTTCTCTTAGATTCTATCGCTTGCGCCTTTGTCCCGCATTTAGGGCGGGGTTGGCGTGGTTAAGTCGGATTTGGCATGTTGATTTGAAAGGGTGGCCAGATGCCCTTCCTGCCACTACCCCGTACCCCCCCCCCGGGACGGAATCAGCGTACCCTATCTGTCTGCGTCGAGTGTAAATCATGGAAAAGGGCGGATGTGTTGCAAATGTCTGTGAGTCGTGTAACTGAGGCGGGACGTGGGGACCAGCCCGGTATTCACCTAGAGGGATGTGGAAAACCGCCTAAAAACCACATCCAGGCTGGCCGGCACACCGTTAATCCAGCGGGCGGGTTCGATCCGGAGCCGGCGCGCCTACCCGAGTCCAGGGCGCAGCGCATTAGCGCTCTCGGCAGGTACTATACATTTCTCTAAAAAAAGGAATCTTACTTGGGAAAATTAATGACTACCCATCAAATATTTTCAATAATGGCTATAATTCAATGAATAGAATGAACTATAACATAGTCACTTACACGATAAGTTTGGTAACGTCAAAAAATAAGAGTATGTTTGAAATACCAACGTTTTTTCCATAATCTTACATGAAAAATTTTCCTGTGGTCAGATAATAACATTCTCAATCTTGAAAATGATCGTTCAACATCACATGACACTGCAGGTAAAAATTTAAGAGCAGCGACATCAGACTACGTGAAATCATTTAGATTCTCGGAGCGTTTCTCTCGTTTCCAGTAACTGAGCGATCTTCCGAATCGTCGGCCAACAAGGATTTCTTTTTTAAGAACTGCATCCAATTTTCTTAAGTCTCTCACCGATCGGACCTGGCTAACACCTGCTCTGTGTCCTGAGTTCTTCGACGAGAGCCACTGCCTTCGTAACTTCCATGTTACGAGTCTCAAGTTTCTCAGTTAGATCTGGAAGGCCACCCAAGTTCGCTCGGATGAAAGATAGGCTGTGTAATACGCTGGAATTCCTCAGGGCGCCATTGGCTTTTGGTATGGCTAAATTTTCTCTATCTTCAAAGCTTTAGGACCTGGAACAAGAAAGTAGTAATGTATTGAATGTCGGTTTCAAGCTGAAAACTGCTGCGCAGAGAAATAAGCTTTATATTGGAATTCTATGTTGTGTCCGTTTTCTTTGCTTATCCAATTTATCCAGAACTACATACGCATCCATACCTCTTCAACTTTCCTGTGGTTGTCTGCATAATAGTTTGCAGCTGAAATACCCACCTCGTCAAGACTGGTTCAGGTGGCAGAGGACAGTCAGGGTGAGCAGTCGTGAAAGCTCTCACTCGACTTGGTGCCTTCATGAAAACGTTCTTTGCTGTTGACCTCTGGCAATGTGGCTTTTATCTCTTCAGTGACTCGATGGATGCCATGAGCCAGACACGTGAGGTGAATGATTTTAGGGTAAAACACCAAGAGACACTCTGCTGCGCTCAGCATATATGCGACACTATCCGTCACAATGGCCAAAACCTTGTTCTCCCCACGTTTCTGATCTTAACTTCTCAATAGCACGCCTGAAAGAAAATCAAAGAATTTTAGAAATTTTACAATTTTTTAAATTATTTTATTATTGGCTCGGGACTTGATGTGAAAAACTAATTATTGGCTCGGGATATGATGTGAAAAACTGCACTGTTATATTGCCTATAATTTATTTTAAACTATTCAGTATTGGCGAAACTTACACAATGCTTCCTGCACTGTACGTGCAATCGTGACGTGTGTAGTTCGTTCCTCTTCTTTGCACAGTTTGAGGTGTCCTCATCCAGCCTCGTCAGCAGAGAGTTCTCCAACTGTGACGTGCACCATATACGGACCGCAAGAATCAGTGGTTTCGTCAACGGATAGCCAGACTGGAGAATCGCCAATGCCTTTCCTAATATTCTCCAATGTCTGTAATAGAAAAACCAAAACAAAAAATACTCAAACATGTGGACACTACGTAGGAGACATACACTCGAAAACAAACTACACTACTGGCCATTAAAATTGCTACACCAAGAAGAAATGCAGAGGATAAACGGGTATTCATTGGACAAATATATTATACTAGAACTGACATGTGATTACATTTTCACGCAATTTGGGTGCATAGATCCTGAGAAATCAGTACCCAGAACAACCACCTCTGGCCGTAATAACGGCCTTGATACGCCTGGGCATTGAGTCAAACAGAGCTTGGATGACGTGTACAGGTACAGCTGCCCATGCAGCTTCAACACAATACCACAGTTCATCAATAGTAGTGACTGGCGTATTGTGACGAGCCAGTTGCTCGGCCACCATTGACCAGACGTTTTCAATTGGTAAGAGATCTGGAGAATGTGCTGGCCATGGCAGCAGTCGAACATTTTCTGTATCCAGAAAGGCCCGTACAGGACCTGCTACATGCGGTCGTGCATTATCCTGCTGAAATGTAGGGTTTCGCAGGGATCGAATGAAGGGTAGAGCCACGGGTCATAACACACCTGAAATGTAACGTCCACTGTTCAAAGTGCAGTCAATGCGAACAAGAGGTGACGGAGACGTGTAACCAATGGCAGCTCATACCATCACGCCGGGTGATACGCCAGTATGCCGATGACGAATACACGCTTCCAATGTGCATTCACCGCGATGTTGCCAAACACGGATGCGACCATCATGATGCTGTAAACAGAACCAGGATTCATCCGAAAAAAAGACGTTTTGCCATTCGTGCACCCAGGTTCGTCGTTGGGTACATCATCGCAGGCGCTCCTGTCTGTGTTGCAGCGTCAGGGGCAACCGCAGCCATGGTCTCCGACTCCTAGTCCATGCTGCTGCAAACGTCGTCGAACTGTTCGTGCAGATGGTTGCTGTCTTGCAAACGTCCCTATCTGTTGGCTCAGGGATCGAGACGTGGCTGCACGATCCATTACAGCCATGCGGGTAAGATGCCTGTCATCTCGACTGCTAGTGATACGAGGCCGTTGGGATCCAGCACGGCGTTCCGTATTACCCTCCTGAACCCACCGATTCCATGTTCTGCTAACAGTCATTGGATCTCGACCAACGCGAGAAGCAATGTCGCGATCCAATTAACCACAATCGCGATAGGCTACAATCCGACCTATATCAAAGTGGGAAACGTGATGGTACGCATTTCTCCTCCTTACACGAGGCATCACAACAACGTTTCACTAGGCAACGCCGGTCAACTGCTGGTTGTGTATGAGAAATCGGTTGGAAACTTTCCTCATATCAGCACGTTGTAGGTGTCGCCACCGGCGCCAAACTTGTATGAATGCTCTGAGAAGCTAATCATTTGCATATCACAGCATCTTCTTCCTGTCGGTTAAATTTCGCGTCTGTAGCACGTCATCTTCGTGGTGTAGCAATTTTAATAGCCAGTAGTGTATATCCGTTTTAGCACCTACCTATATTTGGACTATTTTCTTATGTATATACATTGACCAAAATAATGGTTGTTTAATTCGCACAAAAAATTATATCCTTTAAAAATAAATTTACTCTTTTTTGCCGTGAACGTTTCGAGACAGACTGTCTCATTCTCAAGTCCTTTCTTCATTTGTCTCTTCCTTTCTTGAAAAACTTCACTCACTTTAAATTTAGTTTTTTTATGTTCAAGAAACAATGTTCATTTTACAAAAATAAACATTCAGACATAATGTAAATTTATTTTTCGAGTTTTTTTTTAAATTAAGCGACTATTAATTTGACCCATGTATATACCAAATTATGTCCATTGACTTTAACATACTTATGTTCATAAAAATTACCGAAAAACCTTATCGATTCATACAATGGGTCCACATAGTTCTTTCTGAGGCTTGACTCGTAAGGAATATCTTTTCCTGTGTATTTTTTCAAGAAGGTCCTTAATCCTTCATTATCCAGCTTATTCAAGGGGATGTTTGCTTTTATTAAAGCGTCGCAAAGATCTTCAGTGAACTCATTTTTGTGGTCCATACGCTTCGAAAATGAGATCAGTGGTTGCTGTGAAGTGTTTAACCGTGTTGTTCTGGTGCTGAGATGTCTTTTTATGCTGATTCAGTTGTAATTTTTTTCTCAACCTTGGCCTAAAGCGTTGAAGTGAATAAATATCAATAAGTTCGTACAACTGTACAAAAATGTAAGAGAACAGTGTTTACCTGCGAGATGGTGAATTAAGACTACAAATAAGTTTCTAAGAACTGGAACTTCGATCCCCTCACAACATTTAACATTTTTTTTTTTTATTTGTAAGAACGCCGAAGGTAATTCCGAAAAGTTTTTTTTTCTTTCTTCCCATTCGTATATAGATAAGACGCACGCAAATTTACAAATGAACTTAATAATTGTTTTAATTTGTTGCAAAAATTACCGAAAAAGAAAAAAAAACAGAATTAAACTTACCTCTTTTTCACATAGTTGGCAGAATATTATTTCTTAGTCCGTTGTGAAACCACAATCGCTCCGATCCATTTCCGTAAATTATTGGCTTTTGGCCTGGGCATAGTCGTAATTTGGAGAAGGTAGCAAAGAGTCGATGTGAACAGCTCGGAAACACACGAAAGAATGATTCATATTCCGAAATGCCGAAAATAACTAGTAGGGCGTTGTTGGCGCCCTGCAGAGATCAGGCGAACGACCTGAACACGCATGAACTGCGCGCAACAAATACCGAAGCACGTTTCTACTCCGATAATCCTCTTGCAACAATGAACCATCACAAGTCTTTAGCATCATTATCCGAGAGACTACCTAAGTGGAAAAACAAGACTGTCCCTCCATAAGCTACCCGCGTTTACTTGGAAGGCTTTTACTCTGATGGCTCGTC
The DNA here is from genome assembly GCF_021461385.2 of Schistocerca piceifrons. Classification (NCBI taxonomy): domain Eukaryota; kingdom Metazoa; phylum Arthropoda; class Insecta; order Orthoptera; family Acrididae; genus Schistocerca; species Schistocerca piceifrons. Next base: position 594,853,144 of record NC_060138.1, on the reverse strand, counting down.
CCGTATTATCTCTTTTTGGAAATTTATTGGCCTAATGTTCTGGGAGGTTCTTGGGTTGTCAGGGAACAAAATGAACCTCAATATGACCTCTAAATGTCAAATATATGCATCCTTACTGCCATTTCCTCTAAATATGACATCAATATGCTCAAACGCCAAAAATATGCAAATATATGCATTTTAAATTAAAATTTAAAGTAGCCTAGTACCTCCACTGACTACGTCGTTAGGTCACGAATGGCCTACCGGGACCATCCGACCGCTGTGTCATCCTCAGAGGAGCATGCGGATAGGAGGGGCGTGGGGTCAGCACACCCATCCTAGTGCTGGCCACGCCCAACAGCGCTTACCTTCGGTGATCTCACGGGAACTGGTGTATCTACTGTGGCATGGCCGTTGCCTACAGCCTAGTACCTCCAAAATATCATAATTCGTAAAGATACAACACCAGGTACCGTAAAAAATGATATGCCAAATCCGGACTCTAGTAATAAGCAACCCTGGCGTAGAGAATCAGCTGAAAGAGTTGGAAACAAATAAGTTACCAGGACCGGAAGTAATTCCAATTTCGTTTAACAAAGGGTACTCTACGCATAGGCCTCTTACTCAGCTTGCATTTACAGCGAATCTCTCGCCTTGCACAAAGTTCCAAGCGATTGGAAAAGATGCGCAGGTGACTGCTGCATATAAGAAGGGTAAAAGAACGGTATCTTTAACATTGATTTGCTGCATAATTCTAGAACATATTCTCAGTAGAATATAATAAATTTCGTAGAAACCGAAAAACTTATGTCCAAGAATTAGCACGGTTTTACAAAACATCGCTTGTGTGAAACTCAGCTCGCCATTTTCTCACATGATATACAGCGAACAATGTATGAAGGGCAACAGGCAGATCCCATATTCCTAAATTTCAGAAAGGCGTTTGGGAAGGTACCGCACTGCAGATTGTTAACGAAGGTACGAGGATACCGAGTGGGTTCCCAGGTATGTGAGTGGCTCGAAGACTTCTTTAGTAATAGAACCCAGTACGTTGTCCTCGACGGCGAGTGTTCATCAGAGGCAAGGATATCGTCAGGAGTGCCCAAGGGAAATGTGATGGGATCGCTGTTGTTTTCTGTATTCATGAATGATCTGACGGACGGGTTGAGCAGCAATCTGTTGTTATTCGCTGATGATGCTGTGGTGTATATCGGAGTTGAGTGACTTTTTTGTAGAAGGATTTAGACAAAATTTCTGGTTGGAAATTGGCTCTTACTGTAGAAAAATGTAAGTTAATGCGGATGAGTAGTATAAAGACTCCTTTCTTACTAGGCTAATTACTGTTTAGCTCTACAAGGCCTTTATACTGAAATGTTTCCCCACACCACCTAGTATTGTCTTTCTATGTGTGTGAGTAACTGTATGTTCACTGTTGTGGGTAAATACATACAGCGTACACAGGGCGGTGTGTGAAACTGATAGCGATTACACGCTTCCGCTGTTGTAAAAATCTGTTCCAGATGCTGCAGATACCGTGTTGAGCTGAAAGTGGTAACCAAAGTACGGAGAAATATTCTTCGGGGCCCTGTTGCATAGCAATCAGATTGCTTTCAGTTCTGAGAAATGTCCAGTTGCTATTGTGGATTTGAATGATCCATGAAGTGACTTCTTTTCCGAAGATAACATCGAACTATTTCACTAGAACTAAACGCTCCCGTCGGAACTGTTCTCAAGCTGGTGTTTATTAGTAAATCACAATAGCAGTATATCGCTGGGTGTATAATAAGACGTACCTTCTTGAAATGAACAATATTTTATTGTTCTATTAACTGATTTCCTTCCATATACACTTATATTTTACAATGTGAATCAAAAACTCGCAATGGCGTCGATTTTTTTCATCACAAGAATGAGTCTCCTCTCCTAAAATTACTCTTAACAAGAACAAAAAAACTCTATATCCTAAGAATAATTATGTGAGCGCTGACCGCCACGGAGTAATAAACAATATCTTTGTCTCTCTCTCGCACTGTCACAGCAAGTTACGCTGCATGATACATCATAGTAGAAAAAAAAAAAAAATCCCGTAATTTTCGGATACAGCATCAGTAGGGTCCTACTTAATACAGTCAGGTTGCTTATATATCTGGGCGTAACGTTGCAAAGCGATATGAAATGGAATGAGGATGTGAGGATTGTGGGAGGAAAGGCGCATTGTCGAACTTCGGTTTATTGGAAGAATTTTAGGAAAGTGTGGTCCATCTGTAAAGGAATCCAGTGGGACATGCTCTAGAGTACCGGTCGAGTGTTTGGGAACCTCATCAGGTTGAATGAAAAGAAGACATGGAAACAATTCAGAAGCGGGCAGCTAGGTATGTTGCCAGTAGGTACGAACAACATGCAAGTGTTACGGAGATGCTTCGTAAACTCAAATGGGAGTTTCTGGAGGGAAGGAGACTTTCCTCTCGAAACACTATTGGGAACATGTAGAGAGCCGTCATTTGAAGCTGGCCAACGTCCTTGCCGCAGTGCTAAACCCGCTTCCCGTGAGGCCACCGTAGTTAAGCGCTGTCGGGCTGGGCTAGCGCTTTGATGGGTAACCGTACGTGTCTGCCGAGCGCTGTTGACAAGCGGGGTGCACAGAGCCCTTGTTAGACCAGTTTATTAAATACTTGATTGAGAAGTAAAGGCTCAGACCACAAAAGCTAATGAAGGTCGGGTGTGCTGACCACGTGCTGCTCAATACCCGCATCCAATGACGCCTGTCGACTGAGGATGACACGGCAGCCGGTCGGTGCCATTGGCCCTTCCGTGGCCTGTTCAGACGGAGAAGAGTCATCTGAAGTGGACTGCTGAACGATCTTATTGCCGTCAAGGTACATTTCCTGTAAGGACCACGAAGAAAAAATACGAGAAATTAGGTCTCATACGGAGTCATATAGATAGTCGTTTTCCCCTCGTTCTATCTGCGCCTGGAACAGGAAAGGAAACGGCTAGTAATGATACAGGTACCCTCTGCCACGCACCGTATTGTCTTGCGGAGCATGTACGTAGATGAAATGAAATGATCGTGTGACATTGTTGGCAGGGAGGCCCCAACCGGGGAAGTTCGCCCGCCGGATTGCAAGTCTTGTTTCACTCGACGCCAACTTCGCTCCGGTGACGACGATGAAAGGATGATGGGGACAACACAACGCCCAATCCACAAGTGGAGAAAATCCCCACTGCGGCCGGGAATCTAACCCGGGCCCGCTGCATGGTAGGAATAAACGTTACCACTCAGCTAAGCAGGCGGACTGTACTGTGGATGTAGATGTAGAATTGCTCATTTTCTTCATTTAGATTTCAGGCTGGCCGGTGTGGCAAACCGGTTCTAGGCGCTTCAGTTTGGAACCGCTCCGGTCGCAGGTTCGAATCCTGCCTCGGGCATGGATGTGTGTGATGTCCTTAGATTAGTTAGGTTTAAGCAGTTTTAAGTTCTAGGGGACTGATGACCACAGATGTTAGGTCCCATAGTGCTCAGACTTTTTTTTTCTTTTTTTTTATTTCATTGAAGGACATTTAGCAAGTACAGTATTTAGTTTTTTCGTTTCGCACAACTGGCAAATTTTTCCGCATTCAGTAAACATTCCATTTTAAACTTGGCGCTTGCACGTACATGTTCTCGCCTTCGTAACTATTATGTCCGTCACTTATAGTCGAACACTTTACAGTCTATTGTTGGTACATATATGCCTCACTTTAAAATGGCCTGCCAGCCCGAAACTGGTGAATCGTGCGAAACGAAATAAACTACAAGTACTTTTTGCTTAATTAACAACAGCAGCGGACGAACCATTACAATGCATTGGAAATGGAAATGAAGTCCCATGCTTCTTTACAGAGCGTAGGGGAACGATGCGGGAGACCCTCACCGCCTTACTAGGCAACGTCCTAATTGAGGTGGTTTGCCGTTGCCTTCCTCCGACCGTAATGGGGATGAATGATGATGATGAAGACGACACAACACCCAGTCATCTCGAGGCAGGAAAAATCCCTGACCCCGCCGGGAATCGAACCCGGGACCCCGTGCCTTGGAAGCGAGAACGCTACCGCGAGACCACGAAGGCGGACTTACAATGCATTATCAAAGAATTATTATCGATTCTCGCATTTGTGCACTTATAAAATATGTAGTGTTTGTGATATTTCACACGAACTTTTAGTATTTATACGTACAGCTTTAAAGATAAATACCTACGTACTGATGTTGGCACAGAAGTGCAGAAACGTGTTTCATTGATCGTATAAAAGAGAAATTAAGGTGGTAGGACGTCAAATGGGCCGTCTTCGAGAAGGAGAGGCACCACAGGTCATTTTAATTTGCAATGTCTACACTTTTACAAATATATTCATAAAACTTTGTCAGCATGACGAGGAAGGTTTGAGGATTCACACTCATAGCAGTGGAAGTTCATAAAAAACGAAAGAATAATATTTTTTAAATGTGAAATTTATGATTTTTTTCACTTACCGTTGGCTGCATTTGTTGCTATAGGTACTCTTTTCTTCATGAGTAAGAGAGATTCTTCGATGAATTTTGCACAGCTTACAAACCATACTTACAGGTGTATGAAACTCTAGAATTTATTTAATCTATGGAAAAATGAATGGGCTGTTACGTTTTAAACTTCGTGTTTAGAGAAAACTCGAATTTTGTAGTTAATTATCTCAATTTTTACCACAGTTTTAACAGATTTGGGAAAGTCTAGCGTTTCATACACCTATAAGTGTGGTTTGTATGTTGTGCAAAATTCACCGAAGAATCTCTCTTACTTATGAAGAAAAGTGTACTTATAGCAACAAATGTAGCCAATACCAAGTGAAAAAATGATGAAATTTCACATGTAAAAAAATTTGTTCTGTTATGTTTTTGAACTTCCTCTGCTATGAGTGTGAATACTGAATCCTTCCTGGTCATGCTGACAAAGTTTTGTGAATTTATTTGTAAAAGTATAGACAGTGCAAATTAAAGTGTCCTGTGGTGCCTCTCCTGCTCCAAGTCGGCCCGTTTCACGTCCTACCCCCCTTAATTTGGGGAAAAAAGGTGTTTCCGTGCTCAAATGTTGTTAAACAACATTATGTTACCTACAGCAGTGGGATCGGATTCTACAGTACACGAGTCACGGTTGCAGCAGGTCTGTGACTGGAAATAGTGGCGGTGATTTTCCGCCAGTGCCGGTTTGGCCGCGACCCTGGCGGACGAGTAGCGATTTAATTGGAAGCCGTGTCAGTTGGCCGTGGCGGGTGCGGCAAGCCAGCCAGACGAGGGATTAATAGAGTGGCGGGCCAAGTGCGGCGGTAGCCGGTGTCGGGCGCAGCGCGCGCGAGCGCCAGCCGCAGCCCAGGCGCGCGCTCGATTACAGCTGCCGGCTGCTGGCCGCTGGCTGCGTGCTCCAGCCGCGCCGGAGCAGCGGCCCAGTGGCACACTGGCTGCCGCCCGCCACTCCGCGGGGAACGCTCCACGTCACACCAACCCTCGTGCAACCCCCTCTATTGTAAATACACTGATAAGCCAAAACTTTATTACCACTGCCCAGTAGGCCTATTCTGTATCGTCCCCCCAGTTCGGTTCGTTAGCTTGGCCTCGACAGTGACGTCATTTTCGGTTCGGTAGCTGAAGCTGCTATTCTGTACGCTGCTGAGGCTTCTTAACGGTCGGTCCGCCTGCCCATTGTTTGTCTACTCTACCGAGAGGTGGTGGGATGTCGGTAGGCCGTTCGTTCGGTACAGTGTGCTTTGATTGCGGAGATAATTCGTTATTTTAGAAATACTGAGTGATTTTTTTTTAGTTTTGGGTTCAGAGGTTAGGTTTTACTGGTGAACCACAGGGATGCGACCAAGCGGAACATAAGTTCATAAGGGAGTGAGACAGGGTTGTAGCCTCTCCCCGATGTTATTCAATCTGTATATTGAGCAAGCAGTAAAGGAAACAAAAGAAAAATTCGGAGTAGCTATTAAAATCCATGGGGAAGAAATAAAAACTTTAAGGTTCGCCGATGACATTGTAATTCTGTCAGACAGCAAAGGACTTGGAACAGCAGTTGAACAGAATGGACAGTGTCTTGAAGGGAGGATATAAGATGAACATCAACAAAAGCAAAACGAGGATAATGGAATGTAGTCGAATTAAATCGGGTGATGCTGAGGGAATTAGATTAGGAAATAAGACATTTAAAGTAGTAAAGAACTTTTGCTGTTTGAGGAGTAAAATAACTGATGATGGTCGAAGTAGAGAGGATATAAAATGTAGACTGGCAGTGACAAGGAAAGCGTTTCTGAAGAAGAGAAATTCGTTAACATCGAGTATAGATTTAAGTGTCAGGAAGTCGTTTCTGAAAGTATTTGTATGGAGTGTAGCCGTGTATGGGAGTGAAACATCGACGATAAACAGTTTGGACAAGAAGAAAATAGAAGCTTTCGAAATGTGGTGCTACAGAAGAATGCTGAGGATTAGATGGGTAGATCACATAACTAATGAGGAGGTACTGAATAGGATTGGGGAGAAGAGGAGTTCGTGGCACAACTTGACTAGAAGAAGGGATCGGTTGGTAGGATATCGTCGGAGGCATCAAGGGATCACCAATGTAGTATTGGAGGGCAGCGTTGAGGGTAAAAATCGTAGAGGGAGACCAAGAGATGAATACACTAAACAGATTCAGAAGGATGTAGGCTGCAGTAGGTACTGGGAGATGAAGAAGCTTGCACAGGATAGAGTAGCATGGAGAGCTGCATCAAACCAGACTCAGGACTGAAGACCACAACAACAACAAGCGTTATTATGCACGCATGGATGCCTGCGTTCCTGGAAATTTTAGAAGTCGCTGCTTTTGTTTCGTTCCATCGCGTCACGTAAATCTCCCAGTCACTAGTGTCGGATGTTTTATCATAATCTAGAAGAGCGTAGCGTTCCAAACGATTGGAAAAGGGCACAGGTCATTCCCGTTTTCAAGAAGGGACGTCGAACAAATGTGCAGAACTATAGACCTATATCTCTAACGTCGATCAGTTGTAGAATTTTGGAACACGTATTATGTTAGAGTAGAAATCTACTCTGTAGGAATCAGCATGGGTTTCGAAAAAGACGATCGTGTGAAAGCCAGCTCGCGCTATTCGTCCACGAGACTCAGAGGGCCATAGACACGGGTTCCCAGGTAGATCCTGTGTTTCTTGACTTCCGCAAGGCGTTCGATACAGTTCCCCACAGTCGTTTAATGAACAAAGTAAGAGCATATGGACTATCAGACCAATTGTGTGATTGGATTGAAGAGTTCCTAGATAACAGAACGCAGCATGTCATTCTCAACGGAGAGAAGTCTTCCGAAGTAAGAGTGATTTCAGGTGTGCCGCAGGGGAGTGTCATAGGACCATTCCTATTCACAATATACATAAATGACCTTGTGGATAACATCGGAAGTTCACTGAGGCTTTTTGCGGATGATGCTGTAGTATATCGAGAGGTTGTAACAATGGAAAATTGCACAGAAAGGCAGGAGGATCTGCAACGAATTGACGCATGGTGCAGGGAATGGCAATTGAATTTCAATGTAGACCAGTGTAGAAACAGAGATCCTATATCATTTAGCTACAATATAGCAGGTCAGCAACTGGAAGCAGTTAATTCCATAAATTATCTGGGAGTAGGCATTAGGAGTGATTTAAAATGGAATGATCGTATAAAGTTGATCGTCGGTAAAGCAGATGCCAGACTGAGATTCATTGGAAGAATCCTAAGGAAATGCAATCCGAAAACAAAGGAAGTAGGTTACAGTACACTTGTTCGCCCACTGCTTGAATATTGCTCACCAGTGTGGGATTCGTACCAGATAGGTTTGATAGAACAGATAGAGAAGATCCAACGGAGAGCAGCGCGCTTCGTTACAGGATCATTTAGTAATCGCGAAAGCGTTACGGAGATTATAGATAAACTCCAGTGGAAGACTCTGCAGGAGAGACGCTCAGTAGCTCGGTACGGGCTTTGGTTGAAGTTTCGAGAACATACCTTCACTGAGGAGTCAAGCAGTATATTGCTCCCTCCTACGTACATCTCGCGAAGAGACCATGAGGATAAAATCAGAGAGATTAGAGCCCACACAGAGGCATACCGACAATCTTTCTTTCCACGAACAATACGAGACTGGAATAGAAGGGAGAATCGATAGAGGTACTCATGTTACCCTCCGCCACACACTGTCTGGTGGCTTGCGGAGTATGGATGTAGATGTAGAAGTCCAACGTCAGTGTTCTCTGCTCTGTGGAAATTCGTCTAGCCTCGACCGGAATGGAAAGTCTGTTGGACCGTACCTTACCTAGAAAAACTTTATCCATGTTGTGCAAACGGTTAATCTTGATTACGTTTGGTGCATCAGAAACAAAACTGCAACGATGCAATAACTCGCTTTATTATTGACGAGTTTTGACCAGTATGACTGGCCTTCCCCAGAAAAAAAGTATGTGTTAAAGATGTAGGCATTAAAAAAATTACGTTTGTAGCTTCAGCCATTGAATTAAAAGTCTAAAGGCTAAAGGGAGGAAAGGGGCTTAAATGAATGAAAGTCCATAGCACGGATGTTAATGTCCAATTGAATTCACATAGGCCTATGTCTCGCCAAATTACAAACTTCATGCTGCTAAGAGATAGGAATAGGAATGTAACAGAAAAAAATGAAAATAAAAATTGGAGGGTAAGAAAATATTTAAAAAAATATTTACCTTCTAGTGCCAGTTATAGCATAGTCAAATTTCCAAAAAATGTTGAAAATCCAGGAAAACCTTAACAATTTATCCTGCGTTATTTGAAACATACCATGCATTCCTTCACAATACTAATAAATAACTTGTTTAACTGCTTGCTATACTACTGGTTACGGAAGACTAACGCGTATTCACTTAATATCAGTAAGAACATTTTGATCACAAGGCATTTTTAAGAAATTTTACATACTGTATCTAATACAATTTTGCACAAATGTTGTTACAAACTGTAAAATAGAGGGAAACAGGTTTAGTGCGGCCTATTCAACTACTAGCTGCTTTTGCGACCACTTAGTAGATTTTGGAAGCAAGTGAACGGAAGTCCTAAGCGTCACATACTGTTTACGAATTATGGCGCTTGGCTGTGGCTTCCCGGCTGCAATTTCTAACACAGGTTGTTATTATGAGGAAGAACAGGTATACTGGTCGAGACGGGTCAATAATGAAGTGTCTTACTGCATCCTGGTTTTTGGTTTTGTTTCAGATATAGCACGCATAAACAGACACGCGGAGGCAATGCACAAAGCCATTTCATCGTCTGTGTCTCATTTTCTTCCGCCGTTTCCACTTAACCAACACAATTCATTGTAAACACTTTGCAAAAACAATAATGGGAATACCATGTCTGCTGGCTGCTTCGGGTGTGGGGCACAGTGTGCGCTGCAGTGCTCTGTGGCAAGTGCGCAGTCTTGAGTGAGGATGCGGGCGGCTGTGTGGTCATTTGTCTTTGATTGGCTGGTGCGAGGAGGGACGACAACACAGCGCGCGCACACACACACACACACACACACACACACACACACACCTCGCTTCCTCGCAAGCCGCACGGACTCTCTACTGAACGGCTTAAGAACTGCACAGAGGCTCGGTTGCAGTAACCCTACCACTCATTGCTCTCCCCTACCGAACCGATCAGCAGAGCAACTGAATGATACAAATAGGGCTACTGGTGACGTTGCGGACACATGACGTGGCAGAACATCTACATTTATACTCCGCAAGTCAACCAACGGTGTGTGGCGGAGGGCACTTTACGTGCCACTATCATTACCTCCCTTTCCTGTTCCAGTCGCGTATGGTTCGCGGGAAGAACGACTGCCGGAAAGCCTCCGTGCGCGCTCGAATCTTTCTAATTTTACATTCGTGATCTCCTCGGGAGGTGTATGTAGGGGGAAGCAATATATTCGATATCTCAACCAGGAACGCACCCTCTCGAAACCTGAACAGCAAGCTACACCGCGATGCAGAGCGCCTCTCTTGCAGAGTCTGCCACTTGAGTTTGCTAAACATCTCCGTAACGGTATCACGCTTACCAAATAACCCTGTGACGAAACGCGCCGCTCTTCTTTGGATCTTCTCTCTCCTATGTCAACCCGACCTGGTATGGATACCACACTGATGAGCGATACTCAAGTATAGGTCGAACGAGTGTTTTGTAAGCCACCTCCTTTGTTGATGGACTATATTTTCTAAGGACTCTCCCAATGAATCTCAACCTGGCACCCGCCTTACCAACAATTAATTTCATATGGTATGCATATGATGGGCAATGTATATGACGGGCAGAAGACCAATGGAAAATAGTCTAGCGACATTACAAGCCGCAGGCTGGGAAATCCACTGATAGAAGCGAATTTGGCAAAGGGCAGACTGTTACGCCCCAGCGTCTGGGAACGAGTATCTCTGAAATGGCGAATTTAGTCGGCTCTTTGCGTCCTATTGTCGTGAGCATGCGAGGAAAGCAATTGAAGGAAGGTGAAACAACGAGCAGGCAATAAGCTGTCGGACGTCCATGGCTCATCACGAAACGTGGAGGTCGGCTGCTTAACCACCCTGTAAAGCAGGGTAGGAAGCACTCTGTGGCAGATCTGATGAAGGAATACAATGCTGGTGTTCATTGTTACCAGCAGACGAGCACTACGTGTTCCCACCCAATGACGTCAACGCGTACGGCTGCAGGGAACATGGGAGCATAGAGATTGCTCTGTAAATGAATGGAAACGTCCCACATGGTTCGACGAATCCGTTTCATGTTGTACCAGATCGACGGTCGTGTCCGGATACACCACAATCCAAGTGAATGGCTGCTCGAAATATGCACCGAGTCACGGGCGCGAGTCGTTGGAAGCAGTATTATGCTATGAGGCACCTTTACTTGAGCTGTCACGGGACCTGTTGTAGGAATCTGAGGCTTCATCACAGCTGGACTCTCAATCGCGATAACGACGGTTCAAACCCGCGTCCGACCATCCTGATTTAGGTTTTCCGTGCTTTCTCTAAATAGCTTCACGCAAATGCAGGGATGTTTCCTTTGAAAGGGCACGGCCGATTTCCCTCCCCTCCCCCTTCCTTTTCTAATCTGAACTTGGGCTCCGTCTTTAATGACCTCGTTGTAGACGGGACGTTAAATACTAATATAATGCTCCTCCTCCGTCTTCTCCTCCTCCGCTCCAGCATATCAACTACCCGTAATTTACGGGAAGTGCGTGACCTGTGTACAGACGTCTGTTGGCACATACTTCTAGGAACGTACCAAGGACTTGTCGAACCCGCAACACGCAGAATCGCTGCTGTATTGTGTTCAAAAGGTGGATCAAGAACATGTTAAGCATTGGTCATAATGTTTTGGTTCAACAGTTTGCAAGAAAAGGTGAATGTACGTCGAGAGACGAACGTCCGTGTAGTTTCCTTAACGAAATAATGGCTTTACCACTACCTGCGCAGATGTGAACATTGTATTAAGGTGAGGAATGAAACTTCCTGGCAGATAAAAACTTTGTTCAGGACGGTGATGCGAATATGGAACTATGCTTTTCGTGGGCAGTGCAGTTACTGACTGAGCTATACAGGCGTGACACAACACCCAGTATCACAGCTTACTTCCACTATTACCTGTCTCTTACTGTTCAAAGGCAAGGTTCAGAATTCGAGTCTTGGTCTGGCACACGGTTTTAATCGCCTGGAATTTTTAAAAAAGCGCTCACTCCGCTGTGAGAGAAGCACACCCGTCAAAAAAAGTTTTTGATAACCCCAGTTCCCAGAACTCCTGAAATAGACGTTGACTGTGGATATTGTATCGCAGACACAGTCCCTTTGCCTGTTCACAGATTTCACTAAACCCGACCGAAGATGTAAACAACCGTGCATGAGCAGCACCTATTAGATGGTGGGTGTTAGACAGCCATTATACCAGGAAGGGGGTAGACGGCTCGTGTTGTCTTAGTTCAACCATGCCTGGATGATCAATACCGCGGTTCGATCGCGTCCGCATTGTTACTGTGTGCCAGGAAGGGCTCTCAACGAGGGAACTGTCCAGACGTCTCGGAGTGAACCAAAACGATCTTGTTCGGACATGGAGGGGATACAGAGAGACAAGAACTGTCGATGACATGCTCAGGTCGCCCAAGGGCTACTACTGCAGTGGATGAGCCGGCCGCTGGTGGCCGAGCGGTTCTAGGCGCTTCAATCTGGAAATGAGTGACCGCTACGGTCGCACGTTCGAATCCTGCCTCGGGCATGGATGTGTGTGATGTCCTTAGGTTAGTTAGGTTTAAGTAGTTCTAAGTTCTAGGTGACTGATGACCTGAGGTGATAAGTCCCATAGTGCTCAGAGCCATTTGAATTGCAGTGGATGACCGCTACCTACCGACAAGGGCCTGGAGAAACCCTGACAGCAACACCGCCATGTTGAATAATGCTTATCGTGCAGCCACAGGACGTCGTGTTGCGACTCAAATTGTGCGCAGTAGGTTGCATGATACTCAACTTCACTCGCTATATCCATAGCCATGTCCATCTTTGTAACCGCGACGCAATGCAGCGCGGTACAGATGGGCCCAGCAACATGCCGAATGGACGGCTCCGGATTGGTATCACGCTCTCTTCACCGATGAGTGTCGCATATGCCTTCAACCACGCAGTCGTTGGAGACGTGTTTGGAGGCAACCCGGTTAGACTGAACGCCTTAGACACACTCTTCAGCGAGTGCAGGAGGTGGAGGTTCTCTGCTGTTTTGGGGTGACTTTATGTGGGACGGACGTATGCCGCTGGTGGTCATGGAAGGCGCCGTAACGGCTGTACGACACGTGAATGTCATCCTACGACCGATAGTGCAACCATATCGGCAGCATATTGGCGAGGCATTAGTCTTCATGGACAACAATTCGCGCCCCGATGGTGCACATCTTGTGAATGACTTCCTTCAGGAAAACGACATCGCTCTACTAGAATGGCCAGCATGTTCACCAGACATGAACCCTATCGAACGTGCCTGGGATAGATCGAAAAAGGCTGTTTATGGACGACGTGACCCACCAACCACTCTGAGGGATCTACGCCGAATCGCCGTTGAGGATTGGGGCAATCTGGACCGACAGTGCCTTGATGAACTTGTGGATAGTGTGTCACGACGAATATAGGCATGCATCAATTCAAGTGGACGTGCTATTGGGTATTAGAGGTACCGGTGTGTGCAGCAGTCTGGATCACCACCTCTGAAGGTCTCGCTGTGTGGTGGTACAACACGCAATGTGTGGTTTTCATGAGCAATAAAAAGGGCGGAAATAATGTTTATGTTGATCTTTATTCTAATTTTCTGTACATGTTCCGGAACTCTCGGAACTGAGGTGATGAAAAACTTTTTTTGATGTGTGTACTTACTCTGGAGAAGTTAGAAATACTTGAATAAAGAAGGCGGAGTTTCTCAGTTTGCAGATGTTTGCAAGTGTAATTATGTATCTGGGGTATGATGCAGGGTGTTCCGGAAATACGATTTCACCAAACCGTATCTTCTACTTGAATAAAGACAGAAACATGTCGTGCCTTTTAACTTTTGCGTAGGGCTACGAAGTTTTTTCTATTTTCAAAACAACCTTCGTATTTTACGACGGATTATGTTGTAGATACAAGAATATGCGATCTTCGGGCACTTTTTACCATTACGCTTACTATCACAATTTTCAGTCACCATTCACATGTGTTCATTGTAGTGTCTCCCAGATGCATGACAAACATCCAAGCGATGGTTAAACTCGTCCTATAGTTTTGCAAGCACGTCTAGAGTTACTGGATTCGCCGCTTCTCTATGCGGCGTAATCGTTCACTCAAAGTTGTTGGAAGAGGAGACACGAAGAGTCTCTCACAACCACCCACAAAAAATAACCCAATATATGATGTGATCTAGAGGCCACTGGTGCATTGCCAGATCTGTACACCCCGTTACGGCCGTTCATTCCCTGAGGCAACGTCAGAGAGCGAGAGTGTGTGTGTGTGTGTGTATGTGTGTTCTCTTAAAGCAGCAAAGAGTATGTTATTGCAGAATTTGAGTTCATGTCTTTTGTTTGTACTAGATTCATTTGAACGTAAGCTGCTGCTGTGTTGCAGAATTTGTAGAAGATCAGTTTCAATATTTGTGGGACGGTAGTTTACATGTAAAAAGTGCTCTGCGAAAGTGGAATATGTGCTGTTACCCTTTGGAGCTCTCATACGTTTTGTGTGCTTTGTTCGAAAGTCCTTTCACTTTTGTCCTATATATTTGGATTAGGGAGATTTGCATGCGAGTTGGTAAACCCCTGCATTACTGAATTTTTCTAGATTTCTATTGTTTTTCTTAGTCTCTTTTGTGTTAGTTATTATTAATGCTATTGGTATGGCTTGCATGTTCATGATATTTCCAATTTTTTGTACTGTTTTATTATTATGTGCTGGATTGTACCATTTATTTGTTTTTTAGGATGTAGTATGGATGTGCGTTATCTATGGGCTCTGATTCTGTATTTTCGGTCTCTTTAATTGTGCACCATTATGGGTGACTACTTTGATAAACATATATTTTTATTTATTTTTTGGTTGAACGTGTTTATTGAGTCTGTTTTGCATTCATTTCCAATAGAAAATTGATTGATTATCTTTAGTTCGTGTGCATAATATTGGGGTTTGAGAGGTATTCTGTTTAACCTGCGGAGAATGTCTGTCAAACGTACATGTTCGGTGGTTGGATGTGTTACGGAAAATTCATTATGGTTGTTTTTTTTGTTATTGTGGAGATTATAAAATTTGATTTCTTGGATTTTTAGTTTCCATTGTGAAGTGTAGGTATTTTTGGCTGCAGTGTGTTGATCTTATTGCGCAGCTCTTCAACCGTACTTTGTGGTTCATCTCTCGAGAAATTTTTACTCACACTGATCAAACTAATACAGTATGTGATGAGGGTTCCTGCGATGATACGTAACTAGTTTCATCTGGCCTCTAGCATGCTCAGTCAGGTTCACTTCAGCAGATACCGCAGCTATTCCATTCCATTGATTTCTGCCTCTTGGAGGAAGGTGTTCAAGAGGTGGCTGTTGTGTGCTCATGCGTTACCATTGTGAGATACGATCCCATTGTCGAAAGGTCGACTGTATTGCTGGAACAATATGTTGGAAGTTCCTGTTCAGATACTGTAAAGCTCTCACATTACCCCGAATAACAATGAGAGGCACCCAACATCCGTACGTGAACTCATTGCCAGAGACATGCGACGCTCGAATCCATGCCGAATAATGTGGTTGGTAGATGCACAGCCGGCAGGACACACGTGGGGGCCGCGTGGAGTGGCCGCGCGGTTAGAGGCGCCAGGTCACTGACTGCGCGGCCCCTCCCGCCAGAGGTTCGAGTCCTTCCTCAGGCATGGGTATGTGTGTTGTTCTTAGCATTAGTTAGTTTAAGCATTGTGGAAGTCTAGGGACCGATGACCTCAGCAGTTAGGTCCATAGGGATTCACACACATTTGAACATTTTTGAACACACGTGGGGAGCGCAGTAATGGTGGGGGTTAAGAGCAGGCACCGTAGGGGAAGTGCCGAGCGCTGGAGGGAATATGCCCTTCTAAACTGAAGCCTACGCTCACATTTTTTGTAAATATTAACTGTAGACCCTCCACGCCCACACTTGCATGGTGTTCATTAAAAAAATTGTCACTTCCGCTTAGGTTAACATCTGAAAAGAATTCCGCCGAAAAAGTAACGAAAGCAGCGATTTATTTTCACCTGGTATGTAAACTATCTATAACTTTTAGAGAAACGTCATGAGTGGTGAATTTTGGGTAAAACCTCCACATTTCTCTTGTTTCCGTTCTAAAATTTTCTTCTTTTGCCAAACACACCGAAGTTTACACAATGTCACCTCACTACCATGTTATGCAGACGCAACTGCGAGAGAATTCTGAAATAGTGGTTTATTAAATCTATTAAGTGAGGAACTGGGGAAAAGTAAGGTCAGTAGGTTATGAAAAAGTACAATTTCGTTACAAAAATAAACGTGTAATGTCTTCATTTTGTTACAAAACCCTTAGAATTTCTCGTTTCACCAGATATCGATGGTTTAAAATTTACATTATTTCACCGAATGTGCCTGTAGTTGTGAAATAATATTTTAGATAATGAAGTTTTGCGTAAAGCCATAGGGCAAAGTACTCTCCTCTTTGCGTTGTATCATTTGCCAAAATCTCATTTCGATTTACGCTCTGGCCTTGTCGCTGTTACGCGCAATCGCAAGTGAGTGTTCTACATCATATCAGGCATTTCATGGGCACCAACATGTAACGTAATATGCACCAAACGCAAAATAAGGCGACCCCTATTTTTCATTACAAACTTTTTCACATTTCAGGCATTGTCTTATTTCCAGGCAAATATCGCAATAACTAGGAGTATTAACGAAATGATGGGCACATCACCACGAAGCTGACATATGAAGCTATAAGTAACGCAAAACTGTGATTTTTTTTTTTTTTTACTGAACAGTTTTTGTAAAATCGTCTGAGGAATAGTGCGCGAGCCTCAATTCTGTCATTGCCGACCGGCCGAAGGGGGCAAACACTGTCGGGCACCCCTTCCGAACAAACGAATGAAGTCCACAGCGCTTTGGACGGAAATTGGTCCCTGCACATCGGACACCGAGCCTGCGTGGACCCCTACATGGCCGCATTCTTTTACCTGTACGACAATGAAATCCTGCGCTCGCCTCTGAAGAGAACCCGACATTACCGATTTTCCCATCTTCTTAGTGCACTACGGTGCTGGGGTTTTATGTTGTTTTTCTTGCCGAACGCCTGGAGCCAAATGGATCCTACGCAGACGTTTAGTTTTGTCTGCGTTGACTCAGGCGTCCTAATTCCTTCCAAAAAGGTAGTGTGCACTTTTTTTGCATTCTCGCCGGGGTACGTACGAGCCATAATTTGTACATAATAGTGATCAGCTGGCGTTGCTGATCGCAAGCAATCACTACAATGTTCATTTACAAACGAAAGCCCAAAGTATCACCCCAATTTGATTATATTATCACTGAAAAGATTGTCAGTGGATTTAGGAACAGCTGAAATCGCTAAAATTGTGCCCAGTAGCTGGAGGAGAGCACAGGTAACATTTGTGTACAAGAAGTGTAGCCGAAGTGATCACGAAACTACAATCCTATATCGATTACATCCATTTGCTGTAGAATCTTAGAACACATACCGAGCTCAAACATAATGAGGTATCTCGATCAGAACGACATCCACCACCCCAACGAAGATGGATTTCGATAACAGTTAACGTGAAATCCAACTCGAACTTTCCTCACAAGACGTCCTGAAAGCGCTGGATCAAGGTAGTCAGGTAGATGCTTTATATCTCGATTTCAGATTAGCGTTTCATTCAGTACCACATCTACTTTTGTTATCAAGTGCACGATCGTATAGGTTATCAGACGAAATCTGTAACTGGAGCTCCTTGATAGGGAGCACGCAGCGTGTTATCTTGGACAGACAGTCATCGACAGATGTAGAAGTAACTTCAGGTGTACCCTAGGGAAGTGTGCTGGGTCCTTGCTGTTCATGATGCATATTAATGGTGTCGCGGACAATATTAATAGAAACCGCAGACGTTTTGCAGATGTTGCAGTTATCTACAAGGAAGTACAGTCTGAACTGTGATGTGCAAATTTTCAGACAGGCATTGATAATATCTCAAAGTGGCACCAAGACTGGCAAATTGCTGTAAATGATCAGAAATGTAAAATTGTGCACTTCACAAAATGGAAAGAAAAGTAGTATTTTATGCGTATAATATCAGTGATTTAGAGTTGGAATCTGTAAACTGATACACATACAAATACATGGTGTACCGGCGCGGTTAGGTTCTTCCATTACCTGCACCTTCCTGTGAACTCGTTGCAGCAGATCGCCGGTAGGAAAGCCGAGCAGAAACCTCGCACCAGGCAGCATACAACGTAAGTATTCTAAGGTCTTAATTTTGAATGAAATACCAAAATTCGGTATATTCTGAACCTTGCGATGTACACGTTCACTGTCAAGCCCGTACTAATCTTAACACAGTCATGCACAAACCCTTTCATTCACGTTAGCAAGCTTATGGCAACGTATTTCCCGAAATCTGAACGGCTACTAAGCACGGATTGTTCATTAAATGAAAATGCTCGCCATAATATTAAGTTTTACAAAACTGGACAAACATAAATAAAGAAAAAAGGCTTCAAGAAATAAACAGAACAATTCAAAAAACATTCTCTTCACCCATTTCTTGAATGTTTCTGTGCACTACTGGACTCTGGTGATCAAAATACTTAACTGCATTATAGTTCTTTCTGTATAGTGCTGTCCGCTACTGTCCTACAGCAGATGAAAATTAGAACTACATACTCGATTGAACCCGCTTCAGACCATATGTCACTGTTCACGCAAGCGTCATTCTCCCGATACACAGGCTCTAGACAGGAGAGATACAAGACGCCACGTCTCAATGGGTATAACATTTAAACATGAAATAGAATGACCGGTTAGACTTAGTCATCGGTAAAGCAGATTCCGACTTATTGGTAGAATACTGGGGAAATGTAGTCAGTGTACAAAGAAGATTGCTTGTAAATAACTTTTGCAACCTATCGTAGAATATTCCTCAATTCAAAAATGGTTCAAATGACTAAGGACTATGGGACGTAACAAAATGGCTATGAGCACTATGGGACTCAACATCTGTGGTCATCAGTCCCCTAGAACTTAGAATTACTTAAACCTAACTAACCTAAGGACATCACACACATCCATGCCCGAGGCAGGATTCGTACCTGCGACCGTAGCGGTCACGCGGTTCCAGACTGACGCGCCTAGAACCGCACGGCCACACCGGCCGGCTGGGACGTAACATCTGAGGTCATCAGTCCCCTAGACTCAGAACTATTTAAACCTAACTAACCTAAGGACATCACACACCTCCACGCCCAGGGCAGGATTCGAACCTGCGACCGTAGCAGCAGCCCGGTTCCGGACGGAAGCGCCTAGAACCGCTCGGCCACAGCGGCTGGCATTCCTCAATTATGTGGGACTTATACTAAATAGGACTAGCAGAGGTATGGAACGTGTAGAGAGAAGTGCAGCACGAAATGTCCACAGGTTTATTTGACGCAAGGGAGACTGTGACAGAGAAGTTGCAAGAGCTGAACTGGCAGATACTTGGAGGCAGACGGAAACTATCCTGAGAAAGTCTACTAGCAAAGTTTCAAGAACCGGCTTTAAGTGTCTAGGAATATACTACAGTCACCTACATAGAGATCGCGAGGACAATATACGATTAATTACAGCACGGACAGAGGCATTTAAACAGTCATTTTTTTCGCACTCCGTACGTGAATGGGACGGGAAAAAGCACAAATAACTAGTACAGTGGGACGTAACCTCTGCCACTCACTTCAGTCGTTTGGAGAGGATGAATGTAGATGTAGTTGTAGACAGGCAAATCTACAGCGCTTGGTGTCTCGCGGCGCTGTCGAATGAGGTTGGGGGGGGGGGGGGGGGCATCACCCCATGCTGACAGCCCATTTTACGGTAAACTAACAGTGCACGCAAGGGCTATGCTTGAAGTGATACTTTGAATCATGTTGGCAGCAGTGGCGGATCATGGCCTAAATTCTGGGGAGGCCAGGAAACATACTGGAAAATCTCCTTTCCCCCAGTTTTTAATGTACGTATACGTAGAGTTTATTCGCAATACTGGTTTTTCTACTGAGGTATAAGCAAGAGCTGAAAATCGATCCTGAAAGTACGTTCCTACACGCTTAAGACAAGAAAAACCCTTCATCCGAAGCGCTAGTTACAAGAATAGTAGTTGATCTACAAAATAGTTTGAAGTTTTTTGGAAGAATTTGGGCCGTTTCATTCTCAATCATTCTTTTGATGACGTCTTCTGAAAGGACAGAGTGAAACATTTTTGTATGCTGGGAATAAAATACAATCTGCAGTTCTATACAACTGCGAGCCACTGAAGGACGCACCAAACATTTTTAACGATGGGTCCACAACGTCCAAAGAGAGATCTTGAACACAACTGGCGAACTGAGCAGTAACGCCTGATTTAAGGAAGAGCAGTTTTTCACTATATGAAAATCTCGTTTCCAGTTGTGTTACAAGATCTTCCAATATATCTAAGTACAACTGTTTGTATTTTGACATCAATGGATTGCCAAGATATTCATCCATCTTCGTTCATGGAAGCTTCAGCTTGCGAATTAGTTCAGCATTTCGTGGGATTTAAAAAGTTGATAAATTTATTTACATTTTTTAAGTTTTTCATGTAAGCTCTGAATTCTGTGGAATGTTGAAAAACATGTAGAAGAAAAACAATGTCAAAGTGAATAAATTTCTTTTATTCCATGTCTTTGTTCACAATTTGTAGGTCCTCACACTACCGGTTTCTTTCAGCAATGAACAACTTTAGATCTGCAGCAAAATGTGCGCAAAAACCACAAATACAACTAGTGGATTGTCTACAGCTTAAAATAATAAAATAGGCCATGATAAAAAGTATTACTAACGTTCATGTGAAAATTGTGCGCTTTAAATAAGACGCGGTATACCTGTTTTATGAAAAATTTCCTAATATACTGGAGTCAAAGTGGCATCGTCAAACGCTAAACGCAAAATCAGCACCAGCATCGTCACACATACACAAATTATAGTACATAAGAGTCCTCTTGTCAGCAGCGCTACTATTCAAAACAAACTGCCGTACAGTAGCCACAAAATGTTTATATCGCAAGCTCGCCATATGTCGCTATTGTAGGTGTACACACATTTTACAGTGATAATTGTACGATGTAAAATAAAAATAGGGATACAATCAGTTAAGTCTACAGCGAGCTTGTAAGGTGTAAAAGTTATTACAGTAATAAAATGCAATAAATTAACTCAACAAAAGTTAGATTGTTAAAAGGGAAATGGTTAACCGACAGTCATTCTGATGCGCTCTAGTGGCGATGTTTCAGATAATGACATAAATAATAAACACCTTTTGGAGTACACTGAATAATATAAAAACTACAAAAAATTGCTAAATGAGCCCAACGAATGAAAACCGACTGCAACGAATAAATAGGGCTCTCTGTTGGCGCTACAGCAGAACGCCGCGTAGGCGAGAAACGGTCAGAGGAACTCAACCGCCCGAGACCCCTCGTACGCTGCGGAACGCCGTTCCAAGAAAAGAATAATAAAGCACCGTGCCAGTGCATGAGCAAGATTATCTAGTTAATGGAGGATATTATATAAACAGAGAATGGGCAAGAAAATATTAGAGTTACAGGTTCAACGTAAGAAAACGAAGTAAATGTGTAAAGCACTCTGTACTAGGTGAAACCATAAGCAAGATATATACAACAGATCGCTTGGTAAGTGGGCGGGGAATGCGTTCTGGCATTCGCCCATTGACAGCAGGCACTCCACAGGGATCCGTGTTGTCTCCCATTTCTTTCAACATCTACATGAATGACACGCCTGTCATCCCCGTGTACCACGCGGCACAATATGCTGACGACACAGAACTCTATACCACTGGAAGCATCTCTGACGCCGTCATCGCCCTCCTCCAACGACAGGTGGACGCCACCATCACCTAGTGCCGGACAAACAAAAATCGCTTTTAATGCCGCCAAAACTACGGCAGTCTATTTCACGAAACGGCGCCCAGTCCCCCGCCGCAATATTTCGATTGCAGGCGTGCAGGTGTCCTGGTCCCCGACGACCACCTATCTCGTGGTCCGGATGGACCACAAGGTGCTATTCCACTGTCATGCTGAATATGTCGCCAACAAGGGGCAAAAGCTCACCAGGGCCTTGTGCCCCCTCTTCCGCAGTAGGGAACTTAACCTGCCTACCAAACTCCGTATCTACCGGGCAGTTGTCCTGCCTGCCCTCTCGTGTGGGTCCACTGCATGGGCCACGATTCGTGTCACCAGGATGCGGACGTTGCAGCTCCTGCAGAACAAGGTTCTCACGTGGAGCCTGCTCGCCCCACCACTCACGAGGATTGTGACTCTCCGCGAGGAAGCAAAGATCGTCCCCCTCAAGGAGACCATACACAACGCCGCGCGGCAGCTCTATGAGAAAGTGGCTGCCCTGCGGGACACTTCCATGGGCTACGCCACGCCGGGACTACACATGCACGCCGCTGGGATTGCCATCCGGTTCCGCTGACCATCCTAGAGGAATCGGCTTCCGAACAGGACTAGCGCTGGGCCTGGCACGCCCTCCACGGCTGCCTCCTTTGCCAGGACTAGCTCTCCGTTCCACGTCCACGACTTTCCAATCCTACCTGCCCATGTCGAACTAAGTTGTTATGCCGGACGGACGAGTACGGTCACCGTTGCAGGGTGGTATAAGTCCCACCGCCACACCTGCAAAGTGTATTGCAGTGACGCACTGTCACTGCCCTATCGTTTATATTTACTGGTTCACCAACACAGTTAGACCGTGGAAGGCTGGTGATGCTGTAGTGTACCGCATCACACACACAAAAAAAGGTAAGTGGGCTTGTTGGCTCTTATGTATTCCTGTTATTAAGCTGTAATTACAACTTAGGAGCACGACCTTTTTCCATCCTGCGAGAATAGGTGTACTTTTCTCAGTGCTGCATTTATCGTGACCAGTTTCTTGTAAATGCTGACCCAAAGTAGTTTTGTTGTGTGGCTGTGAATATTTCTTAAACCATAACGCTGAAAGAGAGGCCAGTGGGAACGATATAATATGTATTACAATTAATCGTGGATACTCCAGAGCCATCATATTTGTCACGCGCCCTTTTCAGTTTAGGTTTTACTAACAGTTTTAGGGCATTATTACCTTGAAAGCCACATCTAACATCACATTTCCTAAAACTTTTTTTTTATTTGCAGTGACATTTTGCCGTGAAATTTCATGGGAATGGTTTCGTTTTCTTTATTGGTTCTTTTTTCTGCGTGAGTGTGTCTGTCTGCTGTTTATTATACGTTCCGTTAGCCTACTGTAAGGGCGCATGACGTAATTTACAGAAAAGCCATTAACTACAGTAATTTGCTTTAAAATTCGCTGCCGGCCAAAGGTATACGAAGGAGACGGTGAATCATTGAGGTGAAGAGAGCTTTTTTACCGTGAAGGATGGCATGAACTAGCATTGATGATACTATGTGTACATGTAGTTTCTCTCAAAATCGAAAACTTAAGTTTGTTATGAAATTTCTTAATTGAAATGAAATGTCGCGTGGCTAGGGCCTCCCGTCGGGTAGACCGTTCGCCTAGTGCAGGTCTTTCGAGTTGACGCCACTTCGGCGACATGCTTGTCGATTGGGATGAAATGATGATGATTAGGACAACACAACACCCAGCCCCCGAGCGGAGAAAATCTCCGACCCAGTCGGGAATCGAACCCGGGACCTTAGAATTGACAGTCTGTCACGATGACCACTTTTTTTTTTTTTTTTTTTTTTTAGGTACGGGGGCCGGACAATTTCTTAATTGTAAGGTGAAGATAGTTAATAGAGCTCTCTTTTTCAACTTCCGTTGTAAAAGTTATTTTTGGATGCATGCTACCGATTGCTTGGGCAAATGTGTTGATCTCACTGGTGTCGCCCTCTATCAATAATAAAATGTCGGCAACATACTGTTTATAATAAATCGTTTTTTCCTCTAGCTATGGAAACCTGGAAAAAAATTTACATTCTAGATCGGTCACAAAAATATCTGTTAAAATTCCAGCTAGACATCCTGTAACCTCTCCACACGAAATAATTTTATATTTATTATTTGGTTAATGATTCTAATGTTTGTGTAACCTCACAAAAAAAATTTAATTAATAATAATAATAATATGATTCTATTTTTTGTGAAACCTCTGAACAAAATTGGTTCCCATTTAATGTACCCACAAAATTCTTTTCTCATTTAATATAAGCTCGAAACAGAAAAATTCCTAAACCTCGTAATAAAAAAATTAATTTAGTAACCTGGTAAAATTTGGACGACAGCAGTGCTGCGTCATGGCCCTGTAAGATCATTCTGAATAAAAAGCAAAATTTCTCACCTCGATAAAGTCGGCAACTATCTGCTCTTACAATAGCTCTTTTCCGGCACAGCTCTGTGCAATGCTGGCCTATACATTTGTTATTTATGAAAGGAAGCAAATGATTTTTCCTTTGCAACAATCGGAATGATCATGCATTAAAAAAAAATTAAATTCTTTAAATTGAAATGAATGTTTGTTAGAAATTAGACAAAGATTATTATTAGGACATTTTTAAAAGATTTACATGTGAGTTTACATAATATTACAAGATATGCGCGAGGCTGCTTTTTTTACCTTATACAATAATACTCAGGCTCCGGCATCGCTGCACCGCGACCGGCCCAGCCAACATGATACACCAAACAGGACTGACAAGCGCAGACAGGCGACTGCTCGCTAGCAACAACTTACTGCTACTGCTACACAGTTCGTACTGCAGTCAACACTGCTCTTTGGTCTCAGATTCTCTTATAGCTTACATATCGCAGGCAGCACATACCTCTTACATAACCCTCCACTGAGAGGGGGGGGGGGGGGGGGGCAAAAATTTGGCAGCGATGGTGAGTCGCCGGCCGGAGTGGTCGAGCGGTTAAAGGCGCTACAGTCTGGAACCGCACAACCGCTACGGTCGCAGGTTCGAATCCTGCCTCGGGCATGGATGTGAGTGATGTCCTTAGGTTAGTTAGGTTTAAGTAGTTCTAAGTTCTAGGGGACTTATGACCACTGCAGTTGAGTCCCATAGTGCTCAGAGCCATTTGAACCATTGATGGTGAGTCAATTGGACTTGCCATGAGCAACAAATTTTTCTAAAATCTACTTAATTAACTAAGTTGACAGTCACAGAGTATATACATATATATAATTACAGAACATAAAATGAAATAGAGTGCACATGCACTGAGTACAGAACATATCAAGAAATCACAAAATATATACGCAATTTTTCTTAATTAACTAAGTTTACAATCACAGAGTATATACATATATATAAGTGCATAACATGAAATGAAATATAGGGCACATGCACTGAGTACAGAACATATCAAGCAATGACAAAATGTATACGCAATGAGTACAAAACATATTAACAAAGGACATAAAGGGCATACGCACTGTAGTATTTTTTTTTGTTACCATTTTACTAGAACTAGGATAGGAAAGGGAAGGACTGCATCATGGTTGTAGCACATTAAGTTGCACGTAGCTGCACTGAAGGTCCATATCTTTCTACAGAAGCACAACACCAAGTGAGACAATCTGAAGTTCTCCTCCATGAAGTATTAATCAGTGTAGCCAAGACACTGAAATGTCGTATTAATATTCCATGTTATCATTTTGGTAGTACATTAGGTACACCAAACAGTGGAACCATAGTAACATCTCCATTGTTCAAGGTAGTGGACGCCATGATGTGTCAACACCGCAATCATTCACCAACGTAGAATTAGTGCAGAAACCAAATATAGTGCTCCATGATCACAAGGATAGACAGGACAAACGTATATTGCAGTAATTTCTGGTAATTAGGTCAGAAGGTGAAGGACATTAAGTCCCATGCTAGTCATCATTGAGAATTACACTAGTCTATCAACCGATCTGACTAATTGTTAGCACTCATCGCCTAGTGACTGAACACTTCTGTACTATGAAGTATTACAGAATAATGTTCATAAATCATCTCATTACAGTGAACATTGGCACTCATTGGCCAGTTACAAACCATCAGAAGTCATCATTCAAAACAAGTCTCCTTTCTCTGTCACGTTCACCTACCTCTATATTTCCTCCTTCCGACGTCCCTTCACTCTGCAGTTGTAGACAGACACGCTAGGCAGTGTAAAGCAGCTTTGATGAAACCACTACCTAATACCTACCACACAGAGGCCGCGCAACTCAAGTTGCAAATCACTTCCTGTACGTTAATTTTCACAAATTTCGGGCGGTAGGAGAATGCAGTTTAATTGCAGTAAGCATTTGAAAATTCTATTAACGTCTTTTTATCCATAAGGAGGCACATGAAATGGCTATCAAGCCCGTATTTAATAATGCAAATGCTCCATAATTCCAAGTTCACTGTTTATCCAATATATTTCACACGTAAAAGTAGCCAGAATTTCTGCAAGTCCGTCCCGATTAATTTTGCGATTTAACAATCACTGGCCCACCACTATTAGCGGGTTGAACTTTTGGTCGTTTCAGTAGTCTTTTATGTTAGAAGTGCTCACCAAAGTATTCCATAAAGAACACGGAATATGCCACGCGGAACTGTCTCTACGACCAAAACATCACACACTTATAAAACTTCAACCAACTTATTCAGAAACATCAAACTTTCCTCAAAATTATTGTAACTTAAGCCGCCTTAGCCATGACATGTTATAAACGCAATGAACTCACTAGTTCATTTTACATACTATTTTCACTGAGACATCTAGCATGGTGTTACCCGGAAGCAGGTTAGCGAGCGACCCTCTCGATGCTCCTCTCCCCTCTGCCTATCTACCTACCTACACGCGGGAACTGCTTAATTCTGATTGGCTATTGATCTGAATCACCAATCAGAATGATCCTTCCAGATCATTCTCGCGGCAAAACTTGTCTTAGCCAACCACTAATCCGATAGTCATTTACGTCATTACAATTTCAATTTTTAATATACTGTTTAATAAAATAGAACGAAATGCAAAATATTCTTTAAATTCGTATAGAAACTTATTCCGCTTCAGTATTTTATTCTGGATGCTCTCTTACAAAAGCAAGCACACATCGACATATGTCATCAGCGTCGTGGTTGCAACTCCATTTTCCCACAGTTCAATTTTATAAGGTTTTACATAAAATGACATTAAGTTTTAACGTACGTCCCGCATACACTTTCTCATTCATTACCATGTATTCACACAACAAAATAATAAACAAATAATAATTTTGAATGATTTTTATCCTACATAACGTAGAGTAATTAAAGTTTTGAAAAGAAAATTCCAGTTAAGTGATTTTATATATTGTGAGCTTTGTTATGACTTCAGATGACAATGAAAGAACTTGGTTATTGATCCTACATCTACATCTACAAACATACTCCACAATCCACCATACGGTGCGTGGCGGAGGGTACCTCGTACCACAACTAGCATCTTCTCTCCCTGTTCCACTCCCAAACAGAACGAGGGAAAAATGACTGTATATATGCCTCTGTGCGAGCCCTAATCTCTCTTATCTTATCCTTGTGGTCTTTCCGTGAAATGTATATTGGCGGCAGTAAAATTGTACTGCAGTCAGCTTCAAATGCTGTTTCTCCAAATATCCTCAGTAGCGATTCACGAAAAGAACGCCTCCTTTCCTCTAGAGACTCCCACCCGAGTTCCTGAAGCATTTCCGTAACACTCGCGTGATGATCAAACCTACCAGTAACAAATCTAGCATCCCGCCTCTGAATTGCATCTATGTCCTCCCTCAATCCGACCTGATAGGGATCCCAAACGCTCGAGCAGTACTCAAGAATAGGTCGCACTACCGTTCTATAAGCGGTCTCCTTAACAGAAGAAGTACATCTTTCCAAAATGCTAACCAATGAACCGAAGACGACCATCTGCCTTCCCCACAACTGCCATTACGTGCTTGTCCCACTTCATATCGCCCAAATATTTAATCGACGTGACTGTGTCAAGCGCTAAACTACTAATGGAGTATTCAAACATTACAGAATTCTTTTTCCTATTCATCTGCATTAATTTACATTTATCTATATTAGAGTTAGCTGCCATTCTTTACACCAATCACAAATCCTGTCCAAGTCATCTTGTATCCTCCTACAGTCACTCAACGACGACACCTTCCCGTACACCACAGCATCATCAGCAAACAGCCGCACATTGCTATCCACCCTATCCAAAAGGTCATTTATGTAGACAGAAAACAACAGCGGACCAACCACACTTCCCTGGGGCACTCCAGATGATACCCTCAATCTCCGTAACTGTAATAGATAAAAATCTGAAAATTTGACAGGATCTCTTTGTTAATAACAAAAGATTGCGTACCAAGTTTGAACAAAATCTGAGGATAATTACTATGGTTTATATAGATTCGTAGCGGGTAAGAATTTGCGTACCGACAGAATGTTACTCGAGACCATTCATACGGCCGGTAGCGTCAGCTGCGCTGTGAGTTAGAGCGAAGAAAAAACATAGCCATCCTGAAGCCACCTTGCTTTACGGCTGCATGCCTTACTGCATCGAATGTTATCTCGCAATAACTTGCTACGTTATAATCTGACTTTTGTCGTGTTTTAATTTATTGCATTTTATTACTTTAATGACTTTTACATCTTATACGCCCGCTATAGACTTTATTGATTGTATCCCTCTTTTTATTTTACATCGCACAATTATCTTTGAAGAATATGTGTACGCCTAGAGCAGCGGCATGTGGCGAGCATGGCAGTTTGTCTTGTGCAGTAGCACTGCTGACAAGAGGACTCTTGTATATACTATAATTTACATATGTGTGACGATGCTGGCGCTGATTTTGTGTTTAGCATTTGACGATACCACTTTGGCTCCAGTATATTAGGAAATGTTTTCGTAAAACAGGTATGCCTCGTCATATTTAAAGCGCACAATTTTCACATGTGCGTTAGTAATAGTTTTCATCATGGCCTATTTTATTGTTTGAAGCTGTAGAAAATCCACTCGTTTTGTGTTTTTTTCCCAAATTTTTCTGTAGATCTGGAGATGGTCATTGCTGACCGAAACCGGTGGTCTGAGGACCTAAAAGTTTTTGACTATAGATGTGAAATAAAAGAAATTTATTCCACATTTTCGGGTCACTGTTCCATTCACGACCATGTCTCAGCATGTGAAAATGTCAAAGTACATGTTCTGAAACCACAGGCTTCTCTGGCAGTCGTTGCTCTAGAGTCGGGACTGTTAATTATATCATTTAAATCCTCAATTAGCCCCAAACAGTTTTCAAGAATGGCAGATACTATTCTGGAGTCACAGTTCCACCTCGTTTCACTGTTCGAAGGAATGAGTTTACCAACACCATGACAGCTCTGCTACAGAAAACATTTAAATAATGTGTAAAGAAGTAAGTAAAAAGAGCTGGGGGGGGGGGCGGCGGCAATTTATCGTATCTTGGCTTGCAAGCTATTTAATTCTCTTGCCAGAACGGTAGCACCATCATAGGTCTCGGCTGTTATTTTGTTCTTCGCATCATAATTTTGACATACGCCACTCTGCACAGCGAATACAGCAGTGATAATTCTAGCTTCGCTAAGGCGGTGTCCTGGGTGAGCGACAGAAGCGAGCGACAGCACGCGACAAAACACAACCGCAGGTGTAGTTACAGAAGTGTCCTACGTGAGCGACATCTGTGTCGCTGCCCGTCTCCCGCTGCGACTGGCGACGCTTGAATTCAAACATTTTTGAACCTTGCCGCTATAGCACGCGCGACAGAGAGTAACAGCCAAGTGTCTGCTCTGCAAAGCAATGGAGCGGTCGCGACGGCAGCTACGAATTACTTAACATCCGATTTTAAGGAAACTATTCGGTTAAAAAATTTGATTCCTCCGCTACCTATAGCTTGATATCTTTAAACGATAAAGGTCTGAATTTATTTTCGTTATTCGTCATAGTTACTGTGCTGCACGAAATTTAGTACATGACTGCACGAAATTTAGTACATGACTGCACGAAATTAAGTACACTACTGCACGAAATTTTTAAGAATTTGCAGAGGTAAAATCACATTGTGTAAACTTCCCGTATAGTTCATTTAAGGCCATACATTATTGTGTACGAAATGTGACCAATATATCTAAATTGTATATGAAGTTGAGACCAGAATGATACCTCTTTTCATTCTTGAGATATTGGTTGTTATATCCGCGGACGGGTCGCTCGTGGTGCGTCCTAACCTTTCCTGCGCTTCGGGAATCAAGTGGTCGTAAAAATCGTCGTATCTCATCAAAGGTTCAAGATACCGAAACGCAGAAAGGACTATTTTATCTCATGATTAACACTCGATACGTTTTCGTAACCGTGAGAGCAGACTGAAAAGAAGACTCCCTACGACTTAAACCATGAGGTTTTGTCCAAATTTTCATAGTGAAACAAAGGGAGAGAAACAGGTAAACGGGGGTATCAAATGACCAGCATGAGGTCTAGTTTGGCATGAAAATATTTATCTGCTTGGAAGTAATCAGAGTAATTAACGAAAACTTACTTAATAAGCTGAGGAAAAATCGAAATATTTCACGAAAATCTGCTGCCAAGCTATGTAAATGAAGTGTCAAAAGTTTCATCAGTTCAAGACCTACCTATTTTGCACATAAAAGGATACATTGGTGCGATATTTAAATGTCAAAAAGGCTTCTTTCGAATCAAGTACGTTAGGAAGGCAAACGAGGAGTCAGTAAGATCATGCTTTCTGAATAAAACTTGAAATAAAAGAAAAGAAAGAAATCAGTTAAATATTTTATGAAATGATTTGTGTAAAAGACATAAGTAGATCAGAGAAATGTTCTACATGCCTTTGAATGATGCTCGAAATCATGAACAGGAAATGAGGTGCACCAAACATTTCCCTAATATTTTTTATTTCATACTTTTAGACAAATCATTACACAAAACGTTTGACTTTCTTTTCAAAAATTTTGTAAGCTTTACTTTTACAGACTATTTAGAGTAATTGAAACGCTTGGCCTTAACATTGACTGCTGTTGAATTACTTTTGCAGCATCACATATCTGTAAAATTTCATGGTTCATTGTAATTTATTAGGAATTAAATGAGTGTGATATACTGGGATAGGTGTGAAGATCAAGTTATTTGGCAAGAACTTAAAAATATACTTATTGATGCAGTGTTAACAGTATACATAAAACGCAGTATACAAAATTGTAACTGAGCCAGTAAAAAATATGAGACCAGCAAAGTATCGAATGAAGGACCTGCTCCTAAAATGTAATCACGAACGGACTTATATTTAGTGTAGGTAGTCATGTATTAGTAAATCCTTCGCATTTATTGGCTGTTAAAAGTTCCTGATCATGTAAAAAAGCATTCATATTTAATTTATTGATAAGATAGTCGAATGATCCTCCGCTCATTCACGTGTACTCGAAGAATTTGTCTGGTGAACTTCGTAGTTGATGATATTTATGAAATTCTCCATGGAGATTCCTCCCTTTGTAAATTTCATGCACATCATTCCTTTTCGATTTATTTTCTTAAGTAAATGTAATTCTGTAGCCTTACTCTCCAGCTACAGTATTCCACAGGTTACAGACTCCATTTTATAGAAACAGCTGGTTGGTTGTAAGCAGCCATCTCGTAGCACGACATGGTAGCTTGCACGCAGGACACCCAAGCTTTTCGCCCGATGCTGCTGATTGTCGCCAGAGCGTCGCGCATCCAGAAGTCACTCGCTGTCGTTCGCTTCAGTCGCTCACATAGGGCACGGCCTTAGTCATGGAAACCAAGAATGTATTCTTGACTGTCGCCATTGACTCCACCAGTAACAAAGCAGTAGGGCACTGTGACTGTCTGAAACGTTTATTGTTTCTCCACATAAAATCAGATTCTATTCAAACTGAATGTATCTATTCACAAAGCTCTTCATTTATACATTTAGTCTATTCGTTCAGTACAGTTTTTGAAACTGCCTGGAAATATCCCAATTTCTTTCAGTGTGATTTCAAATCTTACCACAAGTTTAAAAGTGGCTCTGAAATTTTTCGGGATTCAGGGAACCTGCTGTCTCATCACGTCTTGTGAAAGCTACCTCCTCCATACAGAAAGACTAGTGGCGTCATTTAGACTTTTCATGATGTCACTTTTAGCTTTCACTACATCGTTGTGTCTGATTTTTCATCAGTTCATGGTGTTCGTTAAGTAACTCTGAAATATTAAACACTTGTTTCGATAGTTTTGTAAGTGAAATAGAAATTACTTACATGATGTTAAAAAAAACATGCCATGCTATACCTCTAAACAGGTTCTTCAGATCATTGAAAACCTCGAAGAACCATACAGTTGTTGTGCTTAAGAGAAAATATGGCCAGCAGATTATTTCACCTTTCCTAGGCGTAGCACATAACCACTTGCGCTACTCATACCATGAACTTTGGAATGCACGTGTTTTGAGCTTATATTTGTGAAGAAGCTGTAGCGCCGGTGTTGGACGTCCTTCCTTCAAAATTTAATGTCATTCAGTATCACATCTCTTTGAAACGACAGTTTCTGCAAGGAAGCAATGATTCACTCACTCGAAAGCGTTACATCAGTACTGGTACAAGAGTGTGCCCCGTCCACATTCGCAGCAGATGGGACAACTAACACAAGAGAAACCTGGAGCGGCGGCACCATGGCGACTGGCCTCCTGTGCCACGGAAGGCTGCGACAGCGTGTACTCCTGTGTTTCCTAATAGCGACGTCAGGTTACCGCGGCAACTGAGCGTTTTCAGACGGTCTGGCATATGTCTGGCCTCCTAGCTATATATTTCGCACCTCCGTCTGCCTTAGATTGGGGTTAATTTTTCACGCTTTGACTTGTTCTCTAACGCTGGCGGTTTTGCGGAAACAACATAAGTTAACGTCTTTCGCACTTGCTGACAAAGGTGCATAAAAGTTTATCGTAAAAACAATAATTCCTGCTGCTGCTACAGCTACGACTAATACTACTACTACTACTACTACTACTACCACCACCCCAGAAAAGCCTGGTCTTCTTTGCGTCCTCTGATCAGCAGCCACTGATTGACAGACTGGGCAGTGTACTGAGACGATGTTCTCTGGTTTACGACTGGGGATAGCACGCTCTGTTTCACTGTACTGAGAATGCACGTTTACGTTTGTATTGTATTGTATTTTACTGTATTTTATGTTAACCGGGGACCTAGAAACGACGGAAAGGCTCCGTCCCCACCGCAGCCGCAGTGATCCACAACCCCATGACGACTACCACAGTCCACTTCACCCCTCCGCCGTCCCACACCGAACCTAGGGTTATTGTGCGGTTCGGTCCCCGGTGGAGTCCCCAGGGAACGTCTCACACCAGTCGAGTGTAACCCCTATGTTTGCGTGGTAATGGTGGTGCACGCGTACAAGGAGAACTTGTTTGCGCAGCAATCGCCGACATAGTGTAACTGAGGCGGAATAAGGGGAACTAGCCCGCATTCGCCGAGGCAGATGGAAAACCGCCTAAAAACCATCCACAGACTGGCTGGTTCACCAGACCTCGACACAAATCCGCCCGGCGGATTCGTGCCGAGGACCAGGCGCTCCTTCCCGCCCGGAAAACCGTGCGTTAGACCGCACGGCCAACCGGCGGGCTACGTTTACGTTTACTCCCATTACTCAGTTAGTCAGGAGTATTTTGAGAAAGAGGTTCATGATAAAAGAAATACAAAATATGCAAGTCATGATTTGGAAAACTTGTTTTGAGCAGATTATAGTACTGAGGCAGAATCATTTCTTCTTTTCGCTGCCTAGTGTGTAAGTTACGCGTCTGTGTCCTGCACAAAGCTGTAATTAGTACTCTGAAGTAGTGTGGCTTATTGCGGATAATTATTCTTTTAAGTGAATGGACTGAAGTGGCGAGTTTCGGGCTGGATCCCCCATTTTCATTCGATACTGAAATGCTATTCCAGAACGTGGAGAGCCTCGGCAATTCTGTTCATTTGTAGGGGGAATTTAAAGTAGACTGGGTCGAGACGAGAATTTGGATTTAGTAGGAAGAAGTGTCACGATAATCCGTACAGTTGTGTGAACCGCTATTCCAAGGTGGCTTAGTGGCTAGCGCACCTACC
The DNA here is from genome assembly GCF_021461385.2 of Schistocerca piceifrons. Classification (NCBI taxonomy): domain Eukaryota; kingdom Metazoa; phylum Arthropoda; class Insecta; order Orthoptera; family Acrididae; genus Schistocerca; species Schistocerca piceifrons. The sequence continues at coordinate 594,819,211 of NC_060138.1, read as the reverse complement.
CAGTAAGCAGGAGACATTGGTTCGATACCCGTCCTTGGTACAAATTTTCACTTGCTGCTTCAGTCTATATACATAAAATCATGTCTTTATGAGACCAGTAAAATCTCTGAAATTGTGTAATTTCATTTGGGCTAACTACGTCACTGAAAGAAAGAGATATGTGGCATCACGCAGCGTACCCTCGTCGAATAGCATCGAAAGAGGAGGGGACAGGGTGGTGAGCTTATAACCTCTCTCCATTCGACTGTCGAAATGCCATTTGCAGTGCTTCGTGCATACTTTCCTACAGTATACTGATAAGTCTGGGACTGCCGCACGATCGAGCGATCATGGTTTATATGTCACGTCCCCTCGACCTGACAGCTCAAAATTGTGCAGATTTCAGTTTATTTCATCACCGAGAGGCGGGGACTTCATCCTTCCGTATTCTAAATGAGTTCAGTCCGTGGAAAAAATTCAGAAATGACTCAATTCGGAGAATGGTGTACGGTTTCGTCGAGTATGTTGCGTGCGGCGAGCTTACCCGCACGTACTGCACAATTTCGGGCCACAGAATGGTGATGGTCACGTCATTTAGAAGCTTCGAAATTTCCAGAGCTGCATATTCTCTTTGCTGTAAGTGCTACGTAATCTTCGCACTCGCTGGAAACATGACAGGCGATTGCTCGCTTAAAGCGTAATGTTGCAATGTCGGCTTCGCACGGCGTACAAGGCGTATTTCTGTCTTTCCAGTTCCTCTCCTACGCCAGCAAAACTTGGTTCGACCATCACCTGTTCAAAAATTGAAAGGAAGTTCGTCGAAGGAGGAAATACGTCGCCGGTCCTGCGTAAAATTACTATTCGGCGCGGCAGTGTTTACCTGCTGCACAATGTTGCAGTCTCAGGTGAAACGCATAGAGGGCGCAGTGCATGAGGAGCGGCAACACTAAATGGTTCAAATGGCTCCGAGCACTATGGGACTTAACATCTGACGCCATCAGTCACTTAGAACTACTTAAACCTAACTAACCCAAGGACATCACACATATCCATGCCCGAGGCAAGATTCGAACCTGCGACCGTAGCGGTCGCGCGGTTCCAGACTGATGCGCCTAGAACCGCTCGGCCACACGGCCGGCGGCAACACTAAGGTGGTCCTCATTTTTTTCGCATTTCATGTTTCTTCACGTACATCTCCTAATTTTGTTCCTTTTGTTTTAAGAAGAATTTTAAGTTTTTGAAACTGAAGATGAGGTACCCATGCTGCAGTGGCCGAGAAGTAGCGTCATGTCACTACGTGGTGTTCATTATTCCTTATGCGTGTTCTTGATTGCTAACATAAGGGCGGTCATTATATGGGAGTTACATATAAATGTCAAGCGATCTGAGCACCCCACCCAATCTTTTACCCTTGCCATGTTTTGATACTTTGCCAAATTTAGTTACAGTTAATTGATATGAACCCATATCGCAACGGACTTTTAAGTATTTAAATGAGGCTTATATATTGAAACAGATGGGGGTATTTTGTATTGGAATAACAGTTGAAGTCAACCTATGTGCGCATATGCATATACACTGAAGAGCCAAAGAAACTCTGGTACACCTGCCTAATATCGTGTAGAGCGAGCACGAAGAAGTGCCACAACATGACGTGGCATGGACTCAACAAATGTCTGAAGTAGTGCTGGAGCCAATTGACGCCATGAATCCTACAGGGTTGTTCATAAATCGATAAGAGTACCAGGAGGTGGAGATCTCTTCTGAACAGCACGTTGCAAGGCACCCCAGATATGCTCAATAACGTTCATGTCTGGAGAGTTTGCTGGCCAGCAGAAGTGTTTAAACTCAGAAGAGTGTTCCTGCAGCCATTCTGTAGTGATTGTGGACGTGCGGGGTGTCGCATTGTCTTTCTGGAATTGCCCAAATCCGTCGGAATGCAAGGTGGATATGAATGGATCCAGGTGACCAGACAGGATGCTTACGTATGTGTCACCTGTCAGAATGGTATCTAGACCATCAGGGGTTCCATAGCAATCCATTAGAGAGCATTGTAGAGCCTACCCCAGCTTGACATGCATAGCTGATGGATCCATGAGATTGTCTCCATACCCGTACACGCCCATACGCCCGATGCAATTTGAAACGAGACTCGTCTGACCAGGGAAAACGTTTCCAGTCATCAACAATCCAATGTCTGTGCTGACGGGCCCAGGCGAGGCGTAAAGCTTTGAGTCGTGCAGTCATCAAGGGCACACGTGTGGGCCTTTCACAAAAGGAAATTTCTTCTTGAACTTTCACTCAGAAATTATCCCCACTGAAGGGAAAAGCCCATATTGATGATGTTTCTTTGAATGGTTCGCACGCTGGCACTTGTTGATGGCCCAATATTGCAGTCGGTAGCAATTTGCGGAAGGGTTGCACTTTTGTCACGTTGAACGATTGTCTTCAGTCGTCGTTAGTCACATTCTTGCAGGATCTTTTTCCGACCGCAGCGATGTCGGAGATTTGATGTTTTGCAGGATTCCTTATATTCACTGTACACCCATGAAATGGCTGTACGGGGAAATCCCCACTTCATCACTACCTCTGAGATGCTGTGTCCCACCGCTCGCACGCCGACTATAATACCACGTTCAAACTCTACGAGATCTTGGTAACCTGTCATTGTAGCAGCAGTAACCGGTCTAACACGTGCGTCAGGCACTTGTCTTATATAGGCGTTGCTGACCGCAATGTCGTATTCTGTCTGTTTAGATGTCTCTGTATTTGAATACATATGCGTATACCAGTTTCTTTGGCACTTCAGTGTATTTAAATGTGAGAAATTCTAGTACGTACCACTATATAACAACATACAAAACGTGTGTATTGAGCATAAACCAAAACTAGTTTTAGCAGAATTTTCTTTTCAGTGCCTCTTTTTCAGTCAGGGTACTGTCTCCGGTGACCTTGCACACATCGCAAATTTAATTTTTTTGTTCTTGATCGGCTGTTAACAGTCCATTGAAATTTTACATTAATTTCACTCCTCTTTCCACCATATAATGTGTCACCTTAAGACTTTTCGTAGCCTCTTTGGCACTAAGGTAGGAAGTGTTTGAATCCAAAGTAAAGGGAAACTTATTTAAAAAAATTTAAATCTTTGCTTAACTTCAAGTACAAACTCTTGACTGAAATGAACTCATCACTCCGCTGAGAGTGAAATTTCATTTGGAAACGTGTCCCAGTCTTTGGATAAGCCATGTCCCCGCAGTATCCTTCCTTCGAGGAATGCTGGTGCAAAATGTTTCGCAGGAGTGCTTTGTGAAGTTTGGAATGTAGGCGATGAGGTACTGACGGAAGTAAACCTGTGAGGTCGGGTCGTGGGTCGAGCCTGGTTAGTTCAGTCGGTAGAGGACTTGCCCGTGACAGGCAAACGTCCCGAGCTGGGGTCTCGGTCCGGCACAAAGTTTTAGTCTGTCAGGATGTTTCGCATCAGTAAACTATTCGCTGCTGAGTGAAAACGTCTTTCTGTAATATGATAGCAGTTGTAAAGGTTGAAATGTTTTGTAAATACAGCTAGCACAGAAACAAGTGCATTGATTAAAGGGTTTAGTGAAGCAGCATCTAATGAGAAAAAATGCACATTTGTCTGGTTTAAGCACTGAGAGGCCTATATTGCGCAGGACGCCAAGAAAGAATTCTGATGGAGCACAATGTCATGTCGTGTCCTACAGTTGCAAAGTTTGGATAGTAAAGGATTGAGAGACAGTTGAAATTCCTGTGTGTCACGCAGCACGTCTGTCAATCCAAGGCATTACAAACCGAATGCATCACCTTGGAATATTGACTAGCCACTACTACGGGGAAAGCATACATCGAGATCAGGTTAAGGGGAATTAGAGCGCCCTATCCTGACAATGTTAAATTTAGTGACTTGGCTCCCTGTATTTCAAAAACCACTGTAGCCATTGACATGAAAATTTTACATGAAATTAAACTGTATGTTCTGAGGCTACTGAACAACAATAATTGCATTTTAGCCCCTGCTTTCGGAAACACATTTTTTTAATTACACGGTTAAAATTTTGTGTACTTTTTTGTACGTTATCCTAAATAATTTTAATTATACATAACATAACGCTCTTCTTTTAGTTCAGTAGACACAGGATATGTGTGTTATTACTCCCTGAAAATGTAAATACTCTACTCGAATTTTTCTGAGATTTAGGGAAAAATGCAACAGAAAATGTAAAGTGGACAACAATTTAGGGAAAAAGTCTACAAATTATTTATAATTAAAACATGATATCAGCTCTCAAAGATTAAAATTTTAATTTTCTCAGAATCTTCCAAACTGTACTTGGATCGTTATTTCTGTGTACCCTTCAGTTATTATTATTGTTTTAACTGATAGTTGCAATAATTAGACAAAAGTAAATACTTATTGTCGGGTGTTTTTATGCCAAGTATGAGAAGTACTGAGGAAGGAAAGAAAAGTAGCAGGGGGGAGTGGGGAGCAAAATAATTTACATTCCAAAAGGAGGGGCCACGGAAAATATCTGGGAAGATGCGCTTTATACGACTGTTGTTTTATCCTGCAGGATATCCTTCACAGTTGGAAAGCTGTTGTCAGAAATCTACTTTCGTCTACTCTACTATACTGATGCGCCACGGTTGTTGGTGTGTGATGTAGCCTGACGCTTTTGTGAATCAATTCTGCAGCCTTGTTTCGTTGAAAGGAACCAAGGTAGATTGCGTTATCTACGCCGTGCACAGACGTAGATTGAGGCCTCTCCGCCATCTTGTTGACTCTTTACAAGTCTGTTTCTCCGTTAACCCTGTTTTAAACATACTGTATTAGCGTTGAGACGTTGAGGTGGTGTCGGTCCTGAGTATCTACTTTGAAACAATGTACTTTCGTGGATGAATACCTAACGTCAGTCAGTTGAAAACTTTATTTCTTAACTCCAGTCCTCACTCGACGAGCATTCTTTACGTCGCGGCAAACAGGTTGAACGTTTTATTACTGTTGTTAACTGTGATCGAAGAGCACCACTACAATGCGAGCTCTTCACTAAGGCTCACCAGTGTGGAGGAGGCAGACTTCACTTCTTCGGCGTAAGGGCATCTCCCTGTATTCTACTCTCCTTGCTGGAAACAGTTCTTTGCTTCAGAGCTCTACAATAAATTGTGGTTAAGAATGCAGGCTGTAAGTTTTCTGTATAATTTGGCTGGGATTCCGTCAGACCCTAGGGTTACGCTGAATTATCGCGACTGCAGCTTTTTTAAATCTCTATTAATGCTGATATCTAATCATTCATATTTGTAGGGCTATGACAGTTTTCCTTCATTTTCACTTGCTGAGAAACGTTCGATAACAGCATTTCGGCTTTCGTTCTGTTATGTGTTTCTGATTATGTACCGTTATGAGAAATTCAATTATCTTTTGGCGCCAATATGGTAAAATTTTCTTAAGGCTTCAGAAAATATTGTTTGGTTGAATTTTTGGACGGGTAGACAGTGAAGGCTCCCCGCAGTATACGTGTACACTGATCAGCCAGACCATCATGACCACCCACGTAATAGCTTGTACGTCTACCTTTGACAGGGATAACAGTGGCAACGCGTCGTGGCATGAAAGCAATGAGGCCTTTGTAGATCGCTAGAGGGAACTGGCACGGCATCCACACAGATGTCTCATAATTCCCTTAAATTACGGGGAGGGGGCGATGTGCTCTGACGCCCCATCGATCACATCCCAGATGTATTCGATAGGATTCAGATCTGGGGAGTTGGGACCCCACACATCAACTGGAACTCGCCACTATGTTCCTTGAACCACTCCATCACGCTTCTAGCCTTGTGACATGGCGCATTATCTTGCTGAAAAATGCCAATCTCGTCGGGAAACACGATCGTCATAAATGGGTGTACGTGGTCTGCAACCAATGTACGATACTCCTTGGCAGTCATGATGCCTTGCACGACCTCCATTTGGACTAATGGATGCCCACGTGAATGTTCCCCAGAGTATAACTGAGGCGCCGCCAGCCTGTATCCGTCCCACAGTACAGGTGTCAAGGAGCTGTTGTCCTGGAAGACGACGCGTCTGGAATTGGTCTCACCTTGGTTTCGCCACGTTTTGAAGAAGCCCACCACAACACTCTTCGAACACTCGACAAGTCGTGCAGTTTCCGGTTTCCGAAATGCTCGTGCAGAGCCTCCAGGCCATCACAATCTGCCCTCGGTCAAATTCAGACTGCGCCGTCCCCTATCTAGACACGGACAGCACGCTCGCGGGTACTGCATGCACCGTTCGTGCGTCTGACTAGCAGCCATTCCTCGCCAGGTGACGCTGTTGTCGACTTGACAGGTTAAAATCGATATTAGGTCGGTGATCATAAAGTTCATGCTAATCAGTGTGGCATTCAAACATGTTTCTATCAATACGTGTCTACATCGGTGTTGTGCTTTGCATTTTAAAGCACATACTTTACGACATCGTAATTCCGAATAACACACGTAGTGAAATATGGTATACAAATTTTTACCGTGCTCGTTTATGCAGTCAGCAATGCGTGACTTGGTAATCGATTCCACCGGTATATGCAAACAATGAGGTCACTAAAGGGCTTCAACGTACCTGCTCCCAGTGACGGGCTTTCTGGCCACTGATCGCATTATAAATAGCGGTTACTGTCATATCGCAGCCACCACTCATGATTTCCAGAGACTGATAATCATGCGCGGTTACGGCTACGTATTTTCCCAGAAAAGTCGATGCAATAATCCCTGCAGTTAAACATTCGATGGATCAGTGCGAAAGGTACATTAAAGATTAACGTTCAGTCGACATAGAGATAATTACAGTTCGGTCGGATCTGGATATTAGGGGAGCATGCTCGTTACTTTGTCGAATGTATCATTTTTGGTTTTTTGTGGAGGTATTGAGGAAGATCACGGGTACTAAAGCTGGAATGGCCGTGCTCCGTTGCTATGTAGCTGTTCCCAAGACATTGTCAGCTTTGAGAACGAACGATGTGACACTTTCGGAACACTTTATATTCCTTTTTTTGGAAGGAGCTGGTTTCAAATTCTGACGTACGTTTTCCACCGTTTACATGAAAAGATGGAGGTTCCGTTGACATTGCACCAGATGATTTTCTTAAACCTCTGAGTTCAGTCCCGTTTGCTGATGTGACTGTTTACCTCAGTATCAACGCGACGTCATACGTTAATTGTCCTTGCTTTTTCTTTTTATTGGTGTTGAATCTGGGCGGAAGCACGACGCGGTCACCCTTATCGTTTGAGGAAGAACCACCTTTTTTCACAGTTTCGGCTTCTTTGCTAATTTTACTTTAGTAAACTTAGCTTGAGTAAGCACAGAAAATTTATAGCAGTTTAATTACATTTATTAATGAAGATTTAAGAACTGCTGTACTTTAATTGTGTAGGTGAAAGTAGGGTAAAATGTGGTATGCTGGTCAAACCGGGCAGCTCCAAATTTCCGTAACTAGTGACGCCATCAGTTTGATAACATTCAGAGCTATTAGCAACCGCCATTCTTGTAGTTGTAAATAACCGTCAATAGCGGTCACCTGGTGCTTTTCCTTCTACAGGTTTTTAAGGTTTCTGCTAAAATTTTCTTCAATGTTGGTGCTTCTTGGAGCAGTATCTTGAAGAAGAACATTACTTAATAAAAAAAATAGGTAAGTAACTATTTTGATTAAACATGTTTTTCAGCTTGTTTCTATATCTGTATGGTGTACATTACGTGGATGCTAATTTTCCAACGCCATGGTTTTTTTTGTTTTTTTTTTTTTTAGGCTTGCACTGTGGTGCCAAGTCGGATATGCCGGGTGGGGCAAAACCGGGTTGGGAGACGATTCTCAAGCAGCCTCTAAAGATTGACTTGGTACAAGGATAAAGCAGAACTGACCTCTCCAAACAAAAATGATGTGGTAGTAGTTGTAGAAAAAGCCAGGAAAGATCAAGAAGAAAGGAAAAACTAAAAAAGAAAGCTTTTTTGGAAAGAAATAAAAGGTGAAAAAACAAAAAAACGGCAGTTGGAAAGACTAGATCAGCTTAAAAAATTGAAAAAAAGAAGATTCTGCTACTTCATGAGTCGAAGAAAAACGAGGCGAAGCATGTATATTTTGTAGTGGGCTATGGTCGGCGTCAGTATCAAAGAAGGGATGTAGAGGTCTCATTTTGTCGTATCTGGACCGTCAACAATTTTCCAGTGCTGCGGATTAAGACAACTACTTCGTCTGTGATTTCTGTTCTAATAAAGTGAGTTTTTGGCTTCTTATTAGGACCATTAATTGAGAACTTTCCCTATATTAATTAAATATTTTGAATTCTTCACAAATTAAAATTTGTCAAACATCAGTTTTGGTATTAAAGATTTGTCGCATCCCTTGGTAGTGTATTTAAGGATTTCTATAAGTTTTCATATACTTTTTGAAGTAAAAGAAAGCTTGTTTTTTTGTTTTCAAGCGTTTTCTATTCATTTAAATGTGTACCCAATTTCATCCCGTGAGTGGGGCAAAATTTGTTTGTTGTACCTTAACAGGTTTATTATTTTTTTGTCCTGCAATGATCTATTTTAAGCTGAAACCGTACTACTATTATATTGTTGAATCTAAAGTGTGTTCGGAAATTTCCGTTACAGACTTCCAGTAATTGTAGAGGGGACTGAGTAGACAATATTTTGAACTGTAATCTATCTCCGGAAACGTAACGTTTTGGCGCTATAGCCTTTTGAAAACATGTTCGCTAGGTAGGTATGCAACAAGGTAGTCACGCTATGATGTGCTTATGTCGAACTGGCTGATGTTATTTGACTTCTGTTCTACCTCGCTGACTTTGTTGGATCCAAGTGTCCGTGAGTGTTAAAGCAACTTGATTGAGTACTCATTTGCAGAATACATCTACGTGATCCTTCTGTTTGGCGAAGCTCACGGTAAACGAAGAGCTGGTCGTCGACTTTAGCAAGATCGTTATCCTCAACATATTACTCTATCGCATACCCTTTTCGCCACAACTACGCAACAGATCCGAGAAAGGAGGCGAGACTATGTTGCTCCAAGGAGATGTCGAACACCAGAAGTGGAAGAGACTGTACTGCATCACGTTCAATAGAACCCGACAACGAGTACACGAGAAGTTTCTTTGGTTATTAATGTTCAGAACTGTAAAACAAGTGATGTACTGGGTCACGCCTAATAAACGTCTTAAAAAAGTGGTCACGTTACCTACATGTTGTAGCACGGAAACGGTATATTTTAGGACGTGGGTTCCTATTCAGATGTAAAGTAATCATTCCCCTCTACAAGTCCTAGAAGTTTATGACGGGGATTTCCGAAACTCTGTATAAGACACCTGAAAAACTTTAATTTGCGAATTTATTGATCACTGACAATGATCTATATGAATTAAAAGATAAGGTGCCCAGTTTTACACTACATTCCCCTAAATGGCTGGCCATTAATACTGCAACACAAGGAAAGATAGTAAATAACGAAATTTTAGCTACAGTACATGTTCATTGTAGAAGGAAGAATACATTATCAAATTTGTAGGTGATTTTGTGGTGTACAGAGTGTACATAACTACCATCTCTGGCAGCAAGAACCGATCTAAGCCAACTCTGCATAGGGTCGAGCTGAGCTTGGATGACAGATACGGATACGTCATTAGGTCTCCTTCAGCTCTGTGCTAGAGTTCATCAGTTGTTGTAGCTGGCGAGTACTGGTATGCCAGCCACACTGCAAGTCACGACCAGATATTTCCAGTTGGTTGGAGTTGTGGAGATTGTGCCTGCCAGGTTAATAGTTGAACAACTTCTGTATGGAAGTTGCTCAGGACAGGATAGGCTCCCGAACCGCGCTGCAGCAACGGTCGCAGCTTCGAAGCTTGCCTCGGGCATGGATGTGTGTGATGTCCTTAGGTTATTTAGGTTTAATTAGTTCTAAGTCTAGGGGCATGATGACCCCGGATGTTAAGTCCCGTAGTGCTCAGAGCCATTTCAACCATTTTTGAACAGGACAGGCAACATGAGGATTAGCGTTATCTCGTTAAAGGTGACTCAGAGACGGCAATATGTTAAAAATAAAGACGCAAGAGTACGGATGTGTCACAAGAGTGTGTTACGGGGCGGTTACTGCTGTTGATTATTTATAAATGATACAGTGGATTACACTGGAAGCTGCTTGCCACGGTTCACGGCTGATTACGTTATACGGAGGGAAGTTACAACGCCAGAAAGCTGCAGCAGAACAAAGAGAGACTTAAATAGATTTAGATGCTACATATGTAGTGGCACACTACAAACTTTACGTTAAAATTAGGCAGACCAAAAAAAAAGACAAGTTTAGATACGGTTGGTGATGTTAAATATGTGATCTCTCACTGCAAATTTGACGTCACGACAAGTTTGCATTCGCTTCCAGGTCGGCAAAGAGGACATGATTATCGAGAGGTAAGGGAAAGTTTTCGCATTTCCTACGTGTCACATCGTAACTGAAGTGGAATATGAATAAGGGAAAAAACTGAACACACAACGCCTTTCGTTTCCTGATCGAACAGAATTTTCACTTTTGTCGAGTTACAGGCAGCCACAGGGGGAAAAAAGTGTTCTTAGTTGCAAGCACCTCAAACGTAGGGATGTGTGGCCCATTTTAGGGGAACAGAGGTTCCTGGATACAAACGCATCGGGTCGTTTCTGGTGCGGCACCAAAGCGAGAGGTATTAGCGACCATGATGCTGCTACAGTGACGGCGATCATTAGAGACGAAAAATAACCAAGAAAGACAGGAGTTACTCGCATTTGTTAGCAATGATAGCAGTCACAAAGAACCTACATACATAAAGACGCACTGAGATCGTTTATTTCAAATCAGGAAACGGAGAAAAACTATCGCAAAAATTGAGAGTTTCAAAACCACGATCTGCATAAAGATGCAAGTAAAGTAATAAATAACAGCAGATACACACTTTTATTTAATGGCAGCAGTAGAAGGAATGTTGCGAAAACAGAACTTGCTGACAATAGCCATACACTGAGGCGACGAAAGTCATGGGATGCCGATATGCACATATACAGATGTCGGTAGTATCGTGTACACAAGGTATAAAAGGGCAGTGCACTGGTGGAGCTGTCTCCCCCCCACCTGCTCTCGGCTGTGGTATGTCATATTTGTGCCAACTTTTTAGTGCTGTGTTTAAGTGAGTGTTCAGTGTTGTGCGTCTTTCCACAGTGTTGCGAACAGAAATCATGCTGTCGCTGGGTGTGCATTTTATATCTTGCGAACAGAAACCAGACTGTCGCCGTGTTTTTTTAACTGTCTGTCTGTTATTTTTCTGCTTCTTGTGTATTTTCTTAGCATCATCAACCCTGTGTTTTATGTTTTAAGTTCCAGAATTTTCTGCCATTTTACCTTTAAGTCACCGATTTTATCGCCAACTGTTATTTTTTTATTATCTTCATCTTTTTAAAAACAAATTCTGCAGGCTGAAGAGCGGCGTAGTAAGCTGCTGCCAGCCCGCCCCCTTCGGGGGGAATTGAAATTCAATAAAGAAAAAAAAAAGTGGAGCTGTCATTTGTACTCAGGTGATTCATGTGGAAAGGTTTCCGACGTGATTAAAGCCGCACGACGGGAATTAACAGTCTTTCAAAGCGGAATGGTATTGGAGCTACAGGCACAGGACATTTCGTTTCGTAAATCCTTAGGAAATTCAATTTCCCGCGATGAAAAGTGTTAAGAGTCTGCCGAGAATACAAAATTCCAAATTTCCAGGCTTTACATCTCACCACGCACAGTGCACTGGTCGAAGCCTTCACTTAACGACCGAGAGCAGCGTCGTTTGCGTAGAGTTGTCAGTGCTAACAGACAAACAACACAGCGTGTAATACTGCAGAAATCAATGTGGGACGTACGACGAACGTATTCGCCAGGACAATGCGGCGAAATTTGGAGTTAATCGTCTGTGGTAGTAGATGAACGACGCGAGTGCCTTTGTTAACAGCACGACATCGCCTGCAACGCCTTTCCAGTCGTCTGACTGGAAAGTCATTGCCTGGTCGGGGAGTCCCAGTTTCATTTGGTAAGAGCTGACGTTAGCGTTCGAGTGTGGCGCAGACCCCACGAAAACATGAATACAAGTTGTCAACAAGGCATTGTGCAAGCTGGTGGTGGCTCCATAATGATATGATCGGTGTTTGCATGCAATTGACGGGGCCCTCTGGTTAAACTGTACCGATCATTGACTGGAAATGCTAATGTTCGGCTACTTGGACATCATTTGCTTCTGTTCAGCGTTGGAATTTTTATAGATGACAATGCGCTATGTCATCCGGCTAAAATTTTTCGCGATCGGTTTTAAGAACCTTCAGGCCAATTCGAGCGAATGATTTGGCCACCCAGACCGCCCGACATGAAATCCGTCGAACATTTTTGGGACATAATCGAAGGCAGTTCATGCACAAAGTTCTCAACTGACAATAATTTTGTAATGACGGACGGCTATAGAGGCAGCATGGATCAATAATTCTGCAGGCGACTTCTTACGTCTTGTTGATTTCTTGCCACGTCGAGCTGCTGCACTAAGCCGGACAGAATGAGGTTCAGCACGGTATTAGCAGATAACCCATAACTTTTGTCACCTCACTGTATATAAAGCAGAGAAACTGACAAAGATAACTTTCATAACAACACATACATATACCAATGTTTTGACCGTTGTATACACTTACAAATAAGATATAATGGAGTAAACACTCAATGTTTTGGGAAATAAGCAAAAACGTTCTACTGAAAGTGAACAGGCCATCAGTCCCTGCCGAAAACTTCATTTTTACACTGAAAACCTTGCGTAATTACCCTTTTTTTCTCTCCGCAGCTTGTGGTCTTGCGGTAGCGTTCTCGCTTCCTGTGCATGGGGTCCCGGGTTCGATTCCCGGCGGGGTTTTGCCTGTCTCGAGATGACTGGGTGTTGTTGTGTTGTCTTAATCATCATCATCATTCGTCCCCATTACGGTCGGAAGAAGGCAATGGCAAACCACTTCCGCTACGACCTTGCCTAGTCGGCGGTGCGGGTCTCCCGCATCGCTCCCTACGCTGCTCGCAGTATGGGACCTCATATTTATTAAGTATATTTACAGAGTATTTCTTGGGCAGCGACTGTTTCGCTTAACTGGAGAAGAGCGCAAGTAACTTCTATCTACAAAAAGAGTAAAATATCGGATTCACAGTCGCTATTATTTGTACGAAAAACCTTCCACCACACATGGTACAATGAGCTTGACTGTATGTGTTTAGATGTGCGATAGAAATTTTGTCATTCCCGTACTGTTGCCATGGGAATCATCGAAAGAAAAACCGTTCTACATAACTACAAAGCGTTATCTTTCATGCACATTTGTTGCAGGATCTTAAACCATATTCCGAGCTCAAAACTTTCGGTGTTCCTAGAGATTAAACAAACTCCTCTCAAAGAATAGACAGATTAATTAAAAACCATTCGTGTGAAACACAGTTTGCTTTAATACCGCACGATATCTTGCAACCAAAGAGGCAGTTAAATAAGTAGATCTAGACTTCTTAGATTTCCTAAACGCAGTCGACACCATACCATATTCTCGTCTACAAGAACAAGACGTTATCATATGGAGAAGCTCTGTCGTGAAGTGTTTATTTGTGGGGTATAGTGCGACTTGCAAATATGTGAGTGACTCGAAGAAATGTTGACCCAATACAGTATAATGGACAGTGAAAATTGTTCAAATGGCTCTAAGCACTATGGGACGTAACATCTGAGGTCATCAGTTCCCTAGACTTAGAACTACTTAAACCTAACTAACCTAAGGACATCACACACATCGATGCCCGAGGCAGGATTCGAACCTGCGACCGTAGCAGCAGCGCGGTTCCGGACTGAAGTGCCTAGAACCGCTCGGCCACAGCGGCCGGCAACGGACAGCGATTTCCAATGGAAACGAAGATAATATTTTAAGGGGCAGACAACTGAAAACGAAGCAGATGGAAGAAAAGCAAGTGGTTTATTGTTTGAAGAGCAATCTCCACAGTTGTTGATACATTTATCCCACTGTGAGACAAGACGGCCAATGCCTTCATAAAAAAAGTTTGCATGTGCGTATGGAACCGTGACTGTACCCAGGAGTGCCCCTGTCCGTCCGAAGCGAATCAACGGTCACGAATGTCTTTCTTCAGGCCTCCAAAAATACGGAAATTGCATGGGTAGAGGTGGGGACTGTATGGAGGATGTGTAAGCGTTTCCGAACGTTAACTCCTACAGCGTACTCGAAACAACCTTGGCAACATGTGGGCGGACGTTTTGTCGGCAGGTTGTTTCGACTACACTCCACAAGTTTACACATCCTTCATACACTCCCAATCTTTTCCCATCAATTTCCATACATTTGTAGTCATGAAAAAAGACATTCGTGCCCGTCGATTTGCTTCGGATGGAGAGGGGCACTCCTGCGAAGTCACGGTTCTGGAAGTAGCAACCGCAAACATTTTTCCATGAAGGCATTGACAGTCTTGTCTTACAGAGGGATAAATTTATTAATAATTATGACGATCATTTTTGAAGTATTAAACAGTTTACTCAGTTTTTTCCATTTGTCTGGTTTTCATTTGACTGCCCCTTATAGATGTACCCCATGGAAACGTATAATGACTCCTCATATTCTGTGTACTTACATAGCTACATAAATACGCTGGTGTCTAAAATTAAAGCAACAAATCGTTATTGAATCTAATTTGCGATGTAATCATACAAACTGTCAACAGATGTCCGTACGATCTCGTCCTGAACGGAAAATGCCAAACCGGTCAACGGACAACCATACCAACGATGACGTCAGGGCACCTATGAAACGAGGTAGTGTTTGCCGGGTAGTCCCACATCCACAATCGCTATGTACACGGATGGTGCAGTGTGGCACAAATGTTCACAAATGTGTGTGAATTCCTATGGAACCAGACTACTGAGGTCATCGGTCCCTAGACTTACACATCGCTCAAACTTACTCTAAGAACAACACACACACCCATGCCCGAGGGAGGACTCGAACATGCGGCAGGAGGGGCCGCGGAATCCGTGACAAGGCGCCTCAGACCACGCGGCCACTCCGCTTGGGAGTATAGCACAGAAAAAAAAAACGCCCAAGACTTTCTGCGGTGGAGGGCCGTAGAAAGAAGGGAAGCAGGACAGATGCAAACTGATGTGGCCCGGTAGCTTAGTGTGAGTCGTTCTGTTGTTCCTCGGATGTGACGACAGTTTATAGAGACCGACGCTGTATCCCGAAGACCATGGCAGGGCCGATCACGTGTGACTTCAGAAGAAAGGACCGTCATTTGGTTGTAAGGGCACGAAATTACCGCCTTAGAACTGCACGGCAACTGGCATGTGATCTCGCAGCGTCCACTGGACGTGTTGTATCGAGGCAAACGGTGTGCAGAAGGCTTCGGCAGAGTGGCCTGTATTGTCGTAGACCTACCTCTGACGCGTCTTCACAGAAGGGAACGTCTAGAGTGGAGTTATCAACATGCCACCTGGGTGCTCGAACAGTGGGCCAATGTTGTTTTCACAGATGAGTCGCGATTGAGTCTGGAGAGTGATTCTCGATGAATTCGCTTCTGGAGGGAACATGAACACGATTTCAGGACCCAAACATTGTCGAAACAGACCGATATCGAGGAGGATCGCCAGTGTTGTAGAAAGGAATTATGTTTACCACTCGAACCCCTATTCATGATATCGTATGGGTGAATTGGCAAGATTTAACTGCTGTCAGGAATCGTGACGGGACCTCATATGGTGGTGTTGTTGCGAGATGCTGTGAGCCGAGACGTCGCACTGAAGGACGATAATACTCGACCTTATGGAGCACAGGTGGTTAATGATTTCTTGGAAGCGGAAGATACTGCATGCATGGCGTGGCCTCCTCGCTCTCCTGATTTGAATCCCATAGAGCATGTTTGGGATGCACTAGGGAGATGGCTTGCATCTTGTCAGCATCCATCAACAACTCTCCAAGACTGCGAGCAGCTCTGCAGAAAGAATGGGCGTTATTGCCTCAACATGAAACTGATGACATCATTCACAGCGTGCCCCGTCGTTGTCAGGCCTGTATTGCTGCCAGAGTGCGTCACACCCCATACTGAGCCCATTAACCAATTGTCGATGATGTTTGTTTGGTTTGTGGTGCGCTCAACTGCGCAGTCATCAGCGCCCGTACAAAGTCCCAATTTTTTACAGTGTGCAAGTTTTTTACAAAGTCTAGTTTAGTCACTGTCAGGAATTATGATGATGATGATGATGAAATGATGAGGACAACACAAACACGCGGTCCCTGGGCAGAGAAAATCCCCAGCCCGGTCGGGATCGAACCCGCCCCGTGATCCAGAGGCAGCAACGCTAGCCACTAGACCAAGAGCTGCGGACAATTGTCGAAATGTGTGTGCAGATCCGTTTAGAATACCGCTATGGAAGTGGCAGTTGTTTACCTTCTGAATTCTTTGCATTGTTTCTACTTTACTATCACCTGTTTATACTGTTTTATGGCAAAATAAAAGCAACCTTGCAAAATTTTCATTTGTTGTTCTTATTTTGGACACCAACGTAATTTTCACAATCTGGATAAGATATTCAGAGTTGTACGGCGATTCGCACCTTGTTTTAAATATTCAGAAATACGAAACTGTAGACTTCATAAAACGAAAAATCGTAGTATTTTATCACGACAATGTCAGTAAGCGACAATCGAAATCTATCAACTCTTGCAAATAGCTGAGTGTAACATTTCGTGAGATATGAAATGGAATGATTATACAGACGCAGTCGTTGGTGAATGATGTGGCAGACTTTGGTTCGTAAGTAGGATACCGGAAAAATGCAGTCAGTTTACCAAGAACATTATTTACAAAACAATCGTGCTACTGTGACATCTTACATGTCTTCAGTCTTCTACCGGGCCCAGAAACTATGTTCGTAAAGTTGTCATAGAAATAATTCAGCGATTAACTTCGTCCCACGATCATCATACCTAGCGAGGTAGCTCAGTGATCAAAGCAATGGTCCCATTTTCCTAAGGACGACGGTTCACATCCGTGTCCGGCCATCCAGATTTAAATTTTGCGTGATTTCTCTAAATCGCTTCAAGCAAATGGCGGGATGGTTCCTCTGATAGGGCACGACTGATTTCCTTTCCCATCATTCCGTAATCCGACCTTGCGCTCCGTCTCTAATGACCTAGTTGTCAGCGCGACGTTAAATGCAATTTTTTTTTTTTTTGAGACAGCATTAAGCCACAGATAAGACAGAATGTACATATCTGCATATTTTCTTACATGTATCCCTCCCTTAGGAGAGGACGAAGATTAATAACTAGCAGTCTTGATTAACAGTTGGTAAAGAACGAGCGTGTAGCGAGAGTTCTGGTCAGCCATGAATAAAAATCGTTTGTAAAATGTCGCAGGTAAATAATTTATTTAAGAAGCTGCCCTAATTGACAGAATCATGAATGAATCCGTAAACAGTATACTCGAAAATTTCTGGCTTCTACAAAAGGAAAATAAAAACGAAAATATGTTCAGTATATTATTATCACATCGTAAACCCGTTAACTAATCGTATTTCAAGTTTCGAGTTTTCACATATCCTGTGTCAACAATGCAGAAAAATTATTTTTATAAGATCTCCTCTACATTTAAACAGCTTGCCATTCTGGACGTTATAATCCATTCATGCGTATTTTAAAAATAGATGTATGTATGTGTGTGTGTGTTCCATATTTCCTAAACCACGGGCCGATTTCAACACTTGCCTTACTGTCAGGAAACAGTCGCTGTGGGGCTAAGAACCACCTACATGTCATAGTTCAGGAGATGTGAAGTCATAAACAATTACATGAGTGAAAAACTGTCTCATGAAGTATGAAGTTTAAATTTATTCGCAATTAATTTCGCAGACGGTATCTACATATTCCGCTAAATGCAGTTACAAAATCATATTACGACGCTTCACATAGTTCGCTAGACGTGACGTCAGAAACGCAGATATGCGTGGAAAACTGTAGCATTGTGAATGACGTTTAAATTTGTTACTTCTTTGCTACTAATTCTATTCGCAAAACATTTTGCAGACAGCACCCACATATGCCGCTGAAGGCACCTACAAAATCATATTGTGTGACTCACAGATCAGGAGATATAACGTCATAAACACAGATGCGGAAAAATGCCGCATCGTGTATGAAGTTTCAATACACTGGTTCTTTACTGCTATGAGTTCCTACAGTCTAGTCAACTTAAAGAAATCGTTGACATCAGGCAGCGCTTTTGACAACCTTCAGCCGCAAAGCGCAAACGACTGTAGGCACAATAGCGTTATGAAGAGGCGTTGCCATAGAGACGTTCACAACACCGCTTTGTAGACGCATTAAGTGCTGCATCCAGCGTACAGAAACTCCGGTATCATCTCACACCGAGACTACTCCATAATTTGAAAAGTCATTTCATAAATATATGGGGATGAAATTTTTCCGTTATTACTCTACAAACATAGATTATGTTTTTTGTTTGTTTTCGTTTCTAACAGAAAACTGGCAAAGGTAATACTCGGATGATGCCGCGTTTGTCAGCTAGTAATACAATATTATGTGAAGAGAGATCGTATAAGACCCACCCTAGAACACTGCTCAGGTGTGCCAGAACCATACCAAATAGGACTAACAGTGCCTATTGAAGGTATGAAAGATGAGGGTACGAAAGGGCACATGTTTGTTTGATTTACTAGAGAACATCACGGAAACGCCGAAAATCGTGATCTGGCCGAGGCTTGACCATGAACGTCAACTCTGTTGCGAAAGCTGACTTGCAATGTACTAGAGGTCCGTGTTAAATGAAGGATCTAGGGATGCATTATTGACTCCTAAGTACCGTTCCAGTACAAACTGCGCAGACAGTTATAGACTAATTCCAGCGCGCGAAGAGACATTTAATGAGTCGTTCGTCCCGCACTCCATACATGAATAGAACGGTAGGGAACCCTGATACTTTGCGCAACGGCGATTATTATCTCTCAAGTACTTCAGAGCTTCAGAGCGTTGCAGAATATGAATGTAAAGGAGGACAAGGAAACAATTTGTAAGAACTTTCAGCTCGGTACTAGATTTTTCGTGGAAGACACTGTTGTCCACTCGAAAGCACCGCTGTTGGATGATCGTAAAGAAGCATAAGAAAGTGAAACATGGAAAAAGGGGCTCGGAGCACTATGGGACTTAACAGCTGTGGTCATCAGTCCCCTTGAACTTAGAACTACTTAAACGTAACTAACCTAAGGACATCACACACATCCATGCCCGAGGCAGGATTCGAACCTGCGACCGTAGCAGTCGCGCGGTTCCGGACTGCGCGCCTAGAACCGCGAGACCACCGCGGCCGAAACATGGAAAAATTTCCTCTTTGTGTTCTGAATGGCATCTCTTTTTACATGTGGATAAATACAGTGCATTGACCATACTAAAGCAGAAGAACCGGGCATCATTCGATTACTACAAAAACTGAAAATATCTGGGGACCATCCATTCGTTTAAATATCGAGGAGTAATACTAAGAGCAGATATGAAGTAGGGCGAGCACGTATCATCATTAGTCGTAAAACCGAGCGGAAGACTAACGTTTTTTGGAAGGGTTCTAGGAGTTCGTGGTGCAGATATAAAATGAACTGCACACAGGACGTTAATGCAAACGACTTATTGCTCCAGCGATTGAAATCCTTATCAAGTTTTCACGCCAGCAGACGTCGAACATACTCAGAGGGGCCCCACTATTGGCATCGTAACAAATGGGTATAGCCCGTAAAAAGCGTAGCAGGGGTGCTCGGCGAATTTTAATGGAAAGATTTGGAAGAAACACCACGTTCTTCTCGCGCAGTAGTGTTTCGTAAATTTAGAGAACTAGTATTCAGGGAAAACTGCACGACCATCGTGCTTCCACTATACTACACACATCAAAAAAAGCTCTGCATCACCTCGGTTCCGAGAGTTCGAGAACCTCTACAGAAAATCATACAGAGCTCATCATATACATCGTTCCGTCATTTTGTTCCTCATGAAAACCACACATTGCATTTTGAACCACCATACAGCGAGACCTTCAGAGGTGTGGTCCAGATTGCTGTACACACCGGTACCTCTAATACCTAGCAGCATGTCCTCTTTGATTGATGCATGCCTGTATTCATTGTGGCATACTATCCACAAGTTCATCAATGCACTGTTGGTCCAGATTGTCCCACTCCTCAACGGCGATTCAGATCTATCAGAGTGGTTGGTGGATCACGTCGCCCATAAACAGCCCTTTCAATATATCCCAGGCGTGTTCGATACGGTTCATGTCTGGAGAACATGCTGGCCACTCTAGTCGAGCGATGTTTTCCTGAAGGAAACCATTCACAAGATGTGTACATGGGGTCGCGAATTCTCGTCCATGAAGACGACTGCGTTGCCAATATGCTGCCGATATGGTGGTACTATCGGTCGGAGGATGGCATTCACGTATCGTACAGCCGTTACGGTGCCTTCCATGACCACCAGCGACATAGGTCGACCCCACATAATGCCAGCTCAAAACATCAGAGAACCTCCAGCTTGCTGCCCTCGCTGGACATTGTGTCTAAGACTTTCAGCCTGACGGGGTTGCCTCCAAACACGTCTCCGACGATTGTCTGGCTGGAGGCATATGCGACACTCATCGGTGAAGAGAACGTGATGCCAATCCTGAGTGTTCTATTCGCCATGTTGCTGGGCCCATCTGTACCGCGCTGCATAGTGTCGTGGTTGCAAGGATGGATCTCGCCATGGACGTCGGGAGTGAAGTTGCGCATCACGCAGCCTACTGCGCACAGTTTGAATCGTAACACGACGTCCTGTGGCTGCACGAAAAGCATCATTCAACATGGTGGCGTCTTCCCTTGTTGAGAGCCTTTCCTGCCACAAAGTAACAATGCGGACGCGATGGAACCGCGGTATTGACCATCTAGGCATGGTTGAACTAGAGACAACACGAGCTGTGTATCTCCTTCCTGGTGTAATGTCTGGAACTGATCGGCTGTCGGACCACCGCCGTCTAACAGGCGTTGCTCATGCATGGTTGTTTACATCTTTGGACAGGTTTAGTGACATCTCTGAACTGTCAAAGGGACTGTGTCTCTGATATAATATCCACAGTCAACGTCCATCTCCAGGAGTTCTGGGAACCGGGGTGATGCAAAACTTTTTTTTGACGTGTATCTGGTAAAGGGTAATGAGAATAAAATAAGCGAGATTATGGTGCGTATACAGGAATGCAGTGGTTTTTCCTCCCTCACTACGCGAGTAGACTTGGACAGAAAATCACTAATGCTGTTACGAAGTGTCCTCCGTCATGCACGGTACAATAACATGCTGATATAAAAATGGTTCAAATGGCTCTCAGCACTATGGGACTCAGCTTCTGAGGTCATCAGTCCCCTAGAACTTAGAACTACTTAAACCTAACTAACCTACGGACATCACACACATCCATGCCCGATGCAGGATTCGAACCTGCGTCCGTAGCAGTCGCGCGGTTCCGGACTGAAGCGCCTATAACCTCTCGGCCACCGCGGCCGGCCATGCGGATGTACTTGTAACTGTCCTGTACTGAAGCACTAAGTATAGATAACAGTATTGTTTTGAGATTACGCTGTACGACGACAATAATTTTACATTGTACAGTCGGAGGTCTACACTACCTCATCAAAAGTATACGGATGTGGGGTCCAACCTTCGTCTGTATGACGGCTTGAACTCTGCTTGGGACACTTTCAATGAAATGTCTGAATTGCTGTGGAGAAATGGCATCTTAGCCTTCCTCAAGAGCGGAAACCAAAGAAAGTAGTGATGCTGGACGCTCGGATCTGGAGGAAGTCGACGTTCTATCTCATTCCAAAGCTGTTCCATTGCGTT
The DNA here is from genome assembly GCF_021461385.2 of Schistocerca piceifrons. Taxonomy (NCBI): domain Eukaryota; kingdom Metazoa; phylum Arthropoda; class Insecta; order Orthoptera; family Acrididae; genus Schistocerca; species Schistocerca piceifrons. The sequence continues at coordinate 594,797,226 of NC_060138.1, read as the reverse complement.
CAGATAGCGACTCTGGACAGGCCAGTCAATTTCAGGAATGTTATTTTCCACAAATCATTGTCTCACAAATGATGCTTTATCACAGGGTGCCTTGTCATGCTTAGACAAACAATCACAGTCCCCGAACAGTTCTTCCACTTTACACAGTAAAATGTCTTCACATTCTTCCGCGTTTAGGATTTTCTTAAACACAGTAAGGGAACCAGACCCCAACAACAAAAATACCTCTGTACAGTAACATCACCTCCTCAGTACTTCACTGTTGGTACTATGCACGAAGGCAGGTAACGTTCTGCATGCATTCGCCATACCGAAACCCTTCAGCTGCATTGCCACTCCATATTTCTCGTTTCCAGACGTCTTCTGCCCGGCGGCGTCGCCCTTTACACCATCTCAAGCGTCACTTAGTTATGACGACAGAAATTTGTGGCTTATGAGCAGCTAAAGGACCGTTGTGCCACATTATTTTTGACTCCCTGCGCAGTCATTGCGCTAAATGGGCTGCTGATAGTACTTTGGAGCTCATGGGTGATTCCTGCCGCTGATCTCATGCGAATTTTTACAAAACGCTGTGCGCAGTTCCCGATTAATTCTTGTACGTCGGTACAGGTGGTCTGCTTGGTCTTGATTTAGCTGTCGTTGTTCCTTTGCGTTTACATTTCGCAATCACATCACCAGCAATCGACTTCAGCAGCTTTAGAACGGTTTAAATGTCGCAGATGCATTCATTACTCAGGTGCCGTCCATTGACTAGTCCATATTTGAAGCCACTGAGTACACCTGATAGACCCATTCTGCTGTTACTTCTTCTCTACTGACACCAAAATACTGCTCGCCTCCTCTTGTACTGGCGGGTCTGCCTCTCGTGACATCTAGTGGTCAATTCCGCATTACACACGGGTCTCCAGATACTTTCGATCACATAGAGAAACTCCTAAAGATATCCTAAAATGATACAACGAGTGAGGACAGTCTACGGATCTTACGGAGAATGACGATTTGTTTCTAAAGATCGCTTAAAATGAACACACATTGATACATATATTGATAAACATAAAATGTCCTCGTTTGCGAGAGTGTGAAGACCCACTATTTACTGACTTAACCTGCAATTTCGCATCCGTTCCCTACCGTCTTCTTCCCATCTTGGCATGTGCTGGACTCGCACACTTTAAGTGGACATTCGCGCGTCGGAGATCATCGCTATCGGTTTAGTGTGTGTGCGGTCGTGTTTGTGCTTCAGTATGCTTCGCCGCACACGCTCTATCGTTCACGTGTCGTCTCTATCATCAGTGTCCGTGTTCAGTGCTAGCAGTTTGTTTGGTTGCCTTCGCGTGTGAACGGCTTCGCGTTTTCCGTTACTGTGTCTACTGTTTTTTGTCCCCCACTATGTTCTGTATATACTGTGTCTCCATTGTATTTCTTTTGTAAAACCTGTGACTGAAGAGCAGCTTACTGCGCTGCTGCCAGCCCACCTTATGTAAGGTGTTAAATCACAATAAAGGAAAAAAGAAAGAATTTCACATCACGTGTTGGTGCGGACTGAATTTCGTTGATGTTCTTCACAGTTGAAGAATGTAAATGCTGAGAGCCTACAGCAACAACCGGCTTAAGACAGTGGGTGAGGGGAGAGAGATAGGAGGGTTAAATTAACATCTAGTACGGCGGAAGAATAAGATGGAACGTAAGAATTACACCTTGAATCCGACTCGATCATCGCTGTTACTAGTCTCTGAGATGCAGCACCGAAAACAACTTTTATTTCAGAATATCTGTCATCGCTGTTAATACTCTTTGAGACGCAGCATCGAAATCAACTTCTGTTTTAGGATGTTTGACTGTTAGTGCTTCGCACGAAATGATTTGGTCTGAACCGTTAATAATAGATGTTAAAGAAGAATCCGTGACCTGTCTAAAAACATTGTCGAAAGCTTAATATTACCAATCATTTTGCTGGGGTTGGAAGCTCCTATTTATGTTTTTACCGTGTTTGAGAATTAATTTTTTTTCTTTCCCCATTTCCACATTATCTTCCAGCTGATTTAAGCAATACCTTTATTGAAATAGTTTAATCACAGAATATTACTTCCTAATGCCGAAATAGTTGCTCCTGATGTCAATTTTTGTCTTTTTCTAACTCTGACCAGATATAAAAAATGATGGCCCTACTCCTCGTTTCCACTGCATGCACATTTTGCAGAATCATAGCTGAAGAGAAATTACAAGTTTACAGTAACTCAGTAATCATTAGTTGTATTCAATGACAGAGAGAGAGAGAGAGAGAGAGAGAGAGAGAGAGAGAGAGAGAGAGAGAGAGAGAGTGTGTTGACTTATACCGGAAAACCGTGGTAACCGGAAGGATTCTATCACCCTCAATACCAGCAATCTTAAGAGGGCGTGCTGAAAACTAATGCCTCTGAATTTTTTACGTGAGAATTTTTAAAGTTTTTTAAACAAAATGAACGTTATGAAACATACACTACTGGCCATTAAAATTGCTAAACCACGAAGATGACGCACTACAGACGCGAAATTTAACCGACAGGAAGAAGATGCTGTGATATGCAAATGATTAGCTTTTCAGAGCATTCACACAAGGTTGGCGCCGGTGGCGACACCTACAACGTGCTGCCCATGAAACATACACTACTGGCCATTAAAATTGCTAAACCACGAAGATGACGCGCTACAGACGCGAAATTTAACCGACAGGAAGAAGATGCTGTGATATGCAAATGATTAGCTTTTCAGAGCATTCACACAAGGTTGGCGCCGGTGGCGACACCTACAACGTGCTGACATGAGGGAAGTTTCCAACCGATTTCTCATGCACAAACAGCAGTTGACCGGCGTTGTCTGGTGAAACGTTGTTGTGATGCCTCGTGTAAGGAGGAGAAATGTGTACCATCACGTTTCCGACTTTGATAAAGGTCGGATTGTAGCCCATCGCGATTGCGGTTTATCGTATCGCGACATTGCTGCTCGCGTTGGTCGAGATCCAATGACCGTTAGCAGAATATGGAATCGGTGGGTTCAGGAGGATAATAAGGGACGCCGTGCTGGATCACAACGGCCTCATATCACTAGCAATCGGGATGACAGGCATCTAATCCGAATGGCTGTAACGGATCGTGCAGCTACGTCTCGATCCCTGAGTTAACAGATGGGGACGTTTGCATGACAACAACCATCTGCACGAACTGTTCGACGACGTTCGCAGCAGCATGGACTATCAGCTCGGAGACCATGGCTGCGGTTACCTTTGACGCTGCATCACAGAAAGGAGCGCCTACGTTGGTGTACTCAACGACGAACCTGGGTGCACGAATGGCAAAACGTCATTTTCGCGGATGAGTCCAGGTTCTGTTTACAGCATCATGGTGGTCGCATCCGTGTTTGGCGACATCGCGGTGAACGCACATTGGAAGCGTGTATTCGTCATCTCCGTACTGACGTATCACCCGGCGTGATGGTATGGGGTGCCATTGGTTACACGTTTCGGTCACCTCTTTTTCGCATTGAAGGCACTTTGAACAGTGGATGTTACATTCCAGATGTGTTACGACCCGTGTCTCTACCCTTCATTCGATCCCTACAAAACCCTACATTTCAGCAGGATAATGAACGACGGCATGTTGCAGGTCCTGTACGGGCCATTCTGGATACAGAAAATGTTCGACTGCTGCCTTGGCCAGCACATTCTCTAGATCTCTCACCAATTGAAAACGTCTGGTCAATGGTGGCCGCGCAACTGGCTCGTCACAATACGCCAGTCACTACTCTTGATGAACTGTGGTATCGTGTTGAAGCCGCATGGGCAGCTGTACCTGTACACGCCATCCAAACTCTGTTTGACTCAATGCCCAGGCGTATCAAGGCAGTTATTACGGGCAGAGGGGGTTGTTCTGGGTACTGATTTCTCAGGATCTATGTACCCAAATTACGTGAAAATGTAATGACATGTCAGTTCTAGTATAATATATTTGTCCAATGAATACCCGTTTATAATCTGCATTTCTTCTTAGTGTTGCAATTTTTATGGCCAGTAGTGTATTTATTCTTCATTTTTGCGTATTTGCACTCTCTCCCTTCTAGCGGGATGCTAACTGTAACGTGTGTAACGTAACGTTTCGGTGCGTGAGAAACAGCGTGCTGTAATCGAGTTTCGAATTCGAAGAATTCGTCCACACATGGTGCAGCCACCCTCTCCTTGGGCAGATGTCACACAGACTGCGACAGCCGCAACAAACCGACGCCTTGGGTTCATCGTCATCGATCGTCCTCTGTACACTCCCGACTTGGTCCTAACCGATTTTCATCTGTTTCCGGAACTTGAAGAACATCTCGACGGCTTCACTTTGGTGGTGATGAAGTGGTGCAAGCAGAGGTGGGGTTGTGCCTCTGTCAGCAGTGACGTTATCAACAAATTGATGTCCCACTGTGAGAGATGTCTTTGTCGCCAGGGTTTCTATGTTGAGAAATAAATATGTAGACATGAAGAACAAAGGTGAAGAATGCTAATGCAGTTTCTTTTATTTAAAAAGCTTTAAGAGAGTTTTCTCGCCCTCGTAATTGTAGTTCAGTCCTTCTTACATGGAACTGATCATCAGTTTGACATAGCAGTTGTTTTTACCCGAAGTCATCAGTAGACGTCTGTCATCTCTTCCTATGCTCCTATCTCAGATAGAATGTCTATATAATTGCTGCTTTAGAGGCATATATTCGCAGGTATCCCCAGGTTAATACTGGTGCTATGCACTGCGGGGAAAAAATTAATACGGCCTTTTAGAAGTTCCCAATTCACTCAAGATTTATTGTTGCAACAGTGCGTATGGAGTAAAGGAAGTGATTATATTTACAGATCAATAATACAGACGGTTCTGAGGTATCAGGTATCGATCCATACTGATATGTTCATATTAATACTTGGTGTAGCCTCAATGGGCGGCAATGCAGGCACTAATTCTGGCACCCAGTCGATTGTACAGAAGGCGAATACTGTCGTGGGATACTTGAGGCCACTTGTTTCGATAGATCTGTAAGACTTATTGGTTGATGAATCGCATGAGTCATTTCTCGTCCTACCGTATCCAACAGGTGCTCGACTGGAGACAAGTATGGAGATCGTGCTGGCCACGGAAGCTGCTGTACGACTTGCAGAGCTCGTTGAGGTTCAGGGGCAGCGTGTGGGCTAGCATTATCCTATTGGAACATCACTTTCCTGTTAGCAAAAATGGCGAAAGAATGGGTCTTAAAACGTTCTGCACGTACGAGCTCAGGTTACCGCCCCCCCCCCCCCCCCCCCCCAGAAACACCAAAGGGTAAAGAGATTTGTAGCTTACCGCATTCCAGACCATAAGGCCCGAAGTGGGTCCAGTGGGTCTTGGATGAATGCACTCTACGAGACAGCACTCAACGGGTCTATACTGTAAGCGCAAACGACGATCACCTGCGTGTAAGCAGAATCTGCTTTGACCACTGAAGACAACAGTCGTCCTCTAATGGCACCAGTTGAACGGTGCATTTCGATACTGTGGTGTGAGTGAAAGACGGGCTAGAGTCCAAATGCTAATAACCAATTGGCAACACTTCCCGATGAGGCATGTGGGCTCACAAGCCCCCTTATCCGTGCTGTGGTAGCTGTACGGTCTGCCACTGCTGCCATTGCAATACGACGATCCTGGCGGGCGTCTGTGCTGCGTGGACGTCCAGAACCTCTTCTACAGGTGTGAGAATGTTCACGTGACCACTGATACCAGCATAATTACACAACTGACGCAGCACCGTGGTACTTCTCCGAAAGGACTGTAAGCAGGCTGTTTAGGTTTTTATGTTGGTAACGCCATGTAGCGTTCTATATGAAAATCACTGACTGTGTTGTGTGAAGGCTGTGGCTGGTTTGCATTGTTGGAATTTGCTATTGTAGTGTCGGGCAGTTGGCTGCTGACAGCGCGTAGCGTTGCACAGTTGGAGGTGAGCCTCCATCGGTGGTGGATGTGGGGGGAGACATGGAGTTTTGAGAGCGGATGATCTGGACGTGTGTCCATCAGAGACAGTAAATTTGTAAGACTGGACGTCATGAACTGATATATTGAAACGTCCCCTTTTAACAATTTTTACAAGACTGTCCTTAAACTGACATACAATATTTTTAGCGCAACGCAATCTGACTTTCAAAATTCCCTACTAAAGAATGGCCCTGACTAACATTAAACTATACCTTTCACAAATCACTTACCTCACAAAAATCTTCGCTGCTCAAGCTACTGCAATACAGCGAGCGCCACTACTGCCAGCTAAATAAAAGATTCAAACTATGGAAGGCACTAACTACTGATAGGGATAGTTAGCAAATGAAAGATATTAGTAGAGAACAAACAATGTATTTACCTTGATATCATCACAAGTCATAATATATATATCAGTTCATGACAAATTACAAACCTCCGCCATCTCTCTCCCCACATCCACCACTGCTGGCGGCTCACCTCCAACTGCGCAACGCTACGCGCTGTTCACAGCCAGCTGCCTAACACTACAATGGCGAGTATTACAACAATGCAAAGCAGACACAGATTGCCCACAGCACAGCCAGTGATTGTCATACAGAGGTGGCGTTACCAATAAAAAAAACCTAAACAGCCTACTTACATAGAGAAAACATAAACAGCCTACTTACATAGAGAAAACATAAACAGCCTACTTACATAGAGAAAACATAAACAGCCTACTTACATAGCCCCCATGCTCCCCACAAAAATTTTTACAAATGGTGTTGGGCACTGGCCAATACAGATTTGACAAAAATTTTTCACAATTACAGTAACAAAGATATAAAATGCACACACTTATTAATATTATGTTGGTCAAAAGATCAAAATTTCTCACAGTCCATAAAGACAGTCCACATTGTTCATCACAGTAAAATTTCAGTGTTTTTCTCAAAGTCTGAGCAGTAAAAGAAAATGCACACGGAAGTAGTGGATTTCCATGCAGTCTTGAAGAAGTAGTGTTGACCTTCCAACGGAAAGACAGTGCTGACTCTCGACATGCAGACAGGTAATGGGCCACAACAGAGCAAACCCACAGCAGAGTCATTCGAAGTTTGGAAGAATATTGGTAGGTAGGTCATCACAGAGCAGACCCACTGTAGTCCTGGTAGAGATTGTGGTATTGGTGGGCCACCAGAGGTGCAGACCCACTGCAGTCCTTGTAGAAATAATGGCGTTGGTAGGTCATCATAGATGCAGACCCACTGTAGTCCTTGTAGAGATAATGGTATTGGTGGGCCACCAGAGGTGCAGACCCACTGTAGTCCTGGTAGAGACGGCCAGCAGCCATCCGTTGCGACTGTGCAGGTGCACAATCACCATCGAAGATTCTTGCAGAGAATATAGCAAGTCCATAAACCACCACTTGTGCACTCAGAAAGGTTTTCTTTTAATTGTCCTTAGAACCAGCAATGCTGTTATCCAGTCCCTTGCTGAATTACCAACACACGTGCAAACACTATCAGTCCCTACTTCTCACATATTGTCCATATACTATGACCAACAGAAACGTGTGCAGTGAAATGGAACTTACAAGTTAATAATATCATGAACTGGTGACAATTACAATTTTATAACAGAAGAATACAATAACAAAGGTACAAAATACATCATTAAAGAACATAACAATACAGATAACATTTGTAGTAAAACAGGCGTTACAAAAGAATAGAAATAGACATATACGTCAGTGTTACAGGAATTATGACATGAGTACATACATAAAAGATCACAATAACTTTTGAAACATCAACTTCACACACTAGCATTAACACAAAACAGAGTAAATAATGTCTAAACATCTTTACAAAGTAAATAACATATTATTAATGCCAATTATATTCGAGGATAACAGTATTCCTCATCATAGTGAATGTAGCTTAATATTAAAAGAAGAAAAAATTCTATGAAACTACACAGAGACAGGAAGAAAACAAATACTCAAGGGTACACAAACACATAGTGGGATAACACAAAAGGAAAGGACAGGGTTCGTTTTCAGTGTAACATTTGGTACTGCAGTCCATCCCAAAACTTCATTGTATAGATCTTTCGTCTTATTTCAAACTTTGCTTCCACCAAAAAAAAATTCTAACTAAGCATGCTTTCTGTGTTTATATGTTCACACGTTTCTTACCTCATTTTTATTTTCCATTATCTTACCTCATCATTTATTTCCAAGAAAATCCTACCTAAACCTGTTTTCTCAATGCATTTCTTCCAATTCATCGCAACTCATTCTCTTAGAGGCTACCCCCTCTTAAGCTAACTTAAATCTACTGAGCTCAGATGCTAAACTAAGGGACGAGGCAATGCAGCAGCACAAAATAAGTAACACAAACAGCAATGACCAAAAAATTGGAAAATTGCAAAGCAAGCTACAGTAAATCTAAATTAACAGATAAAATGCAAAATTACAACTAATATGAGCCAATGAGCAGCAACAAAAAAACAGAGTAATGTAATGTGAAATTTAGTAGCACTATGCCTGGCAAACAGCAACAGCAAATGCAATAACTTATATCTAAACATGACATAGCTCAAGCAGAAAAAATAATACAGTAAAAACAACAATGCAGATAAGGGAAATGTATATTCACATCTTAATATCTATGTAATTAAAGTGGTGCACCACAACAACTTATTGTAAAAGAAATATTACCATGTACTTGAAAAAATATTATGTATGCAGTTACTAGTTCCTTCTTATTGTTCTTTCCTTTCCAAGTGCTCCTTTTTTAAAGAATGTGGATCATAAAATAATTATTTAATAGATCTGTTGACAGAAAGTGTTCACATTAGCAAATGCATTTTATTTTATAAAAGCAATGCTGCAACACAGCTGGAAACCAGATATCAAGTGAAATAAGCAATTACGCAAACCAAAGCATAAAAACATCATTCAATAGTCATGTGGCATTTCGTAAGTCAGTAGCTCTCAACTCTCATAGAAAGACACTTGTCATAATCAGGTGTGCAGATGTACGAATATTTCCCATCAATTCATAAGCATTTCAGCAATTAGCACAAAGTGCGAGTAATCATATGTTTTCAAGTAACGAGGGTGTCGCATTAGCGATGAAAGGCACACCCTAATGGCTTGTTCTCCAGGTGTTTTCCTGTGCTCTGAAAGGCACGCGCTAATGGCTTTTTCTCCAGGCGTCTGACACAGCTGGGTGCCCACGACGCATTATGTGTAGGTGGTCCGTTAACTTTCTTACGGAAATATTTACGACAGCAGTTTCCGCTACAGAGACAGTCGCATATAAAAATATTTCACAGGTCAAGAATTTGCGTTACAAATCTGTAGAAACAAAATGCTATTGATATAACAGTGTCCAAAAAAATTTTCGTCTGCATTGTAATACATTCACGCATATACACACACATTTCATAACTCTTAAAGTACGTTTCTTGGTTTCCAACATCCTTTTCATAAATCAGAGTCCCTAACCACTATTCATTATTCCTTACCTTATTATACATATACATATTCGTCGACACTTCTTCAATATTTCATCCTGAGAAACATGTAGCATAATCAAATTCCTCATATACGGTATCATCATCTTATTGATCATAAACATACCTCAACAGCATAATACACATCGTCGTCGTAATAATAACATCATAACACCTCAGTCAAATCTCAAAAACGTCGTAGCTTTCTGCAATAATTTCTAAGCCTAAAATAATTCTCTGCTCATGTCAAAAGTGTCAGCTGCCTCAAACGTACTTTAAAAATCATGATCTCATACCAAATACATCATTCAAAGCTGTCATAGTATCACAATGATTCCGAAAAAATATGAACAGTTTACAAAGTACAGACAAAATACAGTTTCATAAGTGTGAAGTTATCCAACGGTGTAATTGCGTAAACATCTGTCACTGATGTAGTAAAAAACATGTTTATCTCTCAGTTAAATGATCAGATAGCTGTGTAATTTGTGTGTTAGAGAAATATGGTACCGATGTGTAAAGTTGTATAAGCAAATACCATATTAGCTAGGGCTCCTTGTGCTTGCCAAACACATGGTACACAAAGTAAGCGTGTACCCCCCTGAGGATAAATGTAATTATACCCTCAGGTGTTACAAATTACAGCAATGGAATGAAATGTATCACGGAAAACTTTCTTTGTAATTAAAAAATCTTTGAAAATAAGTGTTTTAAGTATAAGATTAATCACTCAAATGCGTGTCCTGTAGCGCTAAATGCGCGTCTTGCTGTAAGATAATTCTGTGGAACTGTCGTAGTTATCGTCCTCTGTAAGCAAAGTTCTGCTAAAGTCAATGTACTTACCTCATGATACACAAAAGTGAAATGCTTTGCGTATAGATATCTTAGTTATTACGCTTATTGCCGTGATGAGGAAAGTACTGTACAGTAACGTATTGTTATGCCACGAAAAAGGCTGTCTCATTGTTGCTATACCACAAAAGTTACTACTAAAACATGTTTTTCTTCCTAGAAGAATTCAGAAAACTGTGCAGATATAAAACAGATGCACTGCAAAAGCAACATTGTAAATTGTCACTCATTAGTAGCGTCGTGATAAAAATCGTGTAGCTGTCACATAAACTAACCTCTGTGTCATCTGGTATCTCTCAGAAAGTACTTTAAATCCGGAATGTATTTTCAAGTAAACCAAAATGTTGCATTAAAATCTCATTAGCAGTACTGGTAAATGTTCTAATCGTACAACTAACAAGCAAGAATGTACACACACAATTACACTGTGTCGTCTGTTCGCAATAACAATGCATTCGTAATTTCTGTTTAAATAATTTCTCTTGGTTCTTGGCTGGATATTGAACTTCAAACATTGTTGCATGGTAACAGTTTCTAAAGCATACTAGTAACGTGAAGTGAAACGTTTTATGGCAAAGACAAAGTTAAAAGGCAGATTATCTGTCAATAAATGGTTTTACATGAGAAATGTGGTGTAAACCTTTACTCTTCCTAGTACGCAGACTTTCAACTTCAACGGAATTATCATGTGGTATACGTCGGTGAGGAGTGCTAAAAATTTTCTGAAGGTTAACGTCTTATGTTATTTTTCTCGGAGCTAGCGGGCGCACGCGGCTGCCTGCTGCATGCGGTGTGAGTCATTGTCTGTCCCTTTGTTGGCGCGCGTCGTTATTGGGGTTTGGAGACCTAACTTCTACAAATTCACGTTGCCCAGATGGCCCAGCTCTGTTAGAAACCCGCCAGTTCTGATGCAATTCAGGTCTGTCGTTACGATCATATCGTCTGTCGTCATGTCGGTAGATTCCATAGTTTCTTTCTTGTCGGTCACATGGTGGAGAATTTCTCCCTGAATCGTAACTGTGCGCCAAACTGTTGCGTCTGAAGTTATTCTGCCTCCATTGATAATAATTGTTTTGGTTCCCATATTGTCTGTTTCTCTGATTGTCTCTGTGATAGTCATTATTGCAGAGAGGTGATCTTTCCCTGTAATTATTACTACTCTGCCAACGGTTGTCATACGGGTGGTGTCTATTTTGGTCACGATTTGTGTGGTGAGAATAGCCTTGTCGCGTCCAGTTATCGTTTCTGTCGTCACGGAATTGTGACGGATGTGACCTGTAGTGATTGTTTTCCTGTTTTCGCATCCCGCGACTGTCTGTGTCAATTTCTAATTCTTGTAACAGTCCCTGAAAAGCTTCAATGTCGTCTTTGCAACGTCCTGCTAAAATAATATGTCTCAAATGTTCGGGCAGTTTGATTAAGCAAATGCGGATGAGTTCTGAGGGGCTGTATGGGTTTGACAGGTACTGATTCTTGTGCAACATGTCTTCAAAATATTTCACAAGACTGGAAAATTCAGATTGTTCGAAATGTTTCATCATTATGATGTTATATTTTACGCGGTCTTGTGTGGCTTGAGACCAATATGCTGAGAGGAAGGCATGATAAAATTCTCCTTCACTGTGACAATCGTGAATGACCGATCGCATTCTTACAGCTGGTTCATTCTCTAAATAGCCACACATAAATTCTAATCTGTGTTCTAATGACCAGTTGGGAGGAAAACAATGAGAGAATTGATGGAGCCATGCTTGTGGATGAATGTCGTTGCCAGAATTCTTAAATGTTTTGAATTTACGTGTAGTAATGAACAGCTTATAGTCAAAATCATCGTGTCGGCGAGTAGCATCTCGGTCATAGTTACGTCGTTTCGGCGGTTCCATCTCAAAATTCGGCGTACCTTGCCAACTTCTTTCACAATTTCCGAAGTGCCCTGTGTTGTTATTTTGTGTCTGTTCCGTATTTGTATGTCCCTCTTCCCGTATTGGGGCGCGAGTGTCCTCTGAAATACGTAATTCTTGTACTACTTGTGCCAACTGACCTTGCACTTCCCGGATTTCTCTTTTGTACTGTGTATTGATTTGATTTTGATTTTGTTTGAATTTTCTAATTTGTTCATACTCTTCTGTGTCAGTGAAGGCTACAGGTGTTGTGTCATTCAGATCATCATCTACCTTTGTAGACAAGTTAGTGAACTGATCTGAAAGTTCGGCTACTTTATCCGATAGTGAAATCATTTCCTCTGTATGTTTTTCTGAACCAAGTTTCAGAGTGTCCATTTGTGTTGCAATCGTGTCTACTGTGACCTTTAAGTTTTCCTGAGTTTTTGCAAGTTGCGTAACCGAATCGGTAGATGCAACTGAGTCAATTTTAGCTTGCAAGGTGTTGTGATTTTCATGAAAAATAGTTTGCAGTTCTTTTATGGCTGCTTCATGATTCTGTAATGCATTTTCATGCCGCGAAAAAATAGGTTGGAAATGCTCACAAATTTGTGATTTTACGTCATTACAGACTTTTTGACATTTCGATTCAATGTTATGTAACTCACTAGTTAAATCTTCACGTGTTTGTTCAAGTGTGGTGTCTAACTTTTGAAGATTTTGTTCCATTGTGTCTAACTTTTTGAGATTTTGTTCCACTGTGTCTAACTTTTTGAGATTTTGTTCCACTGTGTCTAACTGTTGCTGTGTTTGTCTCTGGTGTTGTTCCATTGTGTCTAACTTTTCAAGCTTTTGCTGTGTTTGTCTCTGATTTTGTTCCATTTGTTGCATTAATTGCAATAATAATGTATTAGTGTCTGGAATCTGTTTCTCTACGCTTTTCGGCAGTGCATTTGCACCGACAACATTCACATTTTGACAAGCAGAAAATGTGTCTTGACTTATTTGAGAAAACAGTGATGACCCAAAACCTGAATCTACAGTATTTGCGAAATTGTGTCCTGTCATTTCGGATTCCTGAGGCGAGCTGTTGCCGACCGATCGATCGATAATGCTTCCCTCTTCACTAATTGTTTCACTGTCCACGCCATTGTTTGCCGCCCGCTCCATTTCCCTATGCACAATTACCAAATTACTACTTTGAACATCAGTTAATTCATTACTCGGTGGCGCTAACACACTGCTCTCATTTTCACTGTCATTTCTCAGTTTACTTTGGAGCCTAGTATTACGTTTTTCACACGCCATTATTGTCACAGTATTTCACACGGCAACACAGAAAAACACAATTTGAAGAGCAAAAATAAGAGAACACATTAACATAGCACTGAAATTAATATCTAGTTAATTACAGCTGCGAAATACTTGGTGCAAATCTATATGCATGCCACAACTGTTTTACTGTACAACAATGAAAGGCTACAACTACAAAGGAGATTCTCTCTACAATTACGTGCTAGCAATAAACAAAAGCTACACTAAATACACAAACTACAACAAAAAAATCAGAAGATTCCAGGTTCGAATCCTGGCAGGGTCGCCATATGAAACGTCCCCTTTTAACAATTTTTACAAGACTGTCCTTAAACTGACATACAATATTTTTAGCGCAACGCAATCTGACTTTCAAAATTCCCTACTAAAGAATGGCCCTGACTAACATTAAACTATACCTTTCACAAATCACTTACCTCACAAAAATCTTCGCTGCTCAAGCTACTGCAATACAGCGAGCGCCACTACTGCCAGCTAAATAAAAGATTCAAACTATGGAAGGCACTAACTACTGATAGGGATAGTTAGCAAATGAAAGATATTAGTAGAGAACAAACAATGTATTTACCTTGATATCATCACAAGTCATAATATATATATCAGTTCATGACAAATTACAAACCTCCGCCATCTCTCTCCCCACATCCACCACTGCTGGCGGCTCACCTCCAACTGCGCAACGCTACGCGCTGTTCACAGCCAGCTGCCTAACACTACAATGGCGAGTATTACAACAATGCAAAGCAGACACAGACTGCCCACAGCACAGCCAGTGATTGTCATACAGAGGTGGCGTTACCAATAAAAAAAACCTAAACAGCCTACTTACATAGAGAAAACATAAACAGCCTACTTACATAGAGAAAACATAAACAGCCTACTTACATAGAGAAAACATAAACAGCCTACTTACAATATATATTATGACTTTCGAACACTATTAAGGTAAATACATTGTTTGTTCTTTATCAAAATCTTTCATTTGCTAGCTACGTCTATCAGTAGTTCGTCCCTTCAGTAGTTTGAATCTTTTATTTAGCTGGCAGTAGTGGCGCTCGCTGTGTTGCAGTAGTTCGAGTAACGAAGATTTTTGTGAGGTAAGTGATTCATGAAAGATATAAGTTATTGTTAGTCAGGGCCATTCTTATGTAGGGATTTTTCGAAGTCCGATTGCGTTGCGCTAAAAATATTGTGTGTCAGTTTAGTGATGATCAAAATAAGGAAAGAGAGAAATGTCTGAGTACGTTCAGTTTTGCTCAGCTGTTTGAAAATCAAATAGTGTAAGAGGTTTATCAGTACAGTAATTAATTAATTTTTCTAAGGGGACGTTTCAGGACTATCCTGCCACGCGGAAGGCCACAATTTGACCCCTTTCAAACTCTCTCAGTTGGGTATAGGAAATAAAAGCGCGTCTACATGATATTCTTGCCTGCTTGCTCACACGTCTGCACCACACTGAACTTTAGGACTATGAGAATTCCTTAGGAAAGGAGATGGCGCTCTGCTATTTATGCCACTACGCTCTTCGGTGGGGGACGACGTCGAAACCATCATAGGCATATCTACTATCCCCCAGGTGGCATGTGCCATGACCAGATCAAAATCGATTTCGTCTTTCCAGGTGTAATATATATTTTTTTCAGCTGTGTGTTTATGTCCTTCAGTTACAAGCAATAGACTGTGAACTAGAGACGAACAAATTTCACTACAGTGTTGCTGGATTATTTTCGCGCTCGGGAATGAAATGGTAACAGCATTACGCTTTTATATCGGTGTTTCCAATTTAACGTGATTTTGCGTCCGTAAATGATAATCCTAGAGGAAGTGCAATGGACAAGGATGGGCGGAGGGGCACAGTGAGACGAGAAAGGAAAAAGAGATGTAAAGACCAAACGTTTCTCTGAGAAAAATCGGAAGCATTAGTTCTGAGACGTCTTGCAGAAAAATAAAAAAGAGAAGCGAAGCCTCGGTCGCAGTCAGAGGATGTAATCCAGAAAAGAGTTGCCAACCGGTCGGTTCGGCGCCGATGCCCTGGAGACGCGCGGCGCGGCGGGCGGGGAATAGGCGCTGCGCCTTGTCGGCCGTGCCTGGAATCAGAAGCGGCAGATCTGTGAGATGAAAGGCGGAGGGGGAGGGCAGACCCGAGCGGTTCCCGCCTCTGGCAGCGGGGCGCTCACACTCAGCTGCGACCCCGACACACCTCTCATCAGACTCGCTCTGTCCCAGTTCGATTCCCGGAGGATACTGACATGACCTTCACTTCTGGCGCGACTTTGTCCGTGTGACGTATGTGGCTCTGTCTCCTTCCTTTCCGATGTGGTGCTGCCCTCTCTGTTCACAGGGCGCAGGGAAAATGCAACTTCGAAAACAGATCACGCGCGTTCGAGAATTGCGAGGTAGGAGTGTGAAGTTTTGAAATTGTAGTTACTGTGGATAAATGTATGTCGAAGTAGAGAATAAATTTCGGAAAATTACAAGAAAACATGTGAGCAGTGGTTAGAGACACTCAATAATGTGCAGCGCCCCATTTGCGTTAGTATTAGGTTGGTGCATACGAGGGGGACCCAAAAGAAACCGGATTGTTGTCATAAAAAATTTATTGATGAACCTTTTTCAGAATTACTTCGGTCACCTTCAAAATACTCTCCATTACATGTGATGCTCTTGTCAAGTCTCTTTTCCCACTGTTGGAAGCATGATTGGAACTCTTCAAGTTTGATATTATGCAGTGCCCTTTGCGAAGCTGTATTTTCCGCCTCCACATCGTCATAACGCTCACCTTTCAGCGTTTTTTTCATTCGTGGAAACAGGAAAAAGTCGCACGGGGCTAGGTCCGGCGAATACGGAGAGTGGGGAACGACAGACCACCTCTGAGATGCCAAATAGTGGGTCACTCGTAAGGCCGTGAGTGCTGGAGCATTGTCGTGATGCTGAAACCAGTCACCTGATCACCAAAGTTCCGGGCGTTTTCTCCTCACATCCTCTCGCAGATGCCTTAAAATATCCAAGTAAAAGTGCTGGTTAAGAGTCTGGCCAGGGGGTACGAATTCCCGATGCACAATTCCACGAACATCAAAAAAGACAATGATCATCGTCTTCACATTTGACATCACTTGACTCGCTTTTTTTGGTCTGGGAGAGTTGGGAGTCCTCCACTGGCTTGACGCTTGCTTGGTTTCTGGGTCATACCCGTAACATCAACTCTCATCCCCTCTAATGACTTTGTTCACGAAGTTTGGATCACGTGCAATCTCTGTTTTCAAGTCCTGACACACATTCATACGGATGGTTTTTTACTCCTGTGTGAGAAGGCGCGGAACAAATTTAGCAGCAACACGTCTCATGTGCAAATCTTCTCTCAAAATCCGCTGGCACGAACTCCAACTGATTCCTGTCTCTGCTGAAATTTGGTCGATCCTTTGGGGACGATCCTCATTGATCTTTTGGTGGACCTTTTCAATGTTCTCCTCATTTCACGATGTTGAAGGGCGTCCAGAACGAGCTTGGTCTTCAACACACATCTCACCACGTTTAAAGCGCCCAGACACTCGAAAACCTGTGTGCGCCTCATAGCGTCCTCCTGGAAAGCTTCCTGAAGCATTTGGTGTGTCTCCGTTGCAGTTTTTTTTAAAACAGGGAACAAAATTTCACACACACTCTTTGTTCTTTTAATGTTGCCATAACGACTTCGCAGAGGTAACCCGCCAACAGTCAGAGAAACACAATACCACACTCGCACGTTCAGCTCTACATAGACGCCGTCTGCACAGCTGTTTCATGAAAGTCTCTTCAAACACCATGTAGCGTGGGAACCCTGCACAACGTCTACGAGTGGCAGCGCCCTCGGAGTCCGGTTTCTTTTGGGTCCCCCCTCGTACAAGTAAGTTCGCAGCGTTTTTCCATAACTTTAATAAACATAACAGATACACGCAACAGAGACCTCAGCCATCAATACTATATTCTCCTTCACTATTTACAACAGTCTGCCAAGGCTGAACTAAGTTTTCGATTCCGCGACTGTAGAAATCACATGGATTTGAGGCGAAGAACTCGTCGAGCCATGTTCGGAGCGCATTTTCATCCGTAAACGAAGTTCCTTGAAGGTTCGATAGAGAGCCGTAAATGTGAAAATCAGAGGGTGCAAGATCATGTGAATAAGGTGGGTGTAGAATGACATTCCAACGTAACTCTTGTATAGCGTTTTGTCTGTCTAGCAGAATGCGGGCGGGCGTTATCGTGGAGTAGTAACACTCCATGCAGTCTTCCTGGTGGTTGTTCTTGCATGTGCAGCCGACTGTTGTGGTAGGGATTGCGTTTCTCAGTATACAGCACGGTTTCCCAAACTGTTCCGCGGTATACTGGTGTACCGCTGGAAGTGAAAAAGTGGTCCGCGAAAAACTATTAATAATGTGGTATTTTATTCGTTCGACGTTTTGACTATACTAATTATTTGAAAAAATATTGTGATTTCTGTCTTATAAGTTTTGATTTGAAAACTGAAGTAATGATTAATGAAACAAGTTTTTCTCATTTCTTAATATTTAATTTAGCGTAAGAATAAATGAGATGTCCCATAAAAGTACCAGGATTCTCGAAGTGCTCTATCAGGGGAAAAGTGTAGCAACCCCTGTCACAGAGAAACCGGAAAATAACATTTGTGCATTTATGTTCAAAATGTGTGTGAAATCTTATGGGACTTAACTGCTAAGGTCATCAGTCTCTAAGCCTACACACTACTTAACCCAAATTATCCTAAGGACAAACACACATACCCATGCCCGAGGGAGGGCTCGAACCTCCGCCTGGACCAGCCGCATAGTCCATGACAGCAGCGCCTGAGACCGCTCGGCTAATCCCGCGCGGCTGTGCATTTATGTGCACTGCTTGATCAGCACAGGTAGAGAGAGTACTGCTCATAAAATGAATCTGCATTAAGCCTTAATTTGAGAAAGAGATTTCTGAAATCTACATCTAGAGCAAGCTTTGTATGGAAGTCAGTTCATGGACTATGACAAAACCTAAAAGGAAGAGACTGCAAACGACTCAGATGTGTACTTCAAGACAGATGATGGAAATTATGAGGATTGCTAAGATACGAAATTAGGCTTTCCACAGAATCGGATATGCAAAGCCAATTAGAAGAAGGCACAAAATGAGAGGACGCGTGTTAAGATTTTAGACGTAGAGGCAAATATTTTTAGGGAAGAAAGAGATTAGAATATATACAAGAAATAACTGAGGATATTGTGTTTAAGTGCTAGTCTGATTTGAAGGGCTTGGCAATGAAGAGCAAACCGTCGCAGGCCGCATCAGACTTGTCAAGAGATTGACAATAAAAAAAGCACTGTCTGCGTTATCCCACGATAATACACTTTTTGTGATGTTTATATATCATGCAGTTGTGTTTTTCACGATAACAGCTTGGTGATGCCATGCAGAGATCGTTTGTTTGACCTTTAAGTTCGGTTGGGATTTAATAATGTGTCCTTTGTACCAACCCCCCTCCCCCTCTCCTCGCCCCACTTCCAGGGTTCAGATAATAACGTTGCTTAACAGTTCAAACAGAACTTCAGTCTCATTTCAAATAGGTATCCACCTCATACAATTATAGTTGGCGATGACTTTAATCAACCCTCGATATGTTGTGGAAAATACATGTTTAAAGTCGGTGGTAGGCACAAAACGTGACCGAAATCGTTCTGAATACTTTCTCAGTAAGTTATTTTGAACAGATATTTCAGGAGTCCACTCGAAGTGTAAATGGTTGCGATAACATATCTGACTACTTAGCAATAAATAATTCTGGCCAGACAGGGAGCAGAGATCAGTGACTAAAAGGCTACCGTAGTTAGATTGAATACTGTAAAATTCAAACACACCAAAAACAGACGCAAAATAAATCTTTTTATAAAAGCAGATAAACATTCGTTTGACACCTTCCTAAGAGACAGTCCCCGCCTCCTCCGATGTGATTATGTAAGCGTAGACCAGATGTGTTTTAAATTCAAAGAAATTGTATCGACGGCAATTGATAGATATATACCAAATAAATAAATGAGAGATGGTACTTATCTCCCATGGTACACAAAACAGTTCAGAACAATATCGCAAAAGCAACGAAGAAAGCATGCCAAATTTAAATAACGCAAAATTTCCAAGACTGACGAAGTTTCTCAGAAGCTTGAGATACTTTTAACAGTTTCCACAACGAAACACTCTCGTGAATCTTTCGGAAAGCCCAAAGAGATACTGATGGTAAGACGCAATCAATACCTTCACTGCGTGATTACAACAGTGATGTTATTGACGACAGTGGCACTAAAGCAGAATTATTGAACACGGTTTTCGGAAATTCCTTCACAAAAGACGAAATAAATATTCCCGATTCGGATCGAGAACAAGGGCCAGCAAGAGTAACTTACAAGCTGTGACGGTGCAGTGTCCTCACATGGCAATGTATTTGCCGTATGTTTATTTACACGTCTAAACGCTTTTATAGCATTTCCGTGCCGCGATTGGTCATTGCTTAAGTTTCAGTGGGGAAGCGATCGGTAGCAGATTGTGGAAAGTAGATTGACATGCTGAAGGTTGCTTAAAGTGTTAATGTTTGCTGAGTGAATAAATTATAGTACTTGACCTCTTAACAATCGATGTCTTCCCTTGAATCAGTCATCATAGTATCCCTGGAGGAATTATTTAATGAGATTAGCTGTACGGGATGTTTGTTGGAAAAGTAAGGAGAGACCGAGACGTAATATAGCGGGCCTGGAGGAATACCGACAGGGACGTTATAAAGTAGATATCCCTACTGCAACGAAGCAGGTTAAAACACTCAAAGGAAAGGCATCCGGTCCGGATCATATACCAGTCAGATTACTTTCAGACTATGCTGATACAATAGCTCCATACTTAGCAATTATATACAACCGCGCGCTCGAGAAAGGTCCGTTCCCAAAGACTGGAAGCTTGCACAAGTCACACACCAATATCAAGACAGGAAATAGGAGTAATTCGCTGAATTATATACCTATATCACTAAAGTCGATTTGCAGTATGGTTTCGGAGCACATACTGTATGAAATGACACGAAGAAAAGGATTTATTGACAAACAGCAAACACGGATTCAGAAAATATCGTTCTTATGAACACAACAAGATCTTTATTCTGTCACAGTTATGAGTGCTATCGTCAGGAGACGTCAAATTGATTCCTTGAATTCCAAGATTTCTATGAGGCTTTTGACAACGTTTCTTACAAGCGACATCTAATCAAACTGCGTGCCTATGGAGCATCGTCTCAGTTATGTGACTGGATTCGTGATTTCCTGTTATACGAGTAAAACAAATAATGTCTGGCG
Source organism: Schistocerca piceifrons (assembly GCF_021461385.2). Lineage (NCBI taxonomy): Eukaryota > Metazoa > Arthropoda > Insecta > Orthoptera > Acrididae > Schistocerca > Schistocerca piceifrons. Next base: position 594,776,289 of record NC_060138.1, on the reverse strand, counting down.
TTCCACAAGTGTTATAGGCCTTCTGTTGTGCCTGATCTACATAAAAGATTTAGGAGACAATTTGAGCAGCCCTTTTAGTTGTTTGCAGATGATGCTGTCATTTATACTCATGTAAAGTCATCGCATGATCAAAACTAATTTCAAAATGATTTTGATAAGATATGGGAATGGTGTCAGATTTGGTTATTGGCTGTAAATAATCAAAGGTGTGAAGTCATCCCCATGAGTACTAAAACAAAACCGCTAAATTTCGATTACACGGTAAATCACACATATCTAAAGGCTGTAAATTCAGCTAAATACTTAGGGATTATAGTTACGAACAACTTGAACTGGAACGATCACATAATGTTCTGGGGAAAGCAAATCGAAGAATGCGATTTATTGGAAAAACACAAAACGCAACAAATCTACTGAAGAGACTGCTTACACTACATTTGTCCGCCCTCTTCTGGAATATTGCTGTGCTGTGTGAGATCCGCATCAGGTAGGTTGGACGGAGGACATCGAAAAAGTTCAAAGAAAGGCTGCTTGTTTTGTTATTACCACGAACTAGGGCTGAGTGTGCCACATATATGATACACGAATTGGGGTGGCAGTCACTAACACAAAAGCGTTTGTCGCTGCGGCAGGACCTTCTCATGAAACTTCTACCACCAACTTGGTACTGAATGTGAAAATATTTTGCTGGCGCCCACTCACACAGGCAGAAACGATCATCACAGTAAAACAAGAATAATCAGAGCTCTCACGGAAAGATTTCAGTGTTCGTTTTCCCCGCAAGCTGTTCGACAGAAGTTGCTTCACGGTGTTCCGATGTACCCCCTGCCAAGCACTTTATTGTGAATTTCAGTGTAATCATATAGATGTAGATGTAAATGAACGCTGGTTATCGAAGCGTAGAGAATACACACTGCAGTATCTTCTCCCGTTCTGGTCAAAATTCTAGTGGTAAATGTTTATCCATCAATGGGAGTGCGCCACGGCACATGCGCGTGTCAGAGGCCATGATGCAGAGGGACACAGCAGTGTTCTACAGATAATGTCAATTACGTGAAGTGAAGACCGTGTTGAATCGTTTCTTGTAAGACGCGGGCGGGTAGTTTGTCAACCAAATGGGGAAAGTTTTCTTGAACACGTGCGCGGTGGCACCTTTTCATCGCGTGACGCGAGTAATTTACACGGGAAATATAATTTCCCCACTTTCAGCAGCATTTACTTTCGTCATCTAGTACAGAAATCAACCGAGTTTGCCAAGAGCAATTTTTAACTGTGACTTGTGAAACTGTAACTACGTTTCTACCACACACGCTGAGAATATCTCCAGACAAGACAGGAAGAATACGCGCTAGTCCCTCACAGCTACAGGTGTAAAATATTTTTAATCATTTATCAAGTGTCGGAAGTTCCATGCGGCTTTTCGCGGATGATGCTGTAGTATACAGAGAAGTTGCAGCATTAGAAAATTTCAGCGAAATGCAGGAAGATGTGCAACGGATAGGCACTTGGTGCAGGGAGTGGCAACTGACCCTTAAGATAGACAAATGTAATGTATTGCGAATACATAGAAAGAAGGATCCTTTATTTTACGTTTATATGATAGCGGAACAAACACTGGTAGCAGTTACTTCTGTAAAATATCTGGGAGTATGCGTGCGGAACGATTTGCAGTGGAATGATCATATAAAATTAATTGTTGGTAAGGCGGGTGCCAGGTTGAGATTCACTGGGAGAGTCCTTAGAAAATGTAGTCTATCAACAAAGGAGGTGCCTTACAAAACACTCGTTCGACCTATACTTGAGTATTGCTCATCAGTGTGAGATCCGTACCAAGTCGGGTTGACGGAGGAGATAGAGAAGATCCAAAGAAGAGCGGTGCGTTTCGTCACAGGGTTATTTGGTAAGAGTGATAGCGTTACGGATATGTTTAGCAATCTCAAGTGACAGACTCTGCAAGAGAGGCGCTCTGCATAGCGGTGTAGCTTGCTGTCCAGGTTTCGAGAGGGTGCGTTTCTGGATGAGGTATCGAATATATTGCTTCCCCCTACTTATACCTCCCGAGGAGATCACGAATTTAAAATTTGAGAGATTCGAGCGCGCACGGAGGCTTTCCGGCAGTCGTTCTTCCCGCGAACCATACGCGACTGGAACAGGAAAGGGAGGTAATGACAGTGGCACGTAAAGTGCGCTCCGCCACACACCGTTGGGTGGCTTGCGGAGTATAAATGTAGATGTAGAAAAGCTACAATCTGCAAATCGTTATGTCATGCTATGACATAACGCGTAACGTAAACAAATGAAAGATATAAATTCGACATTTGTTACACTTTTACAGACATAATAGTTTTAAAATAAATAGTACATTTGAATGTGAACGTGAATAAAACTGACAATGAAGTCGTAATATACAAATATGAAATACGTATGTACATTTAATACGCCTAAATTTAGTTTTGATTGTAAATGACCTTGACTTATAGCACAAATATTCTTTAAAAGGTATTCATAGTCAAAAGAGGAACAAATGTCACTTAAGTAATAAAATTGACCTATAATTTTTACAGGGAAGGAAGATAATCTGACTGCAGTGGTGCAGTAGTAAAAAACAGAACCGTGTTGAGGTAAGCCATTTTCAGTATTGTGTCCGACGTCTCTGCTGCTGAATTGGAGAAAGACACCGGCCGTGTTCATTTCAAAGAAGCTGTCGCTGCATTTGCTTTGAGTGACTTAGGCTAACGGCGGAAAACTTAAATGCTCGGCCGGAAAGGGATTTGAACCGCCGTCGTCCTGGATATCAGTCTCCACCTCGCTCGGTGACTCTCCTCTTGAGTCTGACTGCTCTAAACACATTCAGCGTTCCTTTCTTTTTGGACTTCATGACTTAATGGTGTCCCCTACTTCTGTGCTCTTGTTTGCTGATATTTCTGTGCTGTTCTCAAGATTCTGAGCTTTGTTAGTATTCTTCGTCTTCACCCACGTTATTTGGATGAACTTAGGATTTTGTCGGGTGCGGCCACGTCCTTTTCATTTAAAATTTCTTTGAGGATGTGAACAGTGGTCGTTGTTACGTCTATTGTACTGCATTTCTCTGCACCTGCGTATCATCAAGTTACGAAAAATGGGAAGTCCAGGTAGTGACTCTGCTACTGTGCCTCCTGACAAGCACATACACAGTTGAAACACGGTGCACTGCATCAGGTAGTGATAAGAAGGAGTGTAGTGTGTATGCCTACAGGATGTGAACAGGCCGCCCCAGCAGCCACTAAAAGGCACAAGGTGGAAACAGGTGCACTAAGGATAGCGTCTTACGTCTACAGGAAAAGAGGAAGAAAGGAGAAAATAGAGAAAAGGAATTTAAAGTTTGCATCCAGTATACGATGAAATCGTTAAAACTGTAACTAAATAAAGATCAGAAAGGAGGTCACTAATGCACCAACACGGTTTACGTTTTAATGAATTTAGTGAATATTTGGCAAGCAGCCGCCCTAACCCTTAGGCTATCTGAGCACGCCAAAGGCCCTGCCTTAAGCTTTGATTCTCACTGTTCCCACGCAAGCAGTCGCCCTAACCCTTAGGCTATCTGAGCACGCCAAAGGCCCTGCCTCAAGCTTTGACTCTCACTGTTCCCACGTATGATTTCTGAAACCTTATATCAGAGTTTCTTCCACATTGAATGTGCGAATAGCACCACTGGCGGACCAACGATTACCATGCCACAAAAGATGCACATCAACTGAGGTAGATTCGCTGAAATGAAATAAATACCAATTTAGATAAAATCGGTATAGTTGCAAAGGCACGAAAAGATATAATCGAAAACCATCACAACTGCTCAATGCGCGATATGGTAATTTCAGTCGTCTTAGTTAACTATGGAAAACTTAAATCTGGATGGATGTACGGAGGTTTGAAACCTGCGCCTTCAGAATGCAGGTCCACTGCCTTAACTGCTTCTGAACGAATAACGATTAGTTTTTGAGACCTCAATTTTTCTCGGTGTCTACTTTGCAAGCCGGGCAGCGAAGAATTTCATATTCTACAGTACTATTCTTGATATTGGTACTACCCCTCTAATTTTGCGCCGATATACACGTCAGGACCAAAGAAATTGGCGATTCTAAACAGCAATCATCATAAAGGAACCTAGTTACGTCATTTAGGATTTCAGGTAGAAACATACGGTTATGGGAAGAACTGTGTAGAAAAAATGTTCAAATGTGTGTGAAATCTTATGGGACTTAAATGCTAAGGTTATCAGTCCCTAAGCTTACATACTACTTAACCTAAATTATCCTAAGGACAAACACACACACCCATGCCCGAGGGAGGACTCGAACCTCCGCCGGTACCAGCCGCACTATCCATGACTGCAGCGCCAAAGACCGCTCGGCTAATCCCGCGCGGCAACTGTGTAGAGAACTGTGTCCGAAGTGCAGGAAAATAACACGTCACTTATAAGAAAAAATGTGCTTAGTAAAACAGTCGCAGATAATAGGAATTCTACATGTTATGTAATATTATTAGAAAGATACTACAGAGATAGCGATTGCTGCACAACAGATACAAAATAGGATTTAGATCCTCACGGAATCTTCGTAGACTCCAACTGAAACAAAGTGCTGTATTATTACCAACTGTTACTGCTGCCGGTGGCACGAATATACAAATACACATCAGTTGATGACTGAGGAACGGAAAGAGACAACGAAAACAGAAAATACTAATTTAATTTCCCAATTTTTTTTAATGCAACACGAAAAAAATTCGTCATTTTTCCTGTTTACCGTCTTTCCCTTAGTTGCTTTAAATTCGTGGAGGTATTTACCGTCTATGCAACTAATTGAAGGGATTTTGTTTATTGTCATATGTGTTTCGCTTCTTTTATTTGGGAAGCATTATCAGTGTACTGTAATACATGTTTCCTTATGAACATATAATAAACGTATTATGTGGTAGACATAATATGCTGCTATACTACATTTTGTCGTGTTTTTCTCTTGTTTTTTAGGTTAGAATCAACTTTTGTAGCACTCATGTGTGTGGTCCTGGAGATGTATTCGTTAGTTTCCACACTCCAACTGGCAGATTTCTGGCGTTCTTTCACCCACATTTGCGCTACTTAAACCTTGGGCCCCGGATACTGTATCTAAGAACTGATTCGTGGGGGTAGCTGCTGGACTTGATCTCATTTCCTGGTTTTCCAAGCTTGAGGACGCTTCTTGGACCAGGAAATCCCTCGCTCGCTCGCTCGCTCACTCAACTGCCCCACCCTGGTAACTTCAGACTGGCTAAGTCGCAAGGACGTAATGTCCCTCAAACGATTCCCCAAATGCCCTAGGTGGGCCCGAATTCTACCAATTTCCCTAACAGTAGGCCGACTGTTCTGCAGAATGGACAGGTTCTGCTGCACCACTTCCAACGGTACGTAAATACAGGGTGATTCAAAAAGAATACCACAACTTTAAAAATGTGTATTTAATGAAAGAAACATAATATAACCTTCTGTTATACATCATTACAAAGAGTATTTAAAAAAGTTTTTTTTTTCACTCAAAAACAAGTTCAGAGATGTTCAATATGGCCCCCTCCAGACACACGAGCAATATCAACACGATACTCCAACTCGTTCCACACTCTCTGTAGCATATCAGGCGTAACAGTTTGGATAGCTGCTGTTATTTCTCGTTTCAAATCATCAATGGTGGCTGGGAGAGGTGGCCGAAACACCATATCCTTAACATACCCCCATAAGAAAAAATCGCAGGGGGTAAGATCAGGGTTTCTTGGAGGCCAGTGATGAAGTGCTCTGTCACGGGCTGCCTGGCGGCAGATCCATCGCCTCGGGTAGTAGACGTTCAGGTAGTTACGGACAGATAAGTGCCAATGTGGTGGCGCTCCATCCTGCTGAAATATGAATTGTTGTGCTTCTTGTTCGAGCTGAGGGAACAGCCAATTCTCTAACAGCTCCAGATACTGTAGTCCAGTTACAGTAGCACCTTCGAAGGAAAAGGGACCAAAAACTTTATTGGC